>NC_090730.1:96492886-96507886 GCF_036898095.1 Palaemon carinicauda
TTCAAACTTTTTGTTTTCCTTTTTTTTTTTACTGGAGTATTCCAAATGTCTCTTTTCACTGGAAAAGGTAAAACGTGTTTTATCACTGGAATATTACAAATTTTTTTTCTCTCTGGATTATTGCAGACATTTCCTGTCAGTGGAATATTCCAAACGTTTCCTGTCACTTGAACATTCAATTCAATGTTTGCAAAATTGTGTAAATCAATTTTGCGTTGGTTTCTTTTTATCTTTGTTTTATGATATCAACTTTTGATGTGAAGGTTAATGACAACAGGAGCCTTTAGGTGTACTTTAATAAGAGAAGGTAATGCATCCAAATCTGGCAATAGTTAATTGACCTTTTATCTCTGCACTAAAATAACGAAATTTGCTATAGGGTGTCATGGGAAATGTTAAAAGGGAAGCTTGGATTTAACTGAAAGGAATGCTTCTGGAATAACATCACTCAACTGATACAAAATATTAGAATACACCATAATTAAGGAAAATTTTATCAGTGAAGATTAAGGTGATCAATTGATTGATATGGAAAAATAACTTACAGAATACAAGAAAAACAATAAATTTCAAAAACAAAATGAATATAAGTTACATAATCTAAGGGAAATGTAAAAATTATATGACTATCTACGGGTTAAAAAAAAAAAAAGATAATTCAATCGCCTTTTCACAAAAATTTTATAAATACGTAAACAGGAAAATTTATAAAAAAAAACTTAATCTTTCATATAAAACATGACTATCAATGATGTGCGTCTTCCTGTTTTTCATCAGATTCATTGTTGCTTAATAAGATAAAATCATTTGAATTGAGATTGATTAATTCCGAATAGCTGAAAGGTACTGAGAGAGCAAAGAATAATTGAAAACATTAAGATTAGAATATACGCCATAAATTGACACGGAAAAGGCAAATGTTTGAAAGGGACTTTTGTTAATCCATAAAATAGGAACTTACCGAAAGGAATTTGGTGTCAGACTGGCAAATTCGTTAAAAACAACCCTTCCCATGACACGAGGTCATTTTGAAATTGTGGACAGATAACACTGAAGCATCAGCATCATAGCAAGGACGATCCAAATTGAATCTTGTTTCCATAATACGCTCTGGTGGTTCGGACGCTTATATCCAAGTGGTAGGAGATATCATCTGCAGCTGAATAGTATCGAATACCTTGCATTGACCGCAGACTGCAGAGTATGCGAATATAAGCTTACATCTTCAGAATGATTACACGATATCAGGATGGGATGAACTATTGCGCGTTTATGGGAGGCAAATGGAGGAGTCCCATTTGAGTAAATACAACATTTACAGTTCTAGGTGAACAGTGCTGGTCTATACTTCATATAAGATACCATGACTCTCAGACACATTATTATTATCATTATTATTATCATTATTATTATTATTATTATTATTATTATTATTATTATTATTATTATTAATACTAGATAGGTGCAACTCGGTACGGGTATTATGTTTGGAACGTGTAGTTTCCCTCGTTGAATGTCGCTCACTATCCCGCTAATTACCTTTTTTATTTTGTTTATTTCTTTAAGAACTAGTAGTCACTTGAACTACAAAAATTTTGATGGGAATTTTTTTTTAATAAAACACATATAATGAAGTAAACTATTCATATAAATCAATGTATATATATATATATATATATATATATATATATATATATATATATATATATATATATATTCATTACTGCTATAAGCATGCCCTTGCTGTCCCTTTTGTTCTTCAGTGACGATTTTTAGCTAAAAAAATCATTTAGGAGCCACAAATTACTCCTAGAATTTTACACATATGCAGATGATTTTCACAGAGTATAATGGGTGCTATGTGAACTACATCCATACCAATTTTCGTATTGATACTTTTCATAGAAAAGTCACAGTACCCATTTCTATATCCATGAGAGGCTGATTTCGAAGGCGCCATAAATTACTCGTAGAATGCCTCGCATATCTAAAACAAATTTAGAGGGATTTATAGGATGGATATTTCTTTTGTCCATACATGTTTTCATTTTGATATCTGCCATAGGAAAGCCACAGCAAACTTCTTCGTTTTTTCGGAATGGTTTAATGGTTATTTTTGGAGGTGAAGTAAATTGTTCCTGGAATAATTCACATATCCAAGTGAAAATTTCAGAGATTGATGGGAAACACTTCACAAAGTGTGGGTGCAATTAGGACGGCGAATCGACTTCACCTGGGGACGAAAGTGATTGACCGAGAAACCGACTGACGGCGAAACGTCTATAACCCCAAACAAACACATATAACAATCTACATATCCTGGGCTTTTATATCTAAAAATTTAATTTCACGTATATACTTCTTGCTTCATTTAACGAGGTCCACACTAGGCTTCTTAATACACCCCAACGTCTTGCATAGGGGCTATGATAACATACGGCATATTAAAAAACTACATTAAAGGTTTAAAGGCCGCTCATGAATGGCAGAGGCAAGGGACAGTGACATTGCCCTAACAAGCAAGACAATACCCAATGATCAGCGTCCAAGCCCTCTCTCTACCCAAGTTAGGACCAAGGAGTGCCAGGCAATGGCTGCTGATGATTCACTAGATAGACCTATAGACTCCCAGACTCCCAACCTTCCCTCACAAGGATGGCGAGGTTGCAGCGACCAAAGGAACTAACGAGCTTGAGTAGTACTCGAACCCTTGTCTAACTATTTACTGCAGAATTAGATGAACACTTCTAGTTTGTCAGTTTTCATCATATTTTTTAATTGCAACAGATTATAGCCGTCGGATTCAAGCGGGGATATTTCATAATGGGGCCCAGAAGTCAGCTGAGTGAGAAGAAATTCTTACTTTGATATAAAAAACCTGATATCTGTTTAAGGGAAAAACACACAAGACTCCAAGGGTGGGAATTTCACTATTTTACGGAGCAAATCCAATAATTAAGATCTGAATAACCCAAAGTCAGTTCTAGTGAGAGAGAGAGAGAGAGAGAGAGAGAGAGAGAGAGAGAGAGAGAGAGAGAGAGAGAGAGAGAGAGAGAGATCTTTGTCCCCAAACCAATACTAAAGTCCCATTAGATCTTCAAGATTATTCAGTTAAAGACTCACCTGTCATTAGTGCAGCTCTGAAGTGTTGTTAACGTACTCTATTGTGGTCAAACGTTTCAGCACTGGAACTTCCAGTTTATTCTGAAATAAAGGTAAATGAATTAGGATTCTTATATTTTCAGCCAAACTATATTCAGTCTTTGAATATAAAACACTATTATTATTATTATTATTATTATTATTATTATTATTATTATTATTATTATTATTATTATTATTACGAGCTGAGCTACAACACTAGATGGAAAAGCAGGATGCTACAAGCCCAAGGGCTCCTACAGGGCAAACTAGCCCATTGATGAAAGGAATTAAACTATAAATGAGAAGCAATGAATAAGAAAAATAAACTTACGTTAACACCAATGACAACGTTAAATAAATAAATATGTCCTGTGTAAACTATGAAGAGTGACTCGCTTAAGAAATGTACTGGTTTTACATAATCTAAGTTTGCTTTGCAAGTGACAATTATTCCTTTACACTTACTCCAAGTAATTGCGATACATTCTAAGGATACAATGTCTGACCTAAGTTTATCTTTTTAAATGATTAGAAGAGGATTGATTGTTTTTAAAGGTTTAAAGGCCGCTCATGAATGACAGTGGCAAGGGGCACTGACATTGTCCTATCGAGCAGGACAATGCCCCAGAGATTGACCATATACACATGTAATCAAAGCCCAAGCCCCCTTTCCGCCCAATGGCTGCTAATGACTCAGCAGATAGACCTATAGGCTCTTCCAAAAAAACCCATCCTTAGCTCATAAGGATGATGAGATTGCAGCGACCTGAAAGACCCAAGGAACCAAACTATTGTTTTTAGTATATAATTGTAAACGACCTGGATTTTCATACACTCAAATATGAACCAAGTTTGAAGTCTCTGTGACAACGATGTCCAAACTTATGGATATTTTACTTGACATTTGACCTTGACCTTAGAGCTTGACCTTCCAAAATTTAATCATTTCCAGTTTTTTACATAACAGTTAATCCCTGCAAGTTTCATTACTATACGATTAAAATTGTGTCCAGGAAGCTGTTCACAAACAAACAAACACACTAACACAAGCGCGCACACAACGGAAAACATAGCCTCCTTCCAATTTCGTTGGCAGAGGTAATGGCGCAGTAAGACGCCGAATACATAAGTGCGTATTAAGTAGGACAAACTGATCTTGAAAAGTTCGTAGAGAGAGAGAGAGAGAGAGAGAGAGAGAGAGAGAGAGAGAGAGAGAGAGAGAGTGGGAGTGGGAGTGGGATTGTGAGTGGGAGTGGGAGGGAGAGAGAGTGAGTGGTAGTGGGAGGGAGAGAGAGTGAGTGGTAGTGGGAGTGAGAGAGAGTGGGAGTTGGTGTGGAAGTGAGTAGAGTAAGTGGGAGTGGGAGTGGGATAGGGAGTGGGACTGAGGGTGGGTGGGAGAGAGAGAGAGAGAGAGAGAGAGAGAGAGAGAGAGAGAGTGGGAGTGGGAGTGGGAGAGAGAGAGAGAGAGAGAGAGAGAGAGAGAGAGAGAGAGAGAGAGAGAGAGTTCAAATCTGAAATTCCTACTCACTCTGCATAGAAGACACACGTGATCAGCGTATTGCTTGTTTGTTAAATCCACATCATCGAAGCACTTGAGCACTTTATACAACCAAATATAAATATCTCCACTTACGGAGATAGAGTCATGAAGGAAATGAAACCTATGACTAGAACGAGCACTCGGTAGAGCGCATACCTCCGCCAACACCACATCACAAGATAGGCGATTGAATTACGCGCATTTTGACTCCAGTTTCATGCCGTCGGGAAAATAACAAAACGCGTATATACTTCAAATTACTATATATATATATATATATATATATATATATATATATATATATATATATATATATATATATATATATAATTGTCAGAGCCACCCATACTAGGCTGGTTTGCTTTGAGGGATTAGACAAAAACCTCCCACCATCACCAAAATGATTTATCCAGAAAAATTGGACAAAACCGTTTTGGTCAAATTACCCGAGTGACACTAACTAAAAGTGTCACTATACCATAGTTATAAACGGTACACGGTAGGCTACTGTAAACCGTGAAATTCACATAATTTAACTCGGGGAAAAAAGAATTTAACTTCCATATATTAACCAAAAACATTTTTATTTTATTCAAATGAATTTGATCAGCGATGGTTTATGATAATATTTCCGAGAAAAAATAGTTTTAATTAAGTTTATGGATTTGAGAGAGAGAGAGAGAGAGAGAGAGAGAGAGAGAGAGAGAGAGAGAGAGAGAGAGAGAGAGAGAGAGAGAGTCATTACAAAAGCAATGTATGAATCTCAAATGCTGAGAAAGTAATTCATTTGGTCAATGAATACTTGTCTCGTATGCCTGTCCTAAGGGTGAGTTGGGTGAGTTGAGTGAGTGAGTTGAGTAAGTGGGTGAGTTGAGTAGAGTTGGGTGAGTTGAGTAGAGTTAGGTAAGTGGGTGAGTGGGTAAGTTGAGTGTGTGGGTGAGTTGGGAGAGAGGGTGAGAGGGTGAGTGGGTGAGTTGAGTGAGTTGGGGGGAGTGGTGAGTTGGGTGAGTTGAGCAAGCGGGTAAGTGGGTGAGTTGAGTAAGTGGGCGAGTGGGTTGAGTTGAGTAAGGGAGTGAGTGGGTAAGTTGAGTGAGTTGAGTGATTGAGTGAGTTGAGTGATTGAGAGAGTTGGGGAGTGGTGAGTTGGGTGAGTTGGGCGAGCGGGTGAGTGGGTGAGTTGAGTTGAGTTGAGGCGGGTGAGTGGGTGAGTTGAGTAAGTGGTGAGCGGGTAAGTTGAGTGAGTGGGTGAGTTGAGTAAGTGGGTGAGCGGATAAGTTGAGTGAGTGGGTGAGTTGAGTAAGTGGGTGAGTGGGTGAGTTGAGTAAGTGGGTGAGTGGGTGAGTTGAGTGAGTGAGTGAGGTGGGTGAGTTGAGTGAGTGAGTGAGGTGAGTGAGTTGGGTGAATTGTGTGAGTTGAGTGAGTGGTGGAGTTGGCTGAATGGGTGAGTGAGTGAGTTGAGTGAGTGAGTTGAGTGAGTGGTGAGTTGAGTGTGAATTGAGTGAGTTGGGTGAGTGGGTGAGTTGAGTGAGTGGTGAGTTGGGTGTGAATTGAGTGAGTTGTGTGAGTGGGTGAGTTGAGTGAGTTGGCTGAGTGGGTGAGATGGGCGAGTAGTGAGTTGGGTGAATTGAGTGAGTTGGGCGAGCAGGTGAGTTGGGAGAGCAGGTGAGTTGGTCGAGCAGGTGAGTTGGGTGATTGGGTGAGTAGGGTGAATTGAGTGAGTGGGTGAGTTGGGTAATTGGGTGAGTAGGGTGAATTGAGTGAGTGGGTGAGTTGGGTGAGTTGGTGATTTGGGTGAGTGAGTTGAATGAGTTGAGTGAGTTGGGTGAGTTGAGTGAGTTGGGTGACCGGGTGAGTTGGGTGAGTTAAGTGAGTGGGTGAGTTGGGTAAGTTGACTGAGTGATTGAGTGGAGAGAGAGAGAGGGAGAGAGATTCTGGTGTCAAATCTAAAATTCCTGCTCAGTTTGCATAAAAGATTTGCCTATTAGATTACCAAATCAAATCGAAACACAATTGCTATAAAATCATCATAAGGAAACAATTGCTATAAAATCATCATAAGGTTTGTGGACAATGAAGTCCCGCCCATTAAAGTCAGGCGAGAACAGAAATTCTCCGAACAGTTAGAGTTAGACGAACGTGTTCGACGACCAAATGCTCCATTCACACGTTCGAACATCACTTCAAACAGGTCTGTCGAACCGCGGTCCACCGGCCTTTGGGCATTTAGGCGTATCCCACAGCGTATTTCATGTTAATGGTTAAATCCACATCATAGAAGCACTTAGGGCACTTTCTACAACGAAATATAAATATCTCCACTTACGGAGATAAAGTCATGAAGGAAATAAAATCAATAACTAGAACGAGTGCTCGGTAGAGCGCATACCTTCGCCAACGCCACATCACAAGCTAGGCAATTGAATTACGCACATTTTGACACTAGTTTCACGCAAATCGGTTAAAAATTGACCACGATATAACAAAAAGACCTTTTTATACCTTCTGGTTACCTTAACCTTTGACACCAATCACTCCCAAAATCTAATCAAATCGTCCTTGAATCATGGCCAATCAGTTAACCAAATTTCACGAGATTCAGTCATGTAGTTTTAGGGATATGCGAATCACAAAAAAAAGAAAAAAAAAATTATATATATATATATATATATATATATATATATATATATATATATATATATATATATATATATATATATATATATATATATATATATAAAGTAATAAATTTCTGACTCAAACCTTCTACAGTTCACAACCGGACAACTCTTGTCAGTCATATTTGTGTCCAGCAAAACTGGACAAAACCGTTTTCGCTAACTTGCCCGAGTGATAGCAACTAAAGGGTCACGATACGCAAGTCAGAACAGTTCATTATACGCCAATGTAGCCTACATCGTGGAAGCGTAAATTGCCGTCGGGAAAATGACAAAACGTACATATACTACAAATTAACAAATATTCAGAATAAAAAGACAAATTTCCGATTTTTTTAACATTCTATATCTTACGTGAAAAGCTTTGTAAAATATTTCTCAATACAAATATATTATCAATACAGTATTTTCTATAATAACCAATCTAAATAATTAAAATACAATCTAAATACAATAATATTAAGGGTAACGAAATACCTAGATGTATAAGTGGGGCCGTGGTTAACACTTAACTTAAAGACCAACACAATTGTTAACGGAGACGGAGACCTTTCATACAATCTATAAATAGTTGTATAGATTCTAAAGCGTATGTTTAACGTGTTAGTATGCATACAGTGTATGTATAAATATAGTCCAAATTATAAGATTTACGAAGCCTACTTGAATGAGAAATTAGGCTAATGTATATATTTACACTAGATAGTTACGCCATTTGGTTTGTACTATTTCAAACGTCACCTTCTATACGTAAAAAAAAAAAAAAAAAAAAAAAAATTCTGCCCAATATGGCCGGACAATTCCTTGGTGCTTATCTATATTAAAAGTACCATGTTGATCCCTTTCTCTTAATTGCCAACTACTTATTAGTGGTATTAACACTGCACTTTTGTTTCACGATCCTAAATTAAAGCAATATGAAAAACATTGTCTTCGGTAGCTCGGAATATTCACAAAATTCGAAAAGGATTTTTTTTTTCACGGTGTAATGACCGACCAAAACCTTACAAGACATCCTCGCCTACCTGTCTTTGCTTCGTCGAAAATGATTAATACTATGTTACCAGTCAATAACCTTGACTATAATCGAACCTCTAACGTTATTAAATAAAAAACATCGCCCTAATATAGAGAAAAATGGTAAATACATCATATTTTTCAACACTATCTCACCTTGACCACCGTACGTCTTCAGCTCCAGAACCACAGTGACTGTTTCAAAAGTAGGAATGGGTGCTTTGGCCAACCAGAGACCTACACTTTGCCACGTTTTTCTTTTGTCGTTTCTTATTGGCTTAAAGCTTCGTAATCTGCCAAGAGGCTTTGGAAGCGATTATCCAATTGGCTGATGGGATTGGCACTAATTTTCAGAAATTTTCTTAACTATAATTTATTCCGTTAATGTCTACAACTAATAAAATTGTATAATAAAAATGTAAATTTATAAATCAACTACTGGTAAAAATCAATACTTTCATAAATAATGAATGTGGTTAAGAACAAAATATATTATTAGATAGGAATTTGAAAAAACGCATCCGTAACCCAAACCAAGTTACGCGCATATATAAATATGCAAAAACGCAAAAGCGTATTATACGCTGTACATTTCTTGGATGACAAGATAAGAGATGAAGCTTATAGCATCCAGCTTTTCCAACTAGGGTTGTAGTTTAGCTAATAATAATAATAATAATAATAATAATAATAATAATAATAATTGTCAGGGGTACCCCTACTCGGTTGGTTTGCTGTGAGCGATCAGACAAAAATCCACACTGGCCAACGTGGTGATGAAAACTGGCCAAACCCCAGACATGAATAAAGACATGTCTGAGGCTTTTGTCCTCCAGTGGACTAGAAACAGCTGTTTCTTGTACAGTGCAGGACAAAGGCCTCAGACATGCCCTTATTCATTTTGGGGTTTGACTAGCATTCATCACCACGCTGACCAGAGTGGATTTGTGATGGTAGGAGATTTTCGTCTCATAGCTCACAGCAAACCTACCTAGTATCGGTAACCCTTACTAGTACAGCTCTGTTGATCATGGCGATACACAAACCCTTTCACCACGTTAGGGTATTCCAACTTTCAGAAAGAATGAATATATATATATATATATATATATATATATATATATATATATATATATATATATATATATATATATATATATATAAAGTTAGAGGAGCTTGACAGCAAACCGGAAGGACTCTCAAGTAATGCCTACAGTGCATTGCGTGAGGTGCACTGAATGCACTATTCTCCATGAAGTAAAAGGGATATTGGAACTAAGTAAAAATAATAATAAATATCGTTTATATCAAAATAAATTTCAAAAATTTAAATGATGTTAGATCAAGTTATTATCATTTTGATAAATTCTCAAAATACGAGTGAATGAAATCTATAAAAATAACAACAACAATAATAATAAATGTACCTGATTCTAGTCCACTGCAGGACAAAGGCCTCAGACATGTCGTTATTCCTTTATTCATATCTAGGGTTTGGCCATTTTCATCACCTCACTGGCCACTGCGGATTGGTGATGGTGGGAACTTTAATCTGATTGAACACAGCAAACCAACCTAGTATGGGTGGCCTTGGCTAGTACACCCTTTCTTAGTGGGGATACCTTGACATGGTGAAAGGGTTTATATATATATATATATATATATATATATATATATATATATATATATATATATATATATATATATATATATATATATTAACCTTTTTAATCAATTTCCATTGAGAGATTAACTTTATTACATTATATTTTGCTCACAATTCTTCAAAGATTAATTATTATCAATATTATTATGAAATGAACACAATTTTACCTGAAGTTATTTAGCAATTCCTTAATTATGAGTCTTGTCCAAAGAATCACCATACCGCGCGCGCACAAGCACGCATACACACACACACACACACACACACATATATATATATAAATATATATATGTATATATATATATATATATATATATATATATATATATGTGTGTGTGTGTGTGTGTGTGTGTGTGTGTGTGTGGAAGATGAAATCGATTTTCTGCTGAAGAAAAGGTCCAGGATGAACTGGAAGATGAAATCGATCTTTCAGTGGAAGAACAGCTAAATGAGGCGGGTCTTTCTCAAAGAGGAGAAGAAGAGGATGTAGAGGAAGAGAAGGAGGAGAAGGAGGAAGAAAAAGTCCTTACTCTTGAAGAACATCGGTCTGAAGAAGATTCAAAGGCAGAGAGAAGTGATAAAAAGCTCTCAAAGAAAAAGAGAAGAAAAAGAAGGCACTCAAAGGAAGAGAACAGTAATGGTGAAGTGTCTAAGGAAGAGAGAAGTAATGGTGAAGTGTCTAAGGAAGAACGAAGTAATGGTGAAGTGTCTAAGGAAGAACGAAGTAATGGTGAAGTGTCTAAGGAAGAGACCAGTAATGGTGAAGTCAATAAGGAAGAGATGAATAACAGAGAGCTATCAAAGAAAGAGAAGAATAATAAAAAGCTCGCAAGGAGAGAGAGGAAGAAAAGAGAGCTCTCAAAAGCAGAAAGAAGAAATAGAAATCTCTCAAAGGAGCGGGGCAGCAATGAAGAGCTCTCAGAGGAAGAGGAGAGATTTGGTTCTGAGGACATCCTGGAGGATAACGTGCCTGTTCATAATTACTACAGTGTGTTGTACGGTGAAGAGGACATGGACAGAAGTCCCTTTTAGATGTCTTCCAAAAAATTAAAGAAAATAAAAATAAAAAAACAAAAAACAAAAAAAATATGAAAAATCACAAAAACTAAAAAAAATAAATAAAAATGAAAAAAGAAATAAAAAAAATATATGAAATGGTGGAAAAATCTAAAAAAAAATAATACAAAAGGGAAAATTAAGTAAAAAAAAAAAAAATTTGTGAAAAGCCAGTATAAGTTCACTATTTGGAATGGAAATAAAATTCAGTCTTATGAGGAGAATGAGATCCAGTTGTGTTTTGTGAGGAAAGGAGACCTGAGGAGGATCTTTAGATGAGGAAGGTGTTTGGAATAACTGCCCACCTCAATGGATTTGTGGCTAAACACCTCAGCTTAAATAGTGCTTGGAATAACTGAAAAGGGTGGCTCTGCAGAGGGAAGGAACCTAGCTGATTCTAGTAGGCTATGCTATGTACCTTGATGGGGTGTACAGTACCTTTGTCAAGTGTACAAATGGTCGGACATCTAGATCTATTCTTTCGGATACTAACCTTTGGGTGGTTCTGAGGGAATAATCTAGAAGACCGGCTTTGCAGAGGGATGAAGCTGGGATTCTTCTAGTATGCAGTCTTATCCTTATAGGTTGGCCCAAGATAGTTCAGCTGGGGAAGAAAGTTGCATCTCTAGTGAGGTGCTCATCCAATGGCTGCTGATGGAGGATTGGGAGAAGAGACAGTTATGGTCCTGGGGATGCTAGGCTTAATTGCCTGCCCTGGAGAAGCTTGACTTAATTGTCTGGCTTCATGCTGCTTGGATTAAAGGTTTGGCTTAATTGCCTGCCCTAGAGAAGCTTGACTTAATTGTCTGGCTTCATGCTGCTTGGATTAAAGGTTTGGCTTAATTGCCTGCCCTAGAGAAGCTTGACTTAATTGTCTGGCTTCATGCTGCTTGAATTAAAGGCTTGTCCTAATTGCCTGGCCTAAAAAAGCTTGGCTTAATTGTCTGGCTTCATGCTTTTTGGATTGAAGGCTCGGCTTAATTGCCTGGTCTAGAGAAGCTTGGCTTAATTGTCTAGCTTCATGCTGCTTGGATTAAAGGATTGGCTTAATTGCCTGGTCTAGAGAAGCTTGGCTTAATTGTCTAGCTTCATACTTTTTGGAATAAAGGCTTGGCTTAATTGCCTAGTCTAGAGAAGCTTGGCTTAATTGTCTGGCTTCCTGCTGCTTGGATTAAAGGTTTGGCTTAATTGCCTGGCCTAGAGAAGCTTGGCTTAATTGTCTAGCTTCATGCTGCTTGGATTAAAGGCTTGGATTAATTGCCTGGTCTAGAGAAGCTTGGCGTAATTGTCTAGCTTCATGCTGCTTGGATTGAAGGCTTGGCTTAATTGCCTGGTCTAGAGAAGCTTGGCTTAATTGTCTGGCTTAATGCTGCTTGGATTAAAGGCTTGGCTTGATTGCCTGGCTCAAAAAAGCTTGGCTTAATTGTCTGGCTTCATGCTTTTTGGATTGAAGGCTTGGCTTAATTGCCTGGTCTAGAGAAGCTTGGCGTAATTGTCTAGCTTCATGCTGCTTGGATTAAAGGCTTGGCTTAATTGCCTGGTCTAGAGAAGCTTGGCGTAATTGTCTAGCTTCATGCTGCTTGGATTGAAGGCTTGGCTTAATTGCCTGGTCTAGAGAAGCTTGGCTTAATTGTCTGGCTTAATGCTGCTTGGATTAAAGGCTTGCCTTGATTGCCTGGCTCAAAAAAGCTTGGCTTAATTGTCTGGCTTCATGCTTTTTGGATTGAAGGCTTGGCTTAATTGCCTGGCCTAAAAAAGCTTGGCTTAATTGCCTGGATTCGTGCTATTTGGATTTAAGGCTTGGCTTAATTTCGTGGCCTAAAGAAGCTTGGCTTAATTGTCTGGCTTCATGCTTTTTGGATTAAAGGCTTGGATTAATTGCCTGGCTCAAAAAAGCTTGGCTTAATTGTCTGGCTTCATGCTTTTTGGATTGAAGGCTTGGCTTAATTGCCTGGCCTAAAGAAGCTTAGCTTAATTGTCTGGTTTCATTATACTTGGATTAAAGGCTTGGCTTAATTGCCTGGCCTAAAAGAAGCTTGGCTTAATTGTCTGGCTTCATGATACTTGGATTAAAGGCTTGGCTTAATTGCCTGGCCTAAAAGAAGCTTGGCTTAATTGTCTGGCTTCATGCTGCTTGGATTAAAGGCTTGGCTTAATTGCGTGGCCTAGAGAAGCTTGACTTGATTGTCTGGCTTCATGCTGCTTGGATTAAAAGTTCGGCTTAATTGCCTGGCCTAAAAAAGCTTGGCTTAATTGCCTGGCTTCATGCTGCTTAGATTAAAGGCTTGGCTTAATTGCCTGGCATAAAAGAAGCTTGGCTTAATTGCCTGGCATAAAAGAAGCTTGGCTTAATTGCCTGGCATAAAAGAAGCTTGGCTTAATTGCCTGGCATAAAAGAAGCTTGGCTTAATTGTCTGGCTTCATGATACTTGGATTAAAGGCTTGGCTTAATTGCCTGGCCTAAAAGAAGCTTGGCTTAATTGTGTGGCTTCATGATACTTAGATTAAAGGCTTGGCTTAATTGCCTGGCCTAAAAGAAGCTTGGCTTAATTGTCTGGCGTCATGATACTTGGATTAAAGGCTTGGCTTAATTGCCTGGCCTAAAAGAAGCTTGGCTTAATTGTCTGGCTTCATGCTGCTTGGATTAAAGGCTTGACTTAATTGCCTGGCCTAGAGAAGCTTGACTTGATTGTCTGGCTTCATGCTGCTTGGATTAAAGGTTCGGCTTAATTGCCTGGCTTCATGCTGCTTAGATTAAAGGCTTGGCTTAATTGCCTTGCCTAAAAGAAGCTCGGCTTAATTGTCTGGCTTCATGATACTTGGATTGAAGGCTTGGCTTAATTGCCTGGCCTAAAAGAAGCTTGGCTTAATTGTCTGGCTTCATGATACTTGGATTAAAGGCTTGGCTTATTTGCCTGGCCTAAAAGAAGCTTGGCTTAATTGTCTGGCTTCATGATACTTGGAATAAAGGCTTGGCTTAATTACCTGGCCTATAAGAAGCTTGGCTTAATTGTCTGGCTTCATGATACTTGGATTAAAGGCTTGGCTTAATTGCCTGGCCTAGAGAAGCTTGACCTGATTGTCTGGCTTCATGTTGCTTGGATTGAAGGTTTGGCTTACTTGCCTGGCCTAAAGAAGCTTGGCTTAATTGTCTGGCTTCATGCTGGTTGGATTAAAGGCTTGGCTTAATTGCCTGGCCTAGAGAAGCTTGGCTTAATTGCCTGGCCTAAAGAAGCTTGGCTTAATTGCCTGGCTTCATGCTGCTTGGATTAAAGGTTTGGCTTAATTGCCTGGCCTAGAGAAGCTAGGCTTAATTTTCTGGCTTCATGATGCTTGGATTAAAGGCTTGGCTTAACTGCCTGGCCTAGAGAAGCTTGGCTTAATTGTCTGGCTTCATGCTGCTTAGATTAAAGGCTTGGCTTAATTGCGTGGCCTAGAGAAGCTTGGTTTAATTGTCTGGCTTCATGCTGCTTGGATTAAAGGCTTGGCTTAATTGCCTGGCCTAGAGAAGCTTGGCTTAACTGTCTGGCTTCATGATGCTTGGAATAAAGGCTTGGCTTAATTGCCTGGCCTAGAGAAGCTTGGCTTAATTGCCTGGCCTAGAGAAGCTTGGCTTAATTGTCTGGCTTCATGCTGCTTGGATTAAAGGCTTGGCTTAATTGCCTGGCCTAAAGAAGCTTGGCTTAATTGTCTGGCTTCATGCTGCTTGGATTAAAGGCTTGACTTAATTGCCTAGCCTAGAGAAGCATGGCTTAATTGTCTGGCTTCATGCTGCTTGGATTAAAGGTTTGGCTTAATTGCCTGGCCTATAGAAGCTTGGCTTAATTGTCTGGCTTCATGCTGCAAGGATTAAAGACTTGGCTTAATTGCCTGGCCTAAAGAAGCTTGGCTTAAGTCTTTGG
>NC_090730.1:96512886-96520386 GCF_036898095.1 Palaemon carinicauda
GGTGTTAGGGAATGATGTCGCCCTAACAGATAAAACTTTCCCAATTGTGTTAAATTCCAGTAATGAAATATCTGTAGTCACTCGATCGAAGGCTAGTAGTGTTGACTCGGCCGAGTCGGTAGTTGATGTTGATTTGAGTAGTTTAGATCGTAGTGATAGCTTAGTTGTAGATAGTGGTGTGTTGGATAATAAACTTAATTGAACTAATAAGGAACTTATTACAGCTCAAAAAGCAGATTTTAAAGATCTGCCAATTGAGTCTGACGAAATTACTGATTTGACTGTCCCTCGATTTAAGATAATTAGTAATATTTTATACAGAGTAAGTAGACCTTTTGATGCCATTAACACAGGTTGTGAAATTGTTAAACAGATTATGGTTCCTTTTGTTTATCGAAAGGAGTTAATGACATTGGCTCATGAAAATGGTTTGGCTGGTCATTTAGGTGTTTTTAAAACCACTCGTAAATTATGTGAAAGATATTTTTGGCCTAAGATGAAAAATTATGTTAAAAAATTTGTAAATAGTTGTGATGCATGTCAAAAGGTCGGGAAGCCTAATCAACCAATTCCAAAGGCACCATTACATCCTATTCCTGTTGTTTCTGAGCCGTTCAGGGAGGTAATTATGGACGTGGTTGGTCCTCTGCCGAAAACTCGTAGTGGCAATCAGTATATTTTAACAATTATGGATAGGATGTCTCGATATCCTGAGGCAATACCACTGCGAAATGTAAAAACTGTTGAAATTGTTGAAGTATTAATTGAAATATTCACCAGGTTCGGAATGCCCAAAGTAATTCAGTCCAATTGTGGGTCTAATTTTCAGAGTAAATTATTTAGGGAGAAGATGGCCGAGTTAAAAATTAAACATGCGACTTCTACCCCGTACCACCCTGAAAGTCAAGGTGTTTTGGAACGATTTCATCCGACCATGAAGTCTATGATAAAAAAATATTGTTTGGTTAATGGTTCCGAATGGGATAAGGAACTACCTTATTTATTATTTGCATTTCGGTCAGTGCCAAGTCAATATTTAGGATTTCCACCTTTTAGCCTTATTTTTGGTCATTCTGTACGTGGTCCATTGGATATGGTTTGTGAATCTTGGAGGAGGATGCCTCTGATATAAATTTATTACATTATTTTAGTAATTAGTGAAAAATTAACGAAGCCTTGGAAGTTTGCTGGTGAAAATTTATTGTGTAGCCAAAAGAAAATGAAATACTTTTTTGACAGAAATACTAAGGAGAGTAATTTTGTAGTGGGTGATAATGTGTTGGCATTGCTTCCCATTCTAGGAAACCCTTAAAAGCTGCATTTTCAGGACCGTGGAAATTTTTAAAGAAATTAAGTGATGTTAATTATCTAGTTGAAACTCCTGAAAGGAGGAGACCCTATCAGCTGTGTTGTTAGAATTATCTAACTCAAATTCAAATAAAGGAAAGTCTTTATTCTTCAACTTACCTGCACAATAGGGCTGCTATAAACTTGTTGTTTGAACTAATAGTTCAATTTTTAACGGAAGGAACACTTTTCACTGGATGCGGCTGGCACTGTTATCCTGTAACGACTTGAGCAGAGACTGACTTCAAGTCTGATTCAAAACTTGTGATCAACTCCCGTTTTCTTTCCTTTGTTCAAAACTCTCGAACAACCGTTGAAAAATAAAGACGAGAAATCAAAACTATTTCCTTATAAGGAATACATTTAACATTTACTTAATTAATTCAATTAGAATACAAAAAGGGGAAAGCTAAGAATTTGCATTTACTATTAACAAATGGCAATCGTTCAGTTTACTTTCCGTCCATGACCGAACACCAAAACAAAACAGAAAGTAAGAACGACCTAACTAGTCAATTCGACTATTTCCCATGAATGCAATTACCATTCTCCAATCAACTATTTCTACATCTTCCCCAAACAACAAAAAGAAAAGCGGTTACACAAAGAACCATATTGACAAATTAACTCTACAACAAAAGAACACTTACAAAACAAAAATACTGTTATTTACAATCTACCCTCCCGAGCTAAGCTTCTTATTAAGTTTCTGGAGGCAAGAGCAGTACTACGGGTAGGCCTAGTAGATACTTCATCCAGCAAAGCTGTTCCAGTGTCCGGTATTTCATCAGTCTCAAACTTACCAACATTGTCCTCTTGTTCAATTTGAACATATAAATTAGGATCATTAAGTTCAGAATATAATTCTAAAGGTATTAAAAAACTAACATTAATTACACTTTCAGTTTTATCAGGCTTAACAATACAAACAGTACGTACAACCCCTTCGTCGTTACTGAATGTTTCAACAATTCTAACTAATGGCTAATAAGTTCTAGATTTGGAAGGTAAATTAAAAAGAGCAATTTCCCCTTTTTCCCACTTTCTTGGAGGATGAAAACAAGAACTGTCCTTTTCTTTCAAACTTAATAGATATTCAGGAAGCCATCTTTCCTTAAAGCTTTCGTAAAGTCCATCCCTAGTTTCCAAAGTACGAGCAAGGAGAGAAGAATACTCATCCTCCTCACCATACTCCCACTCAGGAAGTTGTTCAGAATCACCAAACATTAATGAAGGAATAAATCTGCCAACCAAAAAATTATTAGGAGAAATTATATCGAACTCATTTTCACAAGATCTATAAGTTAAAGGACTATTATTCGAAATTTTCTGAATGTCAGAGAGGAAAGTGACAAATTCAGAAAATGAAGTAGTATATCTACCAAGAGTATTAAAAAGGCAATGCTTCACTGTTTTAATTAATCTTTCCCAAACAGCACCATACCACGCTGCGTACACAGGGATAGTCTTATGAGAAATTGAAGCGCCCCTAAACTTCTCCTCAAACTCAGAAGTAAGTAACTGTTCAATTATATTACCAGCCCGAACAAAGGATTTGGCATTGTCAAAATAAACAGCGATAGGAACACCAAACCCATTAGAAAACCTAACGAAAGCAAATATAAATTCTGAGGTTGACATAGACTGGTCAACTTCTAAATGTATAGCTCTTGTATTAAAACAAGTGAAAATAAGAATGTATACCTTAAATTTTTTCTCCATTTTTCTCCTTCAACCATAAGTGGCCTGTATAATCCACACCAGTATGAGCAAAAGGCACACTCAAATTAACCCTGGAAGAAGGAAGCGAAGACTGAGAAGGATACTTCACTGTGCTAGCATTATAACGCTTGCATACAATACAATCCTTAAGGACAGACAAAACTGCTTGCCTAGCCTTTACAATCCACAAACCATGCATGAGCAAAAACTAAGAGTGGATTGCAAACCCATATGCATAGACTTACAATGGGCATAATAAATCAATAACCGAGTCAAATGATGCTTCTTGTCTATAAGAATAGGATTGACAAAATTAAATTTTAAAGTAATATTTTTGTCAATCCGACCTTTAGTTCGCATTATACCATTATCGTCCAAAAACAAATTGAACTGCTTAACTAAAGGTGGAACTTCAACTGAAGAATCTCTACTCTTCAGATAAGATAATTCAAGAGGAAAAGCTTCCTCTTGCATCAGCCTTAGAAGATAATTAGAAGCTGCCTCAACAGGGTCAGCTTGAATTTTCCTAAACTTATATATAACAGTAAATACCTTAGAAACTACACTTATAAGGCTAGAAAAACTAGAAAAATTACTAATATTTACAAGAGATTCTTTTTTAGGGAACATTACAGGATAAATTAAGTCACCCTTCACATTATCAGGAATACAACCCAAAAGACCCTTAGGCCACTCGTCAGGAGAATTCAACCAAGAAGGCCCTTTGATCCAAAGACTGAAATTTTCAAGAAAGTGCTTACAAGTACAAGGTTTAGTTAGTAAATCAGCCTGATTGCTAGATGAAGGAATATAAGCTAATGAAACTCTACAAAATCTATCAGAAATCCTATCTGTCAGATTAGAAATTTCCTTCAACCTATTATTTACAAATGTGTTTCTCGTAGGAGCCCTATTAGTAAGAATCCAACTAAGAACTACTTGGCTATCTATAAAAAGAGTTATGCTTTCAATTTTAGCACAATTTAATAGATTACTTTAAAAGATAGTATCAAAACACTTCAAAGCTAATTGAGCAGCCAAAATTTCTAAAGTAGGGAGATTTTTCTCCTTAATAGGGCTAACCTTAGTCTTACCAAATATCAGGGAACTATGATCACCTTGCACAGCATACATAAAACAACCATAAGCTTCCTTAGAAGCATCGGCAAACAAAAACAACTTGACAGGAGCATCAGTTTTATAAGTTTGTCTAGAAAAAGAAGCCTGTCTAACTTCTCTGTAAGAATTACAAAATTTACTCCATAGTTTAAAAATTTTGGCACTAGCTGTTTCATCCCAATTCGAAACTTACTGGCAATACTTACGAATAATAAGCTTGACCAGCAGCATCATAGGTGCAAATATACTAATAGGATCAAAGACAGAAGACAAAGCTGGCAAAATCTGACGCTTTGAAGAAGCACCCTTGTTCAATTGCTGAACCTTTAATTTTAAGGTATCTTGGTCAGAGTCATAAATATATCCTAAAATTTTCATTTCAGAAGAAGGTACCTTTTCATCTTCATCAAGAGTAGATAACAAAGCAGGTATATTAGAACCCCACTCCCGCAAAGACAACCCCCCTGAATTCATAATTTTCTGAATAGAATTGATGATAAATGGCATCTGGGCTCCCTGATTAGAAGAGAGCACTAAGTTATCCATATAAAATTTGTCTTTAATCAGAGAAGCTACTTCATTTCCCCTATAGCTAGACAAATGATGTTAAGTAATATAATTCAATATAAAGGGAGACCTTACAAATCCAAAAATTATGGTATTATATCTATAAGCAAAAAACTTCCCATTTATCTTTCTAAAGAAAAAAAAATCTATTGCGATCAGACTCTAAAGATAACCTAACTTGGAGAAAAGCCATCACTATATCAGCTACAACTACATAATTATTATTCCTGAAATACAAAACCAAAGACAACAAGTTGTTCATCAAATCAATACCAGGGAAAGCAGCTTCATTTAATGAAGGAGCTTTTCCCACCTTTAAACTACAATTAAATACAGGAAGGATTTTAGTGGTGGCATTTTCATAATTTCTTATGACAGGACGATGAGGAATGAACACTTGACCTGCGGCTCTATTTTTAACAGGCTCAATAATGCCAAGCTCCTCTTGTCTATCAAAAACTTCCTCATATTTAGAGGATATATTCTGATCTTCTAATTCAGAATATATCTGTTCAGCAACTGCCAAAGAAATCTTTAAATTGTTTGGGACTTTCTCAATTAAATCCTTTTTCCATGGTAACTGAACGTGATAATGTCCTTCATGGAAAGGAATTGACTAAGCAAAATCTATATACTTGTTGGTCTTCATAAGGAAGAGAATTTTAATCTTTAATCCCAATCGATTCTAAGTTATAGAAATTGTCGAGTCCATACTCTACACAAGATTCAGGAAAGATATCATTCAATGGATCGCACTTATGGCCTACTGGATTAACTGCAAAATTTACTAATAGCTTCTGCTTTCTAAGTTGCTTAGGAGGAACAAATTCCAGAAGTATATTTTTATCCGGCTTAGAAGTCTGTTTAATCTCCAAATTAAGGGAAGAATTATAAAAAAACTCTAGATTTTCTGTTACATTCAGGTACATATTTAATTTCCTTATTAGGAATAAACCTAACAGATTTAGCTTTTCCATTAGCTCTTGATCTATTTTCCAAGATTTTATTACTATTAATTTTAGGACAAGACTCTACCTCTCTTACTGGTTTACAAGGTTCATAAAAAATCAATTATCTTATAAAAAAAAGCTTCCCTTGTGAAGGATGAACAAAATTGACTACTGTACCAAATGGAATAACCCCATTGGCCAACTTAATTACTCTAACCTTAATATTATACAACTCTACAGTCTAAATCTAACTGACTAAATTCCTGAAGGATATCATTCCCAAGGATACCTAATATATTTACAATTTCAGAATTCCTCTCTGGGCAATTATTACATACAAAATAACCAGCAGATTCCAAATTTTTAACTACAGAAGGCAACATAGGAATTTGTATGGAAAGATTAAAATTTTCCAAAGCAAAAAAAAGACAATTAGTCTTTTTCCCACAAGGCGATGTTAAATCAGCTACCAAATGAAATCCATCACTAACTCTAGCTGGCAACCCAAAAGAAGAAACTAACCTAGATAAAGGAGCACCACAATAATCTCCTAATCTGCTATCAACAATTTGTTTATTAATAACACTAAACTGGGCTCCAGTGTCTAATAGAAAACAACATTTAAAAGACTTCCTACCCCTACCAACTTTGAGGGTAATAAAGGGAACAAATATTTCAGACCCTGATTGACAACTTAATATTATTTTACCAAGATCCTTACTAGCATGAGTGCACATTGCTCCATGATGTTCAGATTTATTGCAAGAAAAACATTTATAACGTAACAATGATTTATTTCCCGGACAATCCGAGGCCCCATGCCTATCACTCAAGTATTTAATGCATAAAGTTAGTTCTTCAGCTCTATTCTTCCTAGATTGCAAAGTATCAAACCCAGTACATTTAGAAGAGTTAAGACCAGTATCTTTACAAAAATTTACATCTACCAGAAGATAAAGGTTTACTGGTAAATTGAACTTTATTAGAGTCATTATTAGCAGTAGATCTATTAATAAACTTTGATCGTTGGAAATTACGGTCTTTACCTTCATATTTAACTTTTTTACCTTCATACTTAACTTTAGGTTTTGCACTAGAATTTTCAATATGACCTAAATTAAGGCGTGCAACAATACTCTGATCACGTAACATGATTTTCATGCTTTAAATTTCTATGACGTCAAACTAAAGTACAACGCATTAGCTTTTGTATTCGGTACACTAAATTCACCTGCGTTTACAATTCCTACTGCGTTACTGACTTTATATGATTGAATGATTACACATCAAGAACATAATGAAAACAATAATAAAAATTCATAATATTACAACTCATAACATCGTAATAATTTGAAGATCTTAAAACATTCATAATATTCCCCCTTAGAGAGATTATTCCTAACAGTGTCTTAAACGATGTTTTCAAAACCCCCTTACTGAACTTGCCGCTGTAATCTATTATTTAAATCTATATCGTGTTAGTACATCAACAACTGCAATCCTATGTTGAGATCTATGCATAATTTTGCTACGATTTGTCACAATACTCACATGAACTCCTTGATATGGCCTATGAGGAACATATTAGGTGCGAAGTATACTGAAAAAGGCTTCACATCTAATTCTAAAATACGCATCCCTTTCCAGTAGAAGTATGTGAGTACTTGAAGCGACATGGCTACCACATCTGGATAACCTTATACTTAGTTATTGCAAAGTTGCAATAAAGCAATGTTTTATTGTATTTGACTCTATGATCTTGTTTAACATTGTGTGCATTATCATGATAATGTCA
>NC_090730.1:96532886-96550386 GCF_036898095.1 Palaemon carinicauda
AGGTAAAGTGTTACAAAAAAAAACCCTTTTTTATTTATTATTTCTTTATTATTATTCTTTTTTTAGATATTTATGTGTTATCATATTGTATTAATGTTATGTGTAATTATGTGTAGCCAATTATTAAGGAGTTATTATGGGTTTTTATGCTAAGGGACGAATTAAACAAATTACCATGTATTCTTATGGGAATATTTGCTCCAACATACGATCGTTTTAACATACGAAGTAGTTTCTGGAACGAATTAAGATCGTTGTAGAGGTATCATTGTACCATTCTCCGTATGCATGTATCAATGATAGACATTCAAACCTTGCAGTGCACTCTCTCTCTCTCTCTCTCTCTCTCCTCTCTCTCTCTCTCTCTCTCTCTCTCTCTCTCTCTCTCTCTCTCTCTCTCGTTTACAAAATATAATAAGCTGAATTTTGTTTCGAAGAAAATCTCATAACGTATCTGGAAACCTTTGGTATTAAAATCCAAAATCCCATATTGCTGTTTATTCTAATTTTAAAACTTTCAGCTAAAAAAAAAGCATTTTTGGCAAAATGTTCAAAACTTATTACTTAGACTGTAGACAACAAGGACACATGACTGAATATCATTCTAGTATCTAGGCTATATACTGTATGATTTTTTCACATGTACGAATATATATATATATATGTATATATATATATATATATATATATATATATATATATATATATATATATATATATATATATGTATGTATATATAAATATATATATATATATATATATATATATATTCATATATATATATATATATATATATATATATATATATATATATATATATATATCCATGCTTCATAACAGTCGGTGTAAAGCAAAAATTGTGTAGGTTAATATTAAGTGAATTTCTAAATATTTGATCATATCCCTTTAACAAATTATGTTATTTATAGTACATTTCAAAGAGAAAAAAGAATGAATATTAAGACATTAATAATGAAATTTGTCTTTGCCCTGGATCATACCCATTATGCCAGGAACTTGCCTATCCATCTCCATGATTTGACAATACTAGAAGAAAATCATCCTGCGTCCTGTTCAAGAGTTGTCACCTCATGGGACAGAAATCCCACAGGACTAATTTCAAGAGCAGGTGATTGACTGGATCTAGAATTATGCTGGAGTCATAGAATTTTTATGCCACGGGAACAGTTTGTAGGAAGAGTTTTTATATTACTAAATATTTCGTTTTTCAAAGTAGACATATGTGGAGCAACAAACTTGTCAAAGACCCAGTTACAGTCTCACCATTTGTTTGGTGTTGGAAGCAGAATTCCCCAGTCTCCTCACCAATACCTGTCTACGTCGATCATTTCACACGATTTGCTAGATACTTGTTATTTGCAAATGTAGCACAGATTGTAAGGCCCCTTGTAAATGCTGCTTTCAGATGCAATCCTATATGTCTCTTTGTAGCTGTGAAGGTTCATGTTCCAAGTGTGGGGATATTACCTACAGTAGACACAGCACTCGTTTCTAGTGGTATGCAGACACTTCGTCGAAAGACAATTGATAGAATGATAACTCGTCAAATGACAATTCGTTGAAATGACAATTCGTAGAAATGACAATTCGTCGAAATGACAATTGGTCCAAATGAATGATAGTTTGAAATCATTTCTGTTTATAAGTATCTAATCCTTGATAGTATGGCCGTTCTAGAATAGTTAGCAGAATATGTTCTTAAGTCTCAAATATCAAACATTTCACTATAGCCCATGAGCTAAAGGGAATTCATCAAGACCCAGCGAGGTGCTGGAAAATTTTTGCATGAGGGTTTCTTACACAATTAATAAGAAACATTGTGATAAAACATACCGGAGATGTGAAAAACGGAGTGAGTGTGGAGCAAGACTATAAACTATCAATGATATGATTAAAGGAAATCCTTCATGGCATTACTATCCGCCAAATGATACTCAAAATGCTGACTTGAAAGTTGTAATTGAAATTAAACAAAGGGCTTGTGAAACTGAAGAAGTGATTGGCTGCATAGTAGATAGTGCAACATGTACTATTCCTTTGAGTGTTGCAGGAGCACTACCCAAGAAATCTTCTCTTTTGAGAACAGAGAATAGGGAAAAGTCCGTACAAGGAGATGAAGACCTAATTGTTACGACGAGAGGTTAAAATTTTAAGTTGTGTGAAGACGAAAAAGTGGCTATTTAGGGAACTGCTAGAAATTTGGACCTTTTATCCCAAAACTGTATATGGTTTTGTGATGGCACATCTGACTGCACTCCAGTTAATTCACAGTTGTACATTATCGAAGATCTAACTGCTAAAAACAAAACCTTACCATTGCTATACTTTTGTCGGGCTCTAAGAACAAAGAGACTTATGACATTATTTTAACATTTATAAATCAAAGTCAAAGCTTGAATGTTTCATCCATTACCATAGACTATGGACAATTCAACGAATTGTCATTTCAACGAATTGTCAGTTCGACGAATTGTCATTTCCATGAATTGTCATTCTACCAGTTGTCTTTCGACCAGTAGTCAGGCTATCGTTTCCAATGTTTGCCTCAGGTTTTAACTAAGCATTATGGATCTTAATACACTAAGGACATACTCACTACTATGCTATACCTTGTTGCCTTTTATTCTTTATATATCCATATATCAAATCGGCTTGAATAGACGGGTATGTTGTAAGAGTAGTGTATATTATAACAAGAAAACAATAGTTTTTTAAGCTTAACACATCCTTTTATTGAATTCTTTGACTCCACAATTTTGGTATCATGATCAATATAGTCACAAAAGAGGTTGATATATGAAACACTGGGTGTTTCCAGCAGCCATTTTGAAAAATGTGTATATTTAAGAAACGAAGCGTGATGTAACGTCTCTGTGGGTAAAAGTTTTTCTACGGCCCCAAAGGTACTTCCATGCCAAAAGGAACATTTGCATCAAGACTTGAAGTTAACACCCCCTTTTTTTTTTGTACTTAACCCTTCTGCTATATTGTATGGCAAAAGGGAGTCTTTACTCCAGAGTCTACATTGATCTATTTAAGACAGAGGATGATGACCTACTTATTTGAAGATTGCTGTACTCATCATCTGCTATATTTTCATGTCCTTTTGAAATCCGCTGTCAACAAATTCTTTGTCTTGAATAAGATAAATCTAATAAAAGTCGTTATTAAAAGTACAGGAATAAGTATTTGTAAGATTTTTAAACTAAGAACATGGTAACTGATAGGCTTCCAATGGTATATCCACGATTAATGATTTGAAGTTCTCTGGCATCCTGACAGATGATATGGAAACGTATTTACCTCCATATTAACACATATCCGGAATATGAAAATTTCATTTCAATTTACCAGAGGAATCAAATATGTTCCATCTCTCTAATCGCCTTAATCCTGCACTCACTTGAAATTGTAAATCTACTTTTCTCAACGAATTCCCTATTGGAAACATTTTGTCCTTTCTTCTTCCTTTGTACGTGGCCATCAATGTAATCTTGAGAATACACGTATACGAGACACGAATAAAATAACAGTAATGGAGTGAGTACCTATTTTGTTTCTTCATAACGTTTATCGCGAATGGACTTTACTGAAGTAAACTAAATCAAAAACAGAAGAGAAGACTTATTGCCCAACAAAAGCTTATTCATTATTTCAAAAGTAACATTCAAGAGCGACCTCTTCCCTCTGGAATTGTAGTTCCATATCACCTTTATGAATCAGTTAGAAATGTTCCAGAAAATTAAACTCCTCAGGACAAACAGCTGGTTCAGCCGGGGAGACCAACTGCTGCATTATACTGTCCACCTGCGCTAACATTTCCCAGCTGCATTGGACCGAGAACTGTTTCCCTTATGAATCCTCACAAATTGTTTTTTCTTCCTATATTTCTTTCTGGGAAGGAAACTAAATAGTGATATTCGCAGTATACGTGAAAATATTCAATAATTATTTTGAAAATAGATCAACTGAATTATATATTGCATTTGCTTTAATCATAGAAATGTGTAAATATGCGATTTATCTTCTTGTCTGTTTGAGTTCGAACGAATATTTCTTGAGAGAAATTCTCATTTCCAAGAGAAAGGAAAATTTTTTCCGTTCTTTTTCCAAAATGATTTTCTTGATATAAATCACTACCTGCAATCTTGAATTGAAATGAATGTCTACCAAGTTAGTTTGTTAAATAGTTCTGAATTTATTTTCATTATAGATTAAAACCTACTAATGTATCAAATATATATCAAGTCTTTTTAGTCCATTGGTGGAAATTTCAAGATCTATATGAGTACTATTTCGTTCTAGTAGTGCAGCTTGTTCTAGGTAAGAATTGTTTCAAAATATCCATTAAAGATCTTCGGTGCCAATTCAAGTCAAAATGGAAACAATATTAAACTTCCAATTACGATGGAAATGAAATATTCTTCAAATATTATAAACGATTATAGTTTCTTATGTTTATAAAGTTCAAATATTTTCGGTTTCAAAAACAGTCACTGGTCAATATATCACAACCGAAAATTATCTTTTACTTAATATAGTCCTGGTGGCTGATGAAAACATTGGATTAAAACACTCTTGAAAGGTAAAACAATATATCAGCACAAAAGGTCTTTCATATATATCTCAGAACACTTTGCTGCGTAGACCAGGGGTCGGTAACCTATAACACGCGTGCCAGACTTGGCACGAGGAGTGTTTGTTTATGGCACGTCATTTGTTGCAAAGAAGCATTTGAAAAATCCTATAAAAATAGTAAAAGAGAGAGAGAGAGAGAGAGAGAGAGAGAGAGAGAGAGAGAGAGAGAGAGAGAGAGAGAGAGAGAGAGAGAGAGAAAAGGTGAATTTTGTGTCATTACTTTTATCTTTAGGGTTTACATTATTTACTTTATTTGAATTATTATACCTTTCTACCTATCTATCTATGTTTGCTTTCCTACAACATGTGCCGGTCAGCACAAATACGATATTGCATGGTTTAATCCAGGATCAAGTAATTTCCCCGATCAGATCAGATTGGCTATCTGAGTATGGTCCCTTTTATAATTTCTTGACATCTTGATTAAGCTACCTGAGCATGGTCTTGAGATCTTGATTATGCTACGTGGATATGGTCCTTTTATAATTCTTTTTGATATTGATTAAGCTACCTGAGTATAGTACCTTTTATAATTCTTTGTGATCTTGATTAGGCTACCTAAGTATAGTCCCCTTTTATAATTCCGTGAGATCTTGATTAAACTCCCTAGGTATGGTCCTTTTATAATTATTTTTTATATTGATTAAGCTACCTGAGTATGGTACCTTTTATAATTTCTTGAGATCTTGATTAAGTTACCTGAGTATAGTCCTTTTCATAATTCCTTGAGATATTGATTAAGGTACCTGGCTATGGTCCTTTTATAATTTTTTTTTGTGATCCTTATTAAGCTACCTGAGTATGGTCCCTTCTATGATTCCTTGATATCTTGATTAAGGTAGGTGGGTATGGTCCTTTTATAATTCCTTGAGATATTGATTACGATACCTAGGTATGGTCCCTTTAATAATTCCTTCAGATATTGATTAAGCTACCTGAGTATTGTCAGTTTTATAAATCCTTAAGATCTTAATCAAGCTACTTAGGTACGGTACCTCTTATAACTCCTTGAGATCTTGATTAAGCTACCTGAGTATGGTCACTTTTATAATTCCTTGTGATCTTGATTAAACTACTTTAGTATGGTCACTTTTATGATTCCTTGTGAACTTGATTAAGCTGCCTGAGTAGGGTCCCTTTTATAATTCCTTGACATCTTGATTAAGCTACCTGGGTATGGTTACTTATATAATTCCTTGTGATCTTGATTAAGCTACCTTAGTATGGTCCATTTGATAATTCCTTGAGATCTTGATTAAGCTATCTGAGTATGGTCCCTTTTATTATGCCTTAAGATCTTGATTAAGCTACTTAGGTATGGTCCCTTTTATAATTACTTCACATCTTGATCAAGCTTCCTGAGTATGGTCCCTTTAATAATTCCTTGATATCTTAATTAAACTACCAGATGATTGTGGTGGCCCATATGGTAACGTCCCTGACTGGTGAATGCCAGACTGAGGTTCGAGTCCCGCTGAAAATCGTTCGTTTCTTTGATCGCTGCAACCTCACCATCCTTGTGAGCTATGGATGAGGGGTTTAGGGGAGCTAATAGGTCTATCTGCTGAGTCATCAGCAGCCATTGCCTGGCCTTCCTTGGTCCTAGCTTGGGTGGAGAGGGGGCTTGGGCGCTGATCATATGTATATACGGCCAGTCTCTGGGGCATTGTCCTAATCGATAGGGCAAGGTCACTGCACCTTGCCTCTGCCATTTATAAGTGGTCTTAAAACCTCTAAACCTAATTATGGTCCCTTTTGTAAATCCTTGTGATCTTGATTAAGCTACCTTAATATGTTCCCTTAAATGGTTCCTTAAGATCTTGATTAAGCTACCTGTGTATGGTCCCTTTCATAATTCCTTTTGCTTTTGATTAAGCTACCTGAGTATATCCCCTTTAATAATTCCTTGAAATATTAATTAAGCTACCTGGGTATGGTCTCTTTTATAATTCCTTGTGATATTAATCATCTATCTGAGTATGAACCCTTTTTATAATTCCTTAAGATCTTGATAAGGCTACTTGGGTATGGTCCCTTTTGAAATTCCTTCACATTTTCATTAAACTTCTTGGACATGCTCTCTTTTGTAATTCCTTGTGATATTAATTATCTATCTGAGTATGGACCCTTTTTATAATTCCTTAAGATCTTGATAAGGCTACTTGGATATGGTCCCTTTTGTAATTCCTTCATATCTTCATTAAACTAATTGGACATGGTCTCTTTTGTAATTCCTTGAAATCTTGATTATGATACCTGGGCATTGTCCCTTTTATAATTCCTTCACATTTTCATTAAACTACTTGGACATGGTCTCTTTTGTAATTCCTTGAAATCTTGATTATGATACCTGGGCATTGTCCCTTTTATAATTTCTTCACATTTTCATTAAACTACTTGGACATGGTCTCTTTTGTAATTCCTTGAAATCTTGATTATGATACCTGGGCATTGTCCCTTTTATAATTTCTTCACACTTTCATTAAACTACTTGGACATGGTCTCTCTTGTATTTCTTTGAAATCTTGATTAAGATACCTGGGCATGGTCCCTTTTAAAATTCCTTCACATTTTCATTAAACTACTTGGACATGGTCTCTTTTGTAATTCCTTGAAATCTTGATTATGATACCTGGGCATTGTCCCTTTTATAATTTCTTCACATTTTCATTAAACTACTTGGACATGGTCTCTTTTGTAATTCCTTGAAATCTTGATTAAGATACCTGGGCATGGTCCCTTTTATAATTCCTTCACATCTTCATTAAATTACTTGGACATGGTCTCTTTTGTAATTCCTTGTGATATTAATTATCTATCTGAGTATGGACCCTTTTTATAATTCCTTAAGATCTTGATAATGCTACTTGGGTATGGTCCCTTTTGTAATTCCTTCATATCTTCATTAAACTACTTGGACATGGTCTCTTTTGTAATCCCTTGAAATCTTGATTATGATACCTGGGCATTGTCCCTTTTATAATTCCTTCACATTTTCATTAAACTACTTGGACATGGTCTCTTTTGTAATTCATTGAAATCTTGATTATGATACCTGGGCATGGTCCCTTTTATAATTCCTTCACATTTTCATTAAACTACTTGGACATGGTCTCTTTTGTAATTCCTTGAAATCTTGATTAAGATACCTGGACATTGTCCCTTTTATAATTTCTTCACATTTTCATTAAATTACTTGGACATGGTCTCTTTTGTAATTCCTTGAAATCTTGATTATGATACCTGGGCATGGTCCCTTTTATAATTCCTTCACATTTTCATTAAACTACTTGGACATGGTCTCTTTTGTAATTCCTTGAAATTTTGATTAAGATACCTGGGCATGGTCCCTTTTATAATTCCTTCACATTTTCATTAAATTACTTGGACATGGTCTCTTTTGTAATTCCTTGAAATCTTGATTATGATACCTGGGCATGGTCCCTTTTATAATTCCTTCACATTTTCATTAAACTACTTGGACATGGTCTCTTTTGTAATTCCTTGAAATCTTGATTATGATACCTGGGCATTGTCCCTTTTATAATTCCTTCACATTTTCATTAAACTACTTGGACATGGTCTCTTTTGTAATTCCTTGAAATCTTGATTATGATACCTGGGCATGGTCCCTTTTATAATTCCTTCACATTTTCATTAAACTACTTGGACATGGTCTCTTTTGTAATTCCTTGTGATATTAATTATCTATCTGAGTATGGACCCTTTTTATAATTCCTTAAGATCTTGATAAGGCTACTTGGGTATGGTCCCTTTTGTAATTCCTTCATATCTTCATTAAACTACTTGGACATGGTCTCTTTTGTAATTCCTTGAAATCTTGATTATGATACCTGGGCATTGTCCCTTTTATAATTCCTTCACATTTTCATTAAACTACTTGGACATGGTCTCTTTTGTAATTCCTTGAAATCTTGATTATGATACCTGGGCATTGTCCCTTTTATAATTCCTTCACATTTTCATTAAACTACCTGGACATGGTCTCTTTTGTAATTCCTTGAAATCTTGATTAAGATACTTGGGCATTGTCCCTTTTATAATTCTTTCACATTTTCATTAAATTACTTGGACATGGTCTCTCTTATAATTCCTTGTGATATTAATTATCTATCTGAGTATGGACCCTTTTTATAATTCCTTAAGATCTTGATAAGGCTACTTGGGTAAGGTCCCTTTTGTAATTCCTTCATATCTTCATTAAACTACTTGGACATGGTCTCTTTTGTAATTCCTAGAAATCTTGATTATGATACCTGAGCATTGTCCCTTTTATAATTCCTTCACATTTTCATTAAACTACTTGGACATGGTCTCTTTTGTAATTCCTTGAAATCTTGATTATGATACCTGGGCATGGTCCCTTTTATAATTCCTTCACATTTTCATTAAACTACTTGGACATGGTCTCTTTTATAATTCCTTGTGATATTAATTATCTATCTTGAGTATGGACCCTTTTTATAATTCCTTAAGATCTTGATAAGGCTACTTGGGTATGGTCCCTTTTGTAATTCGTTCATATCTTCATTAAACTACTTGGACATGGTCTCTTTTGTTATTCCTTGAAATCTTGATTATGATACCTGGGCATTGTCCCTTTTATAATTTCTTCACATTTTCATTAAACTACTTGGACATGGTCTCTTTTGTAATTCCTTGAAATCTTGATTATGATACCTGGGCATTGTACCTTTTATAATTTCTTCACATTTTCATTAAACTACTTGGACATGGTCTCTTTTGTAATTCCTTGAAATCTTGATTAAGATACCTGGGCATGGTCCCTTTTATAATTCCTTCACATTTTCATTAAATTACTTGGACATGGTCTCTTTTGTAATTCCTTGAAATCTTGATTAAGATACCTGGGCATGGTCCCTTTTATAATTCCTTCACATTTTCATTGAACTACTTGGACATGGTCTCTTTTGTAATTCCTTGAAATCTTGATTAAGCTACCTGGGCATGGTCCCTTTTATATTTCTTTCACATCTTCATTAGAATACTTGGACATGGTCTCTTTTGTAATTCCTTGAAATCTTGATTAAGCTACCTGGGCATGGTCCCTTTTATATTTCCTTCACATCTTCATTAGAATACTTGGACATGGTCTCTTTTGTAATTCCTTGAAATCTTGATTAAGCTACCTGGTTTTGGTCCCTTTTATAATTCCTTCACATCTTGATCAACCTACGTGAGTGTGGTTCCTTTAAGAATTCATTGAGATCCTGATTAAACTACCAGAGTTGTGGTGGCCCATGTGGTAACGTCCCTGACTGGTGAATGTCAGACTAATATCCGAGTCCCACTCAAACTCGATCATTTCTTTGATCGCTGCAATCTCACCCTCTTTGTGTGCTAAGGATGAGGGTTTGGAGGAGCCTATAGGGCTATCTGCTGAGTCATCAGCAGCCATTGCTTGGCCCTCCTTGGTCCTAGCTTTGGTGGAGAGGGCCATGGACGCTTGGTCCTAGCTTTGGTGGAGAGGGGCCATGGACGCTGATAGTATGTATAAATGATCAGTTTCTAGGGCATTGTCCTGATTGATGGGCAATGTCACTGTCCCTTGCCTCTGCCATTCATAAGTGGCTTTTAAACCTTTAAACCTGAGTATGGTCCCTTTTATAATTCTTTGTGAATTTGATTAAGGTACCTGGGTATGGACCCTATTATAATTCCTTGACATCTTGATTAACCTACCTGGACATGGTCCCTTTTATAATTCCTAGAGATCTTGATTAAGCTACCTTTTATAATTACTTATGATCTTGAGTAAGCTACCTTAGTATAGACTCTTTAATAATTCCATGAGATATAGAATAATCTATCTGGACATGGTCCCTTTAATATTTCCTTGAGATCTTAATTTAGGCACCTGTGTATGGTACTCTTTTATAATTTCTTGAGATCTTGATTAAGTTACCTGAGTATGGTACCTTTTATAATTCCTTGAGATCTCCATTAAGCTACCTAGTTATGGCCTCTTATATAAATCCTTGTGATCTTTATTAAGCTACCTGAGTATAGTCCCTGTTGTTTCACTGTCTTTAGCCACCTTTTGTAATATTCTTTCTAGTTAATAGTCACCATGGCTACTGAGAAAAATATCAAGCTTGGTGTCTGATTATTTCAATCATCATGGACAAATGACTGTTGATTCATTCAGCACTATGATCATGCTCAGTGTGCTCTCTTCTACGATAATGTCGTATGTTGCACATCAAGTGTTAAACCACACTTTGAAACAAAAGAAGAGCAGGCTTTCAAGGATAGTGCTGACAAAGCTGAGACATTTAAGAAAGCAGTAACCTGCTATGAGAAACAAAGTAATGTGTTCAAAAGCTTTAGTGCTAGCAAAAATAATGAAACTGAAACCAGTTACAAACTTGTTTCGTGTATTGCTAAGCCTGGAAAGACTTGCTGATACAGATTTTCATAAAAACATCTTTTCTAGAGTGCTCTGATGTTTTATTTGATATCATAAAAAAAAAGTTATCATCTCAAGGATAAAAGCAATGTCTGTCTCAGCTAGAACCAAGGAGAGATAAGTTTCTGAAATGGCTGATAATGTTAATCATTAGCAATTGGTTGCTTTAACAAGTGCATGGTATGTGCTCAGTGTGCCTGGATGAAAGCTTGGATATCAGTGGTATTCTCTACTTGGATGTTTTAGCCAGGTATAGTGACACAGAGGTACACGAGGAGCTGCTATCTTTAACCTATGTATGACAATACCAAGGGAGAAGACATGCTGAAGGAATTCACTGACCATTTTGAGAGCAGAGAGGAATACAAAGGAAAGATTTTTGTCATTAAAACAGACGATGCTCCTATTATGGTAGGGAAAAAAATCAGGCCTTTACAAAATGGTTGGGGATAAAATTAGGCAATCCATTCTGAAATTGCACTGCATAGTTTATCAAGAAAATTATTTTCACACATGGAGCTCAACCTAAGCCCCAATCACAACAGGCTTACAACGCATCACTCTGAGGATAATGCGAAACTGAAGAAGTCCAACTATTCACCTGGAATTTCCACTTTGGCCCTTGGGTTGCAAGAGCAAGGATCTCATTGGTATGGTGGGGTATAAACTTGAAATATAAGATATTTTTGTTGTAAAAAATACTTAATGCAACAAAATTATTACATTTATGTTATGCATGTTCATGAAAATACATTATAAACAAAATGGTTACTGCATGCTGAACATTTATAATTTCAATTTTCCTATACAGTATAGTACTAAAAATAACAACGGCCACGCAAGATAGTAAAAATAATGGTATTGATTATCAAGTGGCACATTGTGTTCAAAAGGTTGCCGACCCCTGGCGTGGACTATCAAAAATTTTGTGCAAAACGTTTGATGGTGTAGGATGCATATTGAAAGCTTCCCTCTACGATTTTATCAATAATGCCATCATGAATATCGAGCACAAATTTGCACCGTCTTGGGGCACTTTATTAAAATCGTACATAAGTTCCTTTTTAGTTTCAGTAACAGTTGTTAAGCATTAACATCTGAATCCAAAACTTAGTTTTCTCTAAATACAACTGACTCTCTTACCATTGCGTTAACTATATTCCTTTCAATACCTCATGCATTGTCTCCTTACAGCAGTTCAGCTCCAGATTCCATGTAGCCTAGAGTTTTGTCAAAAAGCCCCACTCGGGAAATTCAGAGATTGCATTTTGGTTGCAGTCAATTGAATCAAGTCATTATGGTGAAATAACGATCGATGATGTTCTGCCACATGCATCTTAAAACATTTATTTTTCTCCCGAGTGATAAAGAATTAAAAGCTATGACGCAACCCGGTGCTTAGGAACAATGGTCACAATTATTGTCAAGATTAGGATGAAAAACGAAGCACCTGGGATGACTAGCTGGCGCTATTAGAAACACTTAATCTAGTCATTTATGTGAAACATATGAAAAGTCTTGGGTAATGCCATAGCCTCTGTATGATGGTCTTCCACTGTCTTGGGTTAGAGTTCTCTTGCTTGAGGGTACACTCTTATTTCTTTTCTCTTCCTCTTGTTTTTTTTAAATGGTGTGTTGGGCAGGCTTAATACAAGGGCCATGGATGCCTGGTGGTTTATCAAGAGGTTGTTCTTTCCTTATCTGATTCTTTTTCTTCTCAAAACCATCCTTACTGTCCTCCCTTCAGTTGAAGTGGCTATCCTGGAGGGTATTTAGCCTTGCATGGTGTATCGGCTCCTCCATGTTGACCAGTTTTGCGACTTTTTTTCTATAGTCTCTGTGTTTGATCAATCACTTTATTTATATCTCTGTACATATTGTTTTTGTTATAATTCTTGTTAATCTAGTTTTTAAGTATGATGTCTCTTTTTTATTACCAATAATTCTTATGCTGTCTGGAGACATTGAGCGAAATCCGGGACCAGTAGATCCTAGATTTCGTCAATGTCGTGTACTGTATTGCAATATTCGTGGTCTTCATACAAATATTCAAGACCTTACAGTTGCGTCCAGACAGTATGATATTCTTTTGTGCTCAGAAACTTTGGTTTCTAATATGAGGCACTCATCTGAGCTCCTTATAACTAGTTTTAAGAAGCCAATGTTGTTGAAACGTGATACCATCCCTAGGGCCAGGGGAATGGCAGTGTATATCAGGACCGAGTACCCTGCATCTCATAAGTCCTACTATAAATGTGGATGTCATGAAATTCAGTTAATAAAAGTTTGTGGCAGGCATAACAACTTTTATTTGTGTTCAATCTACAGGAATCCTGACAAGCATGATTCTATCTTCAATTGCCTTCTTACCATTATGGCTATGATACAAGAAGATGATAGAAAGGTTTCTTTTGTCTTTGTTGGTGATTTTAATGCTCACCATAGGGAGTGGTTAAGTTCTATCTCTCCTACCGATAGCCATGGCTTAAGAGCTTGAGACTTTACCACTGAATCAGGCTGTGAGCAAATCATAAGTGAAGCTACTCACAGGTCTGGTAATTGCTTGGACCTCGTATACACTGACTCCCCTTGCGTGATAACAAGTAAGGTTGGTTCTCCAGTTGGGACATCTGATCATGCCTTGATTCCATTAGAATTGAAGACTAAGCAGTCTGTCCTTGGTGTATCATAATCTTGTAAAATTTATATGAAATCTCAAGCAGACTGTAATGGGATTCTGCATAATCTTATGTGTTTTAATTGGTCACAATTATATAGAAGTGTTGATCCGGTTGTCCCTTTCAAGGAGAATCTATTAAACATAATTGACAGGCGTATGCCTTCTCGTGTGCTAAGAAACTGAGTAAAGGAAAAACCGTGGTTCAATGATGATTGTAGAAGTGCTTATTTGGAGAAGCAGGAGGCCTATCATCTTTGAAAGGGTAACAGATCAGATTTGACCTGGAATAGCTATATTCTGCTTGGAGCGTTTGCTCAGAGAATTTATGCTTCAACTGAAAGGGAATATAATTTAATCATAAAAGAAACCTTTTCTGGTACAACTCAGGAGCATAACTGGTGGTCTACACATAAATCAGCACTCTTTGGTGTAGATGCAACAGTTCCTCCTTTACTTAAACCAGATAGCTCAGTCACTCACTGTCCAGAGGAAAAGACAACCCTTTTTGCTGATGTTTTTGACAGTAAACAGGGTAATGAAAAACATGAACTTCCTCATTCCTGTTTTCCTGAGGCTGAAACAACTAGTTTAGCTTTTCGATCTCGTGAAATTAAAACTCTATTGATGGATATTGATGCTTATGGAGCTGTAGACCCAAATGGTATTTTTCCTTTGTTTTTTATAAAGACTGCTGATTTCTTAGCTCTAAAGTTATCTGCTAATTTGCACAAGTCAACAAGAAGGGGAGCTTTTAGCACTTGTTGGAGAATTGGTAATATTACTCCTTTATGCAATTGTGTTTGTGGTAGCTCAGGTCCAACTGATCACTGCCCAATTTTTATAACTCCCATATTATTATCTAAAGTTTTTGAACGTCTTCTGGCAAAACGTCTTAATAAGTTTGATGAAGGTAATCATCTGTTCTCTAGTTTGCAAGTTGGTTTCGTAAAGGCCTTGGAACATGTGATGCCCTTATTACAATTTCCAATGCTGTACAGAAATCCTGTGAATATGGTCAAGAAGTTCGTATGATTGGCCTTGATTTTGGTGCTGCCTTTGACCGTGTTAATCATAAGGCCCTTGTTTTCAAACTCAAACAGTTGGGAGTGGATAGGTCGTTTCTTAGCATTATTACTGATTTTTTTAAGAAATATATCTCAGAGTTGTTGTTGATGGGCACCATAGTGAGTATAGGAATGTGATATCTGGTGTTCCACTGGGTAGTGTTCTTGGCCCATTACTTTTCATACTATATACACATGACATGTGGTTTGATCTAGAAAAAAAGCTTGTTGCATATGCAGATGATGCTACTCTCTCTGCATCAATTCCATCCCCTGGATGTAGATATGGGGTTGCTGAATCCCTTAATAGAGATCTAACTAAAATTAGTGCGTTGTGCAAATTATGGGGTATGAAGTTGAATCCCAGTAAAACTCAAAGTATGATTGTAAGTAGGTCAAGGACAGTGGCTCCTCAACCTCCGGATCTCAGTATTGATAATGTTTCTTTAACTTTGTATGACTCTCTTAAAATTTTAGGCGTGACTCTCGACAGCAAATTTACTTTTGAGAAACACATTAGGTCTGTGTCTTCTTCAATTGCAAAAAAAATTGGCTTATTGAGAAAGTTTTCTAAGATTTTCAGTGATCAATCTATTCTGAAGAAATGTTGTAATTCTTTCATTCTCTCTTGTTTTGAGTATTGTTCTCCTGTCTGGTGTTCAGCTGCTGATTCTCATCTTAATTTGTTGGACAGAAACTTACGGTCTATTAGATTTCTTATTCCTGATCTAGATATTAATCTTTGGCACTATCGTTCAATTACTTCATTATGCATGTTGCATAAGATTTTTCATAATTCTGACCATCCTTTACATTCAAATCTTTGTGGACAATTCCATCCTGTTCGTAATACTAGGCAGGCAGTTAATTCCAATAGCCAGACCTTCTCCATCATGAGGCTCAATACAACACAGTATTCAAGAAGTTTTATTCCAGCTGTGACCAATTTGTCGAATGATCTTCCTAATCGGGAGTTGAATCAGTATATCTTCAAAAGTTCAAAGTTGCAGCAAATGATTTTATGTTGAACAGGCTGACATAAATCTTTTTATAGTTTATATATGACATATCTGTTGTGACGTTGTTACTGTTTGTAGAATGATTTATTGTTAATTTGTTCTCATCATTTATTTATTTCCTTATTTCCTTTCCTCATAAGGCTATTTTTCCCTGTTGGAGCCCTTGGGCTTATAGCATCTCGCTTTTCCAACTAGGATTGTAGCTTGGCTAATAATAATAATAATAATAATAATAATAATAAGAAGAAGAAGAAGAAGAAGAAGAAGAAGAAGAAGAAGAAGAAGAAGAAGAAGAAGAATGCTGAGTTTCTCAAAATACTGTGAATGATCATACAATGTACCAGTTAATAGAGAGCTTTAGAAATCTTAATTGTTAGATTTGAGTTTTTATTGTCAATTTCCTGTGCATGTGTACTCATTAATTTTTCCAATGACGCAAACTAAGTTCCGAAAAATAAAGGAATTGGTAATTGGCTATGGTTCCTCTTTGCCTTCGGAATTATTTCTTTTCTAAAATTACCAGAATTAAACTAAAATACACTGGAATATTAGACTGGGTAAACTTAATGCTTAATCCCTATACGAATGACTTGGATTATTCATACTTTCTTATTACGGTCCATCAGAAGGACTCAACATCTGATGCTCTCCTCAGAGAGCTCAGCTGATACTCAGATCAAAGCTGGGTCCGTTTGATCTCAGCATATCAGTAAACCCACGACAGCCATATAAGGAATGGGATAAATCTGCATACTCGATTTGCATATTGGTGCAGCTATAGATATGAAGATAACTTGTGTGTGTATATATATATATATATATATATATATATATATATATATATATATATATATATATATATATATATATATATATATATATGTGTGTGTATATATATATATATATATATATATATATATATATATATATATACATATATAAATGTATATATATATACATATATATACATATATATATACATATACATATACATACATATATATATATATATATATATATATATATATATATATATATATATATATATATATATGTGTGTGTGTATGTATATATGTATATATATGTACATATATATATATATGTGTGTATGTGCGTTTGTTTCATCTGTATCCTACATAATTACATGAATGAAGGAATATGATTTTGAGTGACAAACTTGTCTGTACATTTTAATTCATATCCATCCTAGTTAAGAAAGAAGCGGGGGTTTATTTTCTAGATAATTAGGACTTATGTCAGCAGGTACCACTATCAATAATACCGAAGATAATAATACACTTTATATTTTAATTGATTTCCAGTAACTATACGACTCCCTTCACATCCTAACAAGAAAACCAATTGTATGATATTATATCTTCCACTATACATTAATCTTGGCAAATTTCCTTACCTTTGGCGTAGTACAGTTTCCCCGTTTGATCAATATAGCATTGATTTTACCACATATTAGATTTAAAAGTGCCTTATCATCGTGTTTCTTCGAAACTTCCACACGGGAAACGTAAACCCAGAAGAGCGTTTGAACTTATGAAAAATTCATATGTTTGTTCTTTTTATCTTCAGTAAATTGTTTACGTACGAGTAACTTGGTGAGTTGGTGAAT
>NC_090730.1:96555386-96570386 GCF_036898095.1 Palaemon carinicauda
CAGAATTCCTTGAAATCATCAAGGACTCTCAGTAACAGAGGTGCAACTGCTTCCCTTGACACGCTGTGTAAACCTAATTCCCTGTATTCGATTTCATTCTCTTTGTGGCCCTATCTATCAACCATCGAGCTTGTCCTCGACCAGGTATGAAGCAATGGCAGCAATGATCCGATTGATATACCTTAAGAATAAACTCAGATCTCCCTTGATTACCTATATTCAAAATGCTCATTCTAACATCTAATATTACCAGATGGAGCCTACAACTACAAAGATGGTGTTACCATGGCATCACTCGTTGCCATCCTCTTTCACCTTTTGCATATAACTTTCCAAAAATACCTCCCATAGTCCTTACTGCAAGTACATCAACAATACTTTAGGTAAGATAGGTAACAAACGAAGGGGATATCAACCTTCTAAAGCAAACTTTTACTTCCAGTATTGTTTCCCTAACTGGTCTTAAGCTTCTGCTGACACATATCATAATTTGTTAGACAAAAACTTATGGTCTATTAAATTTACTATTCCTGGTCAGGATATTAACTTCTGGCAGTGTCGTTCAGTTGGGTCTTTCTGCACGTTGTAAAAGATTTTTCATAATTCAGATCATCCATTGCATTTAGATCTTCCCAGACTGTACCATCCTGTACATAGCAATAGGTATGATGTTAATTCTAACACCCATGCTTTCTCTAACATCAGACACAATACTATATAATATTCTAGAAGATTTAGTCCTGTTGTCACCGGAATGTGGAATGATCTTCCTAATCATGCGGTTAAATTGGTGCAACTTCAGAAGTTCAAACTTTTTGAGAATTCTTTTATGCTGAACGGGTAGACATAAGTCTCGTTATATATTTTATATAAAACTGATATATTCCGACATTGTTACTGATCTTGAAATATTTTATATATTTATTTATTACTTACATATAGTTTATTTGCTATTTCCTTGTTTCCTTTCCTCACTGAGCTACTTTGGGCTTGTAGCATGCTGCTTTACCATTATTAATAGTAATAATAATAATAATAATAACTCTTATTATTATTATTATTATTATTATTATTATTATTATTATTATTATTAGCTAAGCTAGAACCCTACCAAGGAAATCTGGGAAAAAATAGCCCAGTAAGGAAAGGACATAAGGAAATAAATAAATTACAAGAGAAGTAATGAATAATTAATAAGAAATATTTAAAGATCAGTAACAACGTTGAAATATACCTATCATAAATAAACTATGAAGAGAGACTTATGTCAGCTTGTTCAACATAGAAATATTCGCTGTGAGTTTGAACTTCTGAAGTTCCACCAATTCAACTACCTGATTAGGAAGATCATACCGAAATCTGGTCACAGCTGGTATAAAACTTTTACAATACTGTGTAGTATAAAGCCTTATGATGGAGGCCTGACTATGAGAATTAACAGCATAACTAGTATTATCTGCAGGAAGATTCTGTCTCGGAAGACAAAAGGATAGTCAATATTATGAAAATTTTATGCAACATGTACCAACCGTATGTCACACAATCGTACATAGTAAAAACATTTCTTTTTTTGTATATGTTATCCTTTGTATCTTCACTCTCCCCTCGCACAGACAGGGACCTGAATAAACATGTCTTTTTTTTACCGTTAACTGTTAACAGAAACGGTTGTTGGTTGAACATGAAATTACCTGTTATGTTTTATGTCCTTCTTGCCCGGACTTGATGTACATATAAACTGATGTTCTGTTCATACAACCACTTGCAACAACCAAAACATCCAGGTAAAAGTTCTCCAATGGAATATTTGTGGACTTCGAAACAAGCTTGCATTTCTTCAGTCTCAAACCTCAGTGCAAAACCCTGACATTATCATACTGCAAGAAACTCTGCTTAATGAGAACATACCATTCACGTTCTCAGGATACAAAGTATACACAACGTATCAATCACCAACGACAAGAGGACTGACTACCCTCATTAATAGCAGCATCCCCTCCAAACTACTACCAGAGGCAGAGGCAGAGACGCTTAGTGTCCAGATATCTCTCCTAGCCACAATGCTAACAGTCCACAACATATACAAATCCCCAGCAAAAAATATTGATGCCTAGGCACTCTTTGCAGCAGCCTCCAACGAAGACTCAATTATTGCAGGCGACTTTAATGCTCATCATCAGTTCCTGAACTCAATATCAGAAACAAATCAAACTGGCAGACACTTGCATGCCCTACTGCAAGAATATCCTGATGTAGCACTGCTCAACAACATCACAGAAGCCATCCATCTAAAAGAAAGTCGTCTAGATTTTACCTTCTTATCCAGTGCCATACAAAGAGGAGCCAAATGGCAACCACATCCTGTACTAATCAGAGATCACTTTGCCATTGAAGTAACACTCAAATTGCAGAAATACCCACCTCCTCCTCCGCCCCCAAAAAGGTGGAACCCAGAGTTTGCTAACTGGGAAAAATTCAAAACAGCCATGACAGAGTGGGCTCTGGAATATATCAAACACCCGCACAATGATATCTCCACCCTGTCTACCGACTTCAGCAAACAACTAGAGGTAGCAGCCAGTGTATCCATGCCACAAAAAAAGTACTCTGAGAAAAAACATACTGATGCCTGGTACTATAACAGCCGCATCAAAGAAATGAACGCCAGAATAAACAGGACCAGGAAACTCCTCAGAAGACACAGAACCGATGAACTACATAATCTACTTGTAGAGATCATCAAGCATTCTGTACAAGTATCACTGGAAGTTAAACTAGACAAATGGTACTCATGGTGCAACGAGGTCAACTTCAGCACATCCCTAGCCAAAATATGGGGCTGGTTTAACAAAGTCTATGGGAAATACAATACACCCAGAGTTACACACCCAGACCTATTAGCTGAAGCCAAGAGGATTGCAAACAACTTTGCGGACAGAGCAAAAAGCATCAATCTACCTCTGCCAACCATCAACAGGCAGAGAACTCTGCTCCCAATCAGGAACAACATCATAGAAGCCGCCTGCAACATGGTAGATGACACTGATCACCCCTATACCATGGAGGAACTAAATACGGCCCTATCAAAAGGCAGGAAGGACACTGCCCGTGGAGCCGATTTCATCACATACAGTATGCTGAGGAACATGGGAAACCATGCTAAATTGGTCTACCTGCATCTGATAAACAGGACACACGCGGAGAGACTACGTCCAACCACATGGAACCAGTAGGACACCAAACCTATTCCAAAACCTAAGGAGCCAAATACCTACCGACCTATAGCTTTCATAAGCTGCATAGAGAAAGTAGCTGAGAGAATGGTACTCAATAGACTGCAGTGGAAAATAGGCCAACTACATCATCGCCTATATGCCTACAGAAATGGCATAGGCACTCAGCAATGCATCACAGATGTCCTCTCAACAATCAACGACAAAAAAACTTTTGTCATATTCCTTGATCTCGAGAAAGCCTTTGAGCTAGCCAGCTCACCAGCTACACTCTTCACACTTGTTGAAAAGAGAGTAAAAGGACACTTACTGGCCTGTACTCGAAACTACACACAAAACCGGGAGGCCAGAGTCACCTTCCAAGGAAAAACCACTGAGTTCATTCCCTTAGGAAACGGAACACTACAAGGAGGCATCTCAGCCCCTACCTGTTCAATCTACTAATGGAGAACTTAGCCACTATAAAACTCCCAAAAGGAGTGGAGATTTTCATATATGCAGATGACATATGCATACTATGCCCAAATAAAGCTCATACCAGAAATATCACTCAAAAACCACTTGACATGATCCAAGCCAAATGCAATGATCTTGGCCTAAAGATCAACACCAACAAAACCAAAGCAATGGCTATAAAATGCTCGCAAAACCCCCAAAACTTCACACTGAGAGGTGAGGACATCGAATGGGTGAGTCAATTCATGTACCTTGAGGTAATCATTAGCAAAACCCTGTCAGCAGCCAATGAAGTAACCTACCTCAGAGAGAAGACAAAAACCCGTCTATCAGCCATGAAACGCATGACCTCCCTTAAACAAGGAGTATCTAACAACCTCCTAAGGCTGTTTTACCTACAAGCAATTTGATCCCACATTGATTATGCAGCACCCACACTTACTGCATTGACCGACACTCAAAAAGCATCATTAGAAGTAGTCCAAAACAATCCTATGAAACTCATCAGTGGCTCTCCAATGTGGACAAGACTCTGCCTACTCAGAGCAGAAACTAACCTAATCTCCTTGTCACCCAGGATTGACATCAGGAATAGCAGCATTATATTCAAGTCAATCATCGCAGACAGAAAAAGCCCACTCAAAGATAAAATTAAAAGGCTTCTACCTCTTGCTGAAGAACTAGATCCGCCCAGCTCCCATGCAAAGAAACTACTGGATACACTCAGAAGAATGCAGATGCAAAACGAGGCTCACAAAATCAAGGGACAATAAATGTATGAGGGCTACATCCCTCCTGCTCCCTGGGCATGTGATCCCATCAAATACAACTTCATTATCCTACCAGCAGCAAGCAAGGCTCTCTGCACGCCAGAGCAACTCAATGCAGCTGCAAAAAATGCAATCGGGAACACACCTGCGCCTCACACCTATTACACAGATGGATTAGTTGACCCTGCAATCCCTGCAGCCGCGGCTGCAGTTATCTCTACATCAGGATATAAAGCAAACTGGAGACTTTCCAACCATGCCTCCACACTGCAAACTGAACTAGTGGCCATTGCAAAAGCCCTAGAACACTCTGCCAATCAACAAAACGGGAACACAACGATCCATACAGATTCCAGAGGAGCCACGATGGCCCTCAGCAACAAGGAACCTACAGAGAATGTGCACCTCATCACTGCAATTAAATTCTTAGCCCTGCTCCACCAAAGAAAAGAACAGGCAAGTCACCTTTAATTGGATACCAAGTCATACAGGAATCTCTGGCAACGACAAGGCCGACTACCTAGCTAAATCGGCCTTAATATGCCAAACTATTAGCATTACTCTGCAACATTCATTAAAAACCATTCAAAATAAAATGCCTACCTACTGCAACATCCAAAAGACTAGTGAAGTTAGAAGAGCCTTCCTTGATGGCTCAAGATCTGCAAAGTGGTACATTGAAGCTACAAACATACTATCACACCCAATTGCAAGACAAACACCTCGCCCGGACGCAGTAATTATTTGCAGACTGCGACTAGGATATCTATGCAACTGGCAAATCATCTTAGATAATGGCCAAGACCCTGCAGCCCAGCATAGACTAATCAGACCATGCAAGTACTGTAATCAGGACACAAAAGAACCTTTACAACACTATCTACAGCAATGTCAGGAAATAAGCATGCTTCGGCTGGATCTTAATCCCAATACTCCTGCTACTGCAACAGAAATTGTCAAGCATATCATTGACAATCACAATACCCTCTCAGCCTTTCTCCAGAGTTACCCTTCACCGAGATAACGTTGCAATAAAGTCAACGTAAAATCCAAGTGGCAATTAAAAGAGAAACCTTATCCTCTCTGCAATTTCTGTGCTGGGAGCTGGGGGATTGCTGGCGGCTGCGGCCTTATCTTCTCTCCTCTCGGCTGGTAGCCCGTTGTCGCACAAGCGGTCTGTGTTGCCTGTCTGGGGGTGTGGCCGGGGTCATCTGCTGTCTCTTTTGACTTCCAGCACATCTTCCCCTCCTCTCGCCTGGCAGCCCGTTGTCGCACAGCGACCTGTGTTGTCGGTCTGGGGGTGGGATAGGGATCGCGGGGGTCTTTTTGACCTCCAACACATTTTTCTCTCCCCTCAGATGGCAACCCGATGTCACACAGTGGCCTGTCTTGCCTTCTACACCTTCATCTCCCTTTGTTTGTCTCAAAAATAATCTTTATTATTACGTTTTTTTTTCTGTCCTTTTTTTTTATTATTTACAGGTACAGGAATTTTGTATTCCACCCTATTTCTACCACTAAAACCGCTATAACTCCTCTTCAGCTCTCTCCTACTCAGCTGAAATCTCACACTATCCCTCTATCTCACAACTTAAGCTTAAACCACTATGAAGTTTTTCACTTCACCTATATCAACATCTCTGACTACAAACTTTCAACTCCTTCCCGAGCTCTCCTGCTTATCGGGACTTGCTACTATAACTCTTTCTCTCTAACTTAGACTAGAGCCAGTGGGCTCATAGGAAGATATTCCACAGTCAATCACTCCTTTCTCAAACATCCCATCACCACCCAAAACCTATCCCAATATCCTAAAATAAATGTTGCAGAATATCCCCTACCCAACTACCTATCCCAATATATCCTACCTAAACACCTACGGGCTGCAAGATTGCAAAAGCCCGTGTCTGGCCAAAAGGGCCAGGCAATCTTCAACAACAACAATAAAGTTACTCAGTTGCTTTCATCCTGCCTTCTTAGTCACAGCCTCTCTCGGCCCGTCACAAACACGTATAAAGAACTAACTGAACGACGGTGCTGGAGATTAATAACTAGATCAAATTAAGATTAGATTCAGCAGAGGCAGGAAAACAATATTGGAAACTAGTAAAAAAAAAAAGAATTAAGAAGCTTCTTCGGAATAGATTGAATATCGGAAATCTTAAAAGACTTCCTCATTAAAGAAGTTGTTTTTGCAAATAAAGAAGAAACAGACCAAACGTTTTTCATAAATATGAATTTGCTATCAAGAATCATCCCTGAAGTTTTAAAAAGTCATATAGAGTTAAAAAAAAAAATTATCAATGTTGAGATCCATTATCTTCAACCTACTTACAATCATACTTTTAGTTTTGTTAGCAATCACCTTCATGCCTCAAAATTTGCGCCGAGCATTAATTTTAGCTAAATCTCTGTTAAGGCATTCAGCAACCCCGGAAACGGAATTGATGCAAAGAGAGTAGCATCATCTGCATATGCAGCGAGCTTGTTTTCTAGGCCAAACCACATGTCTTGTGTATATAGTATGAAAATTAATGGGCCAAGAACACTACCCTAGGGAACACCAAATATCACATTCCTATACTTACTATGGTGCCCATCAACAACTCTTCGTGATCTACTGCTTGAAAATTCAATAATGATGCTAAGAAAAGACCCACCTACTCCCAACTGTTCAAGTTTAAAAACAAGGGCCTCATGATTAATATGGTCAAAGGCAGCATTAAAATCAAGGTCAATCATACGAACTTCTTGACCACAATCAAGAGATTTCGGTGCAGCATTGGAGATTGTAAGAAGGGCATCACATGCTCCAAGGCCTTTGCGAAAGCTAAATTGCAAACTAGGGAACAGATGATTACCTTCAGCATACTTAGGCTACTTATACGTTTGGCTAAAAGACTTTCAAAAACTTTAGATGATATGATAGTTATGAAAATTGGTTGGTAATCAGCTGAGCTAGAGCTATCACAAACAAATTTACTTAATAGAGTAACGTTACCAATTAACAATGACCCAAATTCATAGATCCAATCCTATTGTTCTTCCTTAGTAGATAAATCCATTGAATGCTGCTTAATATCAGACTTATAAACCACTTGACTATCGAATTATTCTGTAATATGTCTGAAGAAAATATCTGCTGAGTTCCGGCTGCGTTTCGTTTATTTTAAGCCATTTCCTTGGAATCAGCAAAAAAAAAAAAAAAAAAAAAAAAACATATTTCTCTAGGCTCCGTTTTTCAACAGATTCGAAATTAAACTGTTTGTCAAACTGCCTATGGTTTAGATTTCTCAATGGCAATTTCTTCATCCTATCACACAATTTTTGTGGTAGTTGAGTAAACTGGATAAGCCTTTATGTATAGTAGTCTCAGGTATCTTTTCTCTTCCATACTTTGCCTAAACACATCATTATCCATTTTTAAATCATCTATGAAAAACCATGATCCCCCTCACGTAATCTTGCCTGGTGATTTAATGTTCATTTCGTCTTTGTTTACTTTTTTTTTTTTTTTGCTAAGTACACCTAAAAGGATTTGGAAACTGAATCATTCAGATTTATGAAAAAAGAAAAAAAAAATACGTGGGCTTACTTAATATCTACTGGCCAGGCTCCCTAAGAGAAAATTATTTTGGCCCTAGAATTTCCTACAGGTATTTATGCTCTTTGGAACATCTTCAGATTATTCTATAACATTTCCAATATTGTGGATATCAAATTAAATCAATTCTAAGGATGCTTACTTTATTCAGGGCCCACCCTCTGCATCCAGCTTGGATCCTTCAACTTTATTGTAAGCTTATCATTAGGCTGCTTATTTAAAAACTGTTTTTTTTTTTTTTTTTCTTTTTCTTTTGTGTGGTGCACGTGTAAAATGAATACAATATAACCTTGAGAACACCCAAACTCTACATTTGTTTTAATTGCATAATGCTCCACACATACCGTACTCTGTCTTCCGGTGTGATAAGAGAATTTAATCTCGTATTAAGAAATTTATAGATCTGCTGAACCTCACTCTGGTTTTGTCTCAGCTCCCTCTGTGCTTCCTGGGTTTTTTACCCAATATCTACTCCATGTTAAAGAAAAGGTCGGTTTATTTGGCATTAACGTGGTTCATTGTCAATCTTTTGTTCCTGTAATAAATAAAGGAGCTTGATTTAATCAACTTGCCTTCCTTGGCCCTTATCCACACATAAAGAGAATACGGGGCTTGATTACTTAATTGGAATACAGATGGGTTTTGTCTCTACAGAGACGTTTATTATTCTCTCTCTCTCTCTCTCTCTCTCTCTCTCTCTCTCTCTCTCTCTCTCTCTCTCTCTCTCTCTCTCTCTCTCTCTCTCTCTCCTTTATTGAACGAATGAGATTATTTTAGACAGGAAGTGAAATAAAATATATATATATATATATATATATATATATATATATATATATATATATATATATATATATATATATATATAGTATATATCATCTCCTCCTACGTCGACTGACGCAAAGGGCCTCAATTAGATTTCTTTATCTCCTGCTTCATGGTTTATAGTTCTCAGCCATGTAGGTCAGGGTCTTCCAACTCTTCTAGTGCCTTGTTGACCCCAGTTGACAGTTTGGGTAACTAATATCTCGGGGAATACGAAGAGCAGGCCCAAACAATCCCTATATACCCTTCACCATGATCTCATCCACATATGGCACTTGTGTAATCTCTCTTATAGTTTCATTTCTAATCTTGCCCTGCCATTTAACTCCCAATATTCTTCCGAGGGCTTTGTCGTCAAATCTATAAAATCTTTTGGATATTGTTTCATAGTCATACGACTTGAGTCCATATATTAACACCGGTCTCACTAAACTGATATATAACCTGATTTTTTATGTAACTTTAGGTGATTTGATTCCTAAATTTTACTTAATCTAGCCATTGTCTGATTCGCTTGTTTTCAATCTTTCATGAAACTCCAATTCTAAAGATCTTGTAATAGAGATCATAGTTCCTAAATATTCAAATGATTCCACCTCATTAATCCTGTCTCCTTCCAATTATATTTCATCTCCCATTGCATATCTCTGTCTTTCTTCTATTTATCTAAAGCTCATTCTCATGTGACATTTCATGCATTCAGATAAGCAAGCTTGGCGAGTCCGGTGGCATTTTGTTGAAAAGACAGCGTCATCAGCATACTCTAGGTCCGCTAATTTCCAATAAAAAGGTTTTCAGAAAACATGGCTATGATTCCGGATTTATTGAAAAGGGTCACCTAAAAGCATGGAAGAAGAACCATTTCTAAAAGTTTATGAATGTCTTATTATTCCTCAAAAAGGCCAAGACAACACGTTACTTGACACCTGCCTGAAAAGTTGTAAAATGGTTGGGGTATACATAAATAACTTAACTGTTATCACAAATTACTAAGTTGACAAAGTACTGAGATTTTAGGAATTGTGCGTATTAATGGAATTTTTTAGATGTATATATATATATATATATATATATATATATATATATATATATGTGTGTGTGTGTGTGTGTGTGTGTGTGTGTGTGTGTGTGTGTGTATGTGATCCAAAAAATATAAGTGTATCAGTTACTTTTATGTAAATTTCATTAAGGGTTTAATTATTAGAGTGTTAAAGTGTTAAATATTTTCATTAATTGTCAGAATCAAAAAGAAATATATAAGTTAATTTCCAGTGAAACAAGTGATTGTATAATTTTCATATAGAAATATATTCTTGCCTTAATCTAAGGTTTTGTTCAGATTCCATATTTCAAGTAATTGAATTTTGGTCTTAATTCTTTTTGCATTAGTGTTGTAACTTTTTATAGAATATATTTATTTTACTAAAGAGTGTGTTATTTCGATCTCCATTGTTTCTTTACAGAGCTTTGTGCGTAATCCCTGACTAAGAACGAAGTAAGAGATTGTTTTGAATAGTTCTTGTTAAATAATCACCCAGTTTTGTTTTGAGTGTACGTAAGAGACCTTTGGATATTGAGTGTTTTTTATATATTTCCATCTGGGAGTTATATAATATTCTCTAAGCTCGGGTATTTTTCAAGTATAATAGACTTATGTAAAAGTAAACAGGTAGTTTGGAGCTCGGGAGCTTATGTAATTTACCAGCCGTAATATATATTTTTGGTGCCCAGGCCCTTGGGATTGAGCAAATGTTTTTTAAATGTTGGTGATAACAGGGCCGTGTTTTCATTAGAGGTTTGAACAGTTTAGTGTTGATAGGATTCTGTGCATTGGTAAGATATATTTTTTGGAGAGATATATTTTTTGTAAAGTACAAGATAGCACAACTCAATAACCAAGAGTTTTTGAAAAACCATATTGTTCAGGAATTGTCAGAAGCTAAGGTAACTAAAGCTGAGTGACTCTCTCTTTTAATGGCATGTGGGTGCCATGCAAAGAGTGGGATGATTGAAGCTCAAATCAAGAGTCTACCCTAAGAAGCGTTAATAAACTCAGGAAAGTTGTTGGAAGATGTTGTAGTAGCTCATGAACTGTTGGAGGAAGCTGAAGCAGAATTCGAAGCTAAGCAAGGACCAGTTGACCCACAAACTGAAGGAACGAAAGCAGACAGTAATGTAGAGGCTGAGATTTGACGAATTGCAGAGGAAGTGAATTTGATTAAGTTGGAGATGATGGCAGAACGGAAGAAACGGGAAGAGAGAGAGAGGGAAGAAGCCAGAGAAATCACGAAACATGTGAGGGAAATGGAAGCAAGACAGGAAGAAAGAGAGAGAGAAGAAGCAAGAAAAATTGCAAGAAAAAGAGAAAGAAGAGGCGAGAGAAATAGTACGACATGTGAGGGAAATGGAAGCAAGTGAAATTGCAAGATGGGAAGAAAGAAAGAGAGAAGAAGCACGACATGCGAGTGAGTTGGAGCTGTCAACTGCTCGTGCCCGTCAGCAACGCAGATCCCATGTTTAAAGTAACGAATGCGCAGAGGTTAAATCCAAAATACACAGAAGCTCCCGATGAGTTCTTTGATCATTTTGAAACAGTCGCATCGACGATGGAATGGCCAAAAGATAAATGGTCTGTGTTATTGCAGTGTCCTTATTAGGAAAGGACGCAGTACATATCTTCCCTTGTCTCAGGACCAGAGAAAAAAGTATCAAGAAGTTAAGAAGAGCGTGCTACCAGTGTATCAGATGACCCCTGAATATCATATGGAAAATTTCCGAAGTTTCTGGAAGGATGAGAAAATTACTTTCCTGGATTACACTTACCATGTACAACATGTTTTAAAAGATGGACAGAGGCTGCTAATGTGAGAGATGGATGATTTAAAAGAACTAACAGTGCTGGAACAATATCTACGAGAAATTCCTGAGCATATTCGAACGTACTTGAGAGAGAGAGAGAGAGAGAGAGAGAGAGAGAGAGAGAGAGAGAGAGAGAGAGAGAGAGAGAGAGAGAGAGAGTGAAGAAACTTGATAAAGCTGCTCCACTGAGTGAAGATTATAATATTATTAGTCATACACCCTTCTCAGGTATAAAATGTCAACCGTCGTTCCGACCAAGTGTCAAGTATTTGCTAAGCCATGGAAACCAGTTCAGTAATAACTATGTGAACAAGTTCAATAGTTACAGCGGAATTACCACTGGTACTGTTCCAAAGCAGAATGCGATAATACCACAGCAACAATCGTCGAATAGTCTTCCTTCAGGTATAGTGAAAGACGTCCAGAAGGTTAATATTGTCTGTTATAAGTGTGGTAAGAGAGGCCATATCAATAATGAATGTTGGTCGAACCAACAGAAAGCAGTCGCCCAAGTGGTTAAGGATAATTCAACTTCACAGAATGTGAAAACGAAGAAACAAACGGGAAAGGACAAGGAGGAAAATAAACCAGCTAACGTTTACACGACAAACAGGACAACCCCAAACAATGGGGATGCCTTTAAGCTCTATGTTTATGAAGGTATGATAGCTGCAATAGATGCAAGTGAGTGAGCAAACCCTGGTCTAGATATTGCGTGATACAGGTTGTAACCATAGTGTAGTGACACGAGGTGTACACCCATTGGTGGAACAGTCTCTCACTGGAGACTCGGTCATTTTGAAGTGAATAGGAGGTGGGGAGGTTACCCCTATTTGCCGTTTGAAACTGTCAGGCGAGTTGGTGACAGGTCATTTTGATTTTACGGTAAAGGATTCATTGGCTGTCAAAGGAGTAAAAGTCCAACTGGGTAATGAAGTTAGTGAAGCATTGTTTGTGCCTTACCCTATCGTAATAGAGAAACCATTGAAGTATATTCCTACTGCTAAATTCGAGAAGGACTTCCCATATCTGTTTCCTAGTTGTGTGACGACTAGGAGTATGACGAAGAAAGTTGATACAAAAGAAGAAAGAGAAACCGAAGGAACGATGAACTTGGAGGATTTGTTTTCAGATGAACAGGATTCCCTTGACGGTATGCAAGAGGAGAACCCTCGAGAGAGCCCGAGCGAAGAGGAACGACGGACAAGGAAGCATTGGATATCATATAGATAGGTTCTTTTGAGGAAGCATAAGCCAATGTAACTAAAATATATTTTTTTCAGTTACTTTAGAACACTCTTATCTGAGGAAATAAGAATACTTGTAAGACTCCTCAAGCTTTTGGCCATATAATAATTGTGAACGACATTAGATTATCAGTACGTAAATTGACTTTGGTCATCTTGTTTTAAATTTTGCAACATGAACCCGTTGTAGATTGCTCGGTCCTTCCCACCAGACAAAGGCTTTGGTAATATTAAAGCTTGTAACAACGTGGATGTTTATATATATATATACATATATATATATATATATATATATATATATATATATATATATATATATATATATATATATATATATATATATATATATGTGTGTGTGTGTGTATAATATACACACACATACACACACGTATGCACGCACCGTTGAGAAGTCAGGATCTCTTCTGCTGCTTACAATATCCTAAAAAGACATACATATTGACTTAAAACTTCTAGATAATCCTAAATATATCATTCTCGGGGCTTGGGGAGCAAGGCTCTAGTGGTGCACACGAGACAGGACATCTGGAAATAAGGAAGACAACGTAGAAGATTATGATACACTTTTTCTGGCCTGGCATGCATAAGGACACGAGCCAGTTTTGCCGTGCATATCATGTTTGTCAGGTGGCTGGAAAGCCCAACGAGTACATCAAGAAAGATCCTTTACACTCAACTGAAGTATGAGGAGAACCCTTCAGCAAAAGACCGATTAAAATGTTGGCGAAAACAGGGAAGGATCGAGAGGAAACAGATGGAGAAAATGTCAAGAATTTGAGGAAAAGAATCGGCAAGCTAAGGAAATTTTTCCCTGGGAAGCATGAAAACGATGAAGAAAAGGTTAGGTATGAAAAGTACGAACGGACAGTTTGTTGAAGGACAATAGGTGTTGGTTTACTCACCAATAAGGAGATTCCCTCTCGCCAACGAGTTCCAAGAACCATTCCGGATTTTGGAGAAGATCTGTGACCGGACCTACGTTATTGAAATACCAGGAAAAAGGAAAAGTGGAAGAAAAGTACACATTAACTCTTCGAAACCGATACTTCAAGCACTGGATTCCAACAGGAAACTACTTATCCAAGTGGATGCGTCGAACAATGGGATTGGAGCTGGACTATTACAAGAAGGCAAGGAAGGAATTATTCACCCTGTATTTTTATGTCGTCGAAGCTGAAGAAACTTCAACGAGCCTACTTGACAGTAGAAAAAGAACTGCTAGCGCTAATCACAGCGATAAACAAATTCAAAGTTTACGTGAACAGACCACAAAATGAAAAGATTAGAGTCTACTCGGATCAGAATCCTTTAACTTTTGTTAATAAGATGAAGAATAATAATCAAATGTTAACTAGGTTGTCATTATGTTTGCCATCGTATTGTATTTATGTATCAGGTAAAGATAACGTGGTTGAAGATTCTTTATCTTGGGCTGAATCGGTGGATCCACGACGGAATAAAGAATCATTTTTGGTGGGAGCTATCTTACGAAGCTGGTCTAGTATAGAATAAATGTTTTATCAATGCATTTCATTTGTGTATTCAAGAGATGTATAGCCAGCTTGTAAAGTAAGTTCCTCTCTTGTAGGTTCAAGTAATTGTATGTAAATTATATAAGACTTTCGTAATTCATTTCAATGTATTTTTCCTTCAAGTCAGTGCATGTAAATTTGTATCATTTTTGAGAATTATTTTTTATTTCACGTATTTTGTTACGAAGTCTTGTGTGATATCATTTTAGGTATGCTGTATGAATCACACACGAGGTAATAATATGAGGTATTACGTCATGTGTATATTCCCAAGTGGCTAGAAAGTACATGAACTTTCTTGAAATAGATTTACTTTTTTCATGTTTCGAGGGGTAGGCGGGCAGTTAGCTGAGAGGGGGTGGGTTTCGCTTGCAAGCAAGGTTTGTTCCCCTGTTCAAAATAATACGTTGGTAACCTCACCACTAGAGCCTTGCCCCCCAAGCCCCGAGAATGATATAT
>NC_090730.1:96572886-96617886 GCF_036898095.1 Palaemon carinicauda
AGGATGGAAGGCCGTCATGCGAAACACATAGATATTCTCTCTCTCTCTCTCTCTCTCTCTCTCTCTCTCTCTCTCTCTCTCTCTCTCTCTCTCTCTCTCTCTCTCTCTCGTCCGGACTATACTAAAACGTAGCCAGTGAGGTAGTGATGGGTCATTGAGAGTGGTAGCCAGGTGGTACAGAGCTCGTGTGACGATTTAAGAGACAACATTCAATCCCAAACTATTCCTTGCTAGTCCACTCAGCCCCATGAAAGCCAGAGTTTTATCCCCGCCTTCCTCATTCTTTTGACTCTACCAGTAACTACTGTATACCTGCAAAGTATAAAATAAAGGTCAATCAGGAAACTTCGGCCAGTGAAATCCTGACTGATATCTACAACGTCAGTTGAACAATTATCCCGATTATGTAAGCTCATCATGCATTGTAATAAAATCAGTTTTTTAGACAAAAATTGTCATGGAAAAGGTGCTTGAAAAGTTTGGTAGTAGCCATAGAAAGATACAGTTCCTCACCAAATTAACACTGACTAACGTGAACAAAAAAAAAAAAAAAAAAAAAAAATCTTTAACATTTAACTCCATCACTTTTCTTTTCCTTCCATTCCACAGGATATCATTTAGTTTAATTAAATTAAAGGTAGGCCTATCCATATCATATTGTATAATTTTTATATGCTGTACACAACTGCATTATTCATTCGAGAATCTTTTTATTTTGTTAAGAAACACGTTACTTTCTATAATTTATTTTCTTTATTGCATCTTGCTAAACATGAATTATTGGTATCACAATTCCACTGCATATGAATTGTCATCATCATCATCTTCAGCCATAACTAGTAAAGTGCAGGACAAATGCCTCAAACATGTCCTTCCACTCGCGTCTGTTTATGGTCTTTCTATACCAGTCTATGCCGACAATTTTTCTTAGTTCGTCAATTCAACATCTTCTCGTCCTTCCCCTGCTTCGTTTGCAAAACCCATTCGGTTATTCATAATATTCCATCTATTATCTGTCAATCTTTTTATGAGTTCTACTCATGTCTATTTCTTTTCCTTACATGTTGTTAGAATATCCTTTACTTTAGGTTGCTCTCGTATCCATTTTGCCCTTTCTTAGTGTTATTCCTTTTCCCATAGCTCTTTTGGCTGTAACTAGCTTGTATTCTAAGGTTTTAGTAAGGCTCCAAGTTTCTTTTGTCTAAGTTAATACTGATAGGACCTAATACTTTTCATTTTTAGAGAAAATGGCATTTTATTCTTCATAATCCCATTTTGTTTACCAAACGCTCTACCTCCTATGCTTATCCTTTTAATTTTGGTCTCATTTCCAGGGAAAAGACTTATTAGCTGTTCCAAGTACGTATATTTATGAACAATCTCTAGAGTTTCATCCATAATCTTTATTTGCTGTTTCTCTGCATTCCATTGTATATCATCTTAGTTTTACTAAGATTCATTTTCAATACTAGTTCTGCTTTATCGATTGATATCTTCCTTTATCTTTTGCAATTCCTCCCATAATTCACTAAACACAACTGTCAATTGTAAATCTTACGTTATTAAGGTATTCCCATTAATGTTAATTTCTTCATTTTCCCGACCTAAATTATTAAAAACATCCTCTAGGCACACAGTGAGTGATTTAAGAGAGATGGGGTCACCACGTCTAACTCTTCTCTCAGTCGGAATTTTCTCATTATCTTTATGTAGTTTTAGGATTGCTGTACTTCACATATAGACATCTTCAAGTGTTCTAACATAAGATTCATGTAGGTCTTGTCTTTGAAGGGCATTCATTACTGCTGAGGCTTTCTCATAGTCTATAAATGTATGGCCATACATAGTGGTTTGTCATTGTTGATTTTTCCATTAGCTGATTAATTACTTAGATATGGTAAATTGTTGATTACATGCTTCTAAAGCCTGCCTGCTCTCTTCGTTAATTAAATTCTAGTTATCTTTCTACTCGGCCTAATATGATCTTTATAAATATTTTATACATTACAGAGAGTAAACTTATTGGGCAGTAATTTTTCAGGTCTTTTGTGTCTCCCTGTTTTTGTGAATTAGTATAATGATAAAGTTTTTCCAAGCTGTAGGTATAGAACATTCTTCCAGACATTCTATGTAAAGGTCAGCGATTTTACTGCTATAAAATCTACTCCATCTATTACCAAATCAATTGTTAAGCCATCTTCTCCTACTGCTTTGCCTCTTTACATGCCTTTTAAAACCTTCTTTAATTCTCCAACTGTCATGTTTGATATCAACTCGGGTGTTTCAATGTTTCTTATTGGTAAAGTTATTTCTTACATCTCTATATCATTATATAGAAATCCTCTGCAATTTTTATCACTCCATCTCCTTTGTTGATATTTCCCTTTTCATCGTTTATAGCAAACATCTGTTGCCGCCTGTTACGACCCTTGTCGGTGCAAGTTCTTATTGCACGATAAGAGAGGTCAGTGATTTTTATAATATTCGACATACAAATTGGTCAGTGGAAACGAAAACACTTAGGAAAACTTAATATTTATTAACAACAATTTTTAGAAAATTCAACCTTGTGACTACCTGACAATTTAAAAACTTAACACCAAACAAATAACAATTGATAATTAACACATAACAATTAATGACAAAATTCCCCAACGGGAAACACCACACTCTCAACGAGAAAGAGTCAAATATTTAGATAAGTAAACACAGCACAATTGATAATTAGAAAATTCCCCCGACGGGAAACACCACACTCTCAACTAGAGAAAGTAAAAAAAAAAAAAAACTTGAAAATTAAACAAAAAAAACACTAAGTACACTAATGTTCTCACACTCTTTGAGGCTGGAGAAAAACAATACCCACAGCTCCAAATAAGGTAGCGGTTCCACAGGCACTCTGCTACTGTAGGGAGGTAGGACTCCTCACCAAAGGCAGGGAAAAAAAAAAAAAAAAAAGCAACTTGTCATTCCTACCTGGCAACTGTCTCCCTACTTGACACCACGAGCTCCAAGGCTCCCGCAGCTGGTCATATCGAGGATGCGTCGACGGGGGTGTCTCTCCCGAGTCCACCTCAAAGCCGGGATTTCTGCGTCGACTCTGCGGACTGCAGAAGAGAAGAACACACAGGAACTGCAAAACACCGCAGTTGGCAGAAATGCACCTGCAAAAAGCCTTCAACTGTGGGTGGCGCAATCCTCAAAAGGCTAACATTAGCCAGCAACTGCAGTAGGTCCTGAAAACCTTGGGCCCGAACTGGTTCGTTTTCAATGGAGTTCCTCACTATTAAACTGAGGTGTCTCTTCTCACCAAGGACTCGAAAAACATAGAAAAGAAACAAACCATTAAACTACTTATAAATCTTTGAATGAGCGGGGGGGAGGTTAAAGTAGCACTTCAACAGAAAATACTTTAAATTTACAATGACAGCCTTAAAACTAAAAAATTATACTAAATTAACATAAAACAAAACATGCAGAAACAAGGCTGACCAAGATTTAAGCAAAAATTACGTTAATACGTTAGTCCACCTCAAAGCCGGGATTTCTGCGTCGACTCTGCGGACTGCAGAAGAGAAGAACACACAGGAACTGCAAAACACCGCAGTTGGCAGAAATGCACCTGCAAAAAGCCTTCAACTGTGGGTGGCGCAATCCTCAAAAGGCTAACATTAGCCAGCAACTGCAGTAGGTCCTGAAAACCTTGGGCCCGAACTGGTTCGTTTTCAATGGAGTTCCTCACTATTAAACTGAGGTGTCTCTTCTCACCAAGGACTCGAAAAACATAGAAAAGAAACAAACCATTAAACTAGACTTATAAATCTTTGAATGAGCGGGGGGGAGGTTAAAGTAGCACTTCAACAGAAAATACTTTAAATTTACAATGACAGCCTTAAAACTAAAAAATTATACTAAATTAACATAAAACAAAACATGCAGAAACAAGGCTGACCAAGATTTAAGCAAAAATTACGTTAATACATAATACCGCCTTATTCCAAATCTTCTTTTCAACAATTTGATGCTTCATCCTTTCTTTAGTATTTCTTCAAGTTTAGTCTGATTGGTATGATATGAATAAAATATATATATATATATATATATATATATATATATATATATATATATATATATATATATATATATATATATATATATATATATATATATATATATATAAATACTCGCGTATATATATATATATATATATATATATATATATATATATATATATATATATATATATATATATATATATATATATATATTTCTTTTTCTATTAACATGTTTTTTCCCACTGTGTATGGGGTAAGCACAGTTGCCTTCTTTTGAAGAGGGAACTCCCTCCACGTCACGAGCTACTCAAACAACCACACTCTAACATCTTCCACAAAGCCGTAGCTTTGCTTCGACTTCACGCCTGGAGACTATCCAGCATCTCCTCAAAGAGAGAGGCTTTACGAAACAAGTTGCGGAAAGGATGTCTGGTCACCTGCGACGGTCATCCGCAGGAGTCTACCAGGCGAAGTGGCGAGTTTTCTGTGGTTGGTGTCGTGGAAGGGGTATCTCTCCCCTCGATGCCACTCTACCAGCAATAGCGGAGTTCCTTGTGTATCTGTGGGAAGAAATGCGCCTTTCAGTCTCGGCAGTGAAAGGCTATCTCTCAGCCTTAAGTCTTGCCTTCAGGCTCAAAGGAATGGACATTTCCTCCTCGCTGGAACTGTCCCTGCTCATACAAAGTTATGAACTTACCTGCCCTCAGTCGGAAGTGAGACCTCCTCCTTGGAACGTGGTTCGAGTCCTCAGGTCTCTTAAGAGGCCTCCCTATGAACCATTACGCCAGGCTTCGGATCCCCACCTTACCTGGAAGACGGTGTTCCTGCTAGCTTTGGCCTCGGCCAAGCGAGTTGGCGAACTACATGGTCTCTCATACGACGTCACCCATTCAAGGGGATGGAGGAGGTGACGTTCAGCTTCGTCCCTGAGTTTGTTGCCAAGACCCAGAACCCAGGAGTGCAGGACCCCAGGTTCGACTCTTTCCAGGTCTCGAGTCTTCGTTCCGTAACAAATGACCCAAATCATCTCCTACTGTGCCCAGTTAGGAGTCTGAGGTTGTATCTGAAGAGAACAGCTGCAGTCCAGCCCCAGGTGCGAGCCTTGTTTGTTAGCACCGGGCCAACGAAGAAGAGGGTCACCAAGAACACCATCTCGGCCTGGATCCGTAAGGTAATCAACCTGGCCTTGAGTACTGACCCTCCCCCGTCACGTCGCCCTAGGGCGCACGATGTTAGGGGCGTAGCTGCGTCCCTGGCCTTTAAGAAGAACTTTTCCGTGACGCAGGTCCTGCAAGTCGGGGTCTGGAAGCGTCAGACTACCTTCACAGCCCACTACCTGCAAGACGTGACCAACAGGAGGCTCGATACGTTTTCTATCGGCCCTGTGGTGGCTACACATCAGCTGGTCTAACCTCAGGCTCCTAATTGGACAAGTAGCAGAGGGTTGAGGGCATTGTTACCCAGTTTTAGTCTGTGTGAATGAAAAGATCTGTCTGGCCCTTTTCTTTTCTTCATCCTCTCCTGCCTTGGAGAAAAACAGCATCCTGGTTCTTTGCACAGCTGACCTTGAACCTCTGCAGGTAAGCCATGCTCCCTTGTGTTCCTAGTATTAGCCTTTAATACTGTCATGTCCCCATACCCTGACGAGGTGGTATTAGGGTGTCCTAGCCTAGATTTCCTTATTAAGGACTCCAGGTCAACTTCCTAGGACGTGTCACTGCTCACCTTCACACACAACTTACGTAGGCCGCAGCAGTCTTTGACTTCCTGCGAGGTGCAGGGTTCCCGATCTTGGAGTTGCCTTATGAACTCAGGTTCCGGGACCCCGGGCAAGCCAAAGCCAGTATGGCAGGGGACTTACCTCCCTTCCTAAGGGTTGAGTCACCCCCATGTAAATAGCCTGGTTTGTATTCAGTTAAGGAACAAATGACAAATTCGTAGATAATTTGTATTTTTCCTAACGATACAAACCTAGCTATTTACAGTTATGTGCCCGCCAGCCCTGTCCCCCAAGATAAGTCCTACCTCTAAGTAAAGTGGCCGAAACACTGGTGTGTGTGAGGGTGGAGGGGTAGCAGGATACCCCTCCCCCCCACCGCTAACTAGCGGTGGTGTAGGAAACCCTCGTTAAAACTTTATGGCTCGTCATCGGCTGCGCGGAAGTAATTACCCCATGTAAATAGCTAGGTTTGTATCGTTAGGAAAAATACAAATTATCTACGAGTTTGTCATATTTATATATATATATATATATATATATATATATATATATATATATATATATATATATATATATATATATATATATATATATATATAAAACGGAGTTTGAGCGAATCGAAAAATCTATTTTTGGGTGATGTACCCATGTCGTCCTAATGGAAGTTCCTAAAGGGTAGCTTCCTAGGGTATATTTGACTACAGTGATATTCCCAGAGAATTTTACCATAAGGTATCCAGAATTCTAACTCCTGAAGCGAATATCCCTAAATAAATCTAACAGGGATATCGCATAATATCAGAGGACGTATTCTTGACACGTCACATAGCTATCTTCACCCCAAACAGTATTAACACTTCAAGGGGTTACAATGACAAGAATCTGAAATAGGAATGAAAAGAGACCCGTTCCCAAGGAATCTCTCCTATTCCATTTCCAGTGTGTATCTGACGAAGGTGGCAGCGCCATCTCCATTCCTTGTAGCGATATACGAGGTGCTACAGATACTGTATTATAGGGAGGGTTCAATAAGCCCTTTTACAATAAAAGGAAGGGCAGGTCCATCAGGACGACATGGCTACCTCACCCAAAAATAGATTTTTTGCTTCACTCAAAATCCGTTTTTTGGGCTCAGGCCATGTCGTCCTGATGGAAGTTTACCAGAGCATTACTGTATCTGTGGATTCTCAACCGGTGCCGTACCCTCAAGAAAGTATTTTCCTGGTCCGTCTAGACCTAGAGACCTATGATGTTACCGTCATACATCATTTCATCTAAGCATGAACTATGTTAGTGCTTCCTGCCCCCTACAGGGAAGAGTCGTACTAGACTCTGGAAAAAGTCTCGAGGAGTACATAATAACTATGGATGACAAAATGACAAGCTTGTATAGTGGTCTCGCCTTATACATCATAGAGCAAAGTTTGTATAAGAGTCACCAATGTCAGTATGAATTCCTGACATATCTCCAAGGTATCTACTCTTATTAAGCTATTGGATAACAGTTGTATCCGTATAGGAACAAATTTTGCATCTCTACCACCATCCCCTTAGGGTACAACGTTAACCCTTCCTAAGGAAAGGTTAAAGCGAGTGGATTTTTGCTTGAAGAAAGGAACAATCTTAAAAGATGTTCCATGTTAAAATTATCCATATTTTAATTTTAATGCTCAGTACATTTCTAAGTATCTACTCTTATTAAGCTATTGGATAACAGTTGTATCCGTATTGGAACAAATTTTGCATCTCTACCACCATCCCCTTAGGGTACAACATTAACCCTTCCTTTGGAAGGGTTAAAGCGAGTGGATTTTTGCTTGAAGAAAGGAAAAATCTTGAAAGACGTTCCATGTTAAAATTATCCATATTTTAATTTTAATGCTCAGTACATTTCTAATAAAATGAGTGTTGGCGAATAAGATGCAGGGTTCACTATGAACCAGTTTATTAAAAATTTAATAAACATACATATCAGATCAACATTTATAAAATTTATAAAATGTGGACGATATCCGTTAAAGCATAAAGAAAACAGTCAACAGAAAAATATTGTTTCATCTAACAGGAAACAGATTTGCCACTTCAATCGAATCATTAATAATAATGATACAGTCTGTATTACTGTTTATTTACACTAGCGTAAGAAACGCTTGGCACAAGTGTCCGTATTATTCTATAGTTTACCAAAGTCCATGGAACAGTACGTAAGGACACTTTCGTGGCCTTTCGCTCAGTGTGTAGTAACAGACTGTGACTACACACCCACCCTCTTAATTAATCGTCCCGAATTAATTACACTGTTCCTCGCAGATTTAAAAAGAAAGTTTAAGAATTCTACCTGCTGTTACCACAGACCTCTTGAGTTGCTCCACTTGCTTCGCATAGTGCATAAAGAACGCCTTGGAAGACTACCAGCCGGTGTACGAACAAAGATGTTCAAAGTCCATATAATTAAAGAAATTTTATGGAAGAGGCAACTTTACTCGGATCACGACTTGCGGGTGTACTGTCTGGATCCGCTCTGCAAATAACATAGGTGAGTTCTGCCCTTAGTTGTTTCAGAAGTAAATTTGAACCCGAGGTTTCTCCTTTGAACAGCTGTCCTCCCTTAAAGTCTGAAGTTCTATGAAGATAGACCTTTAGGCACTCCACTGGACAAAGAGATGCATCTTCCTTCAGAGGGCAGATTCTCTAGGGACCCCACCTGTTGGTGGGTAGCTTGTTCCTGGCAAGAAACGTTGGGTCTGGAAACAGATTCAGTCCTCCTTTCAAGAACTGAACGTGGCCTTCCTCTCTCAAGAGAGCCACCATTACATTAACTCTAGCCCGCGAAGCGAGTGCAAACAGAAACATAACTTTTTGGAGTTAAATCCTTCAAAGCACACTCCTCATTATTCAAAATTAATGCAAATGAGGAACCTTATCAAGTGCCCATGAAATGGGTCTTAGAGGGGCTGAAGGTCTAAGCTTAGCACCGACCTTCGGAATTTTATTAAAAATTGTCCTTAGAAAGGTCGACCTGAAAGGTATATAGTATTGGTCTTGTCAAGGCAGACTTGCACGTTGATAATGTGTTGGCTGCTAAACCTTACTCATGAAGGTGAATAAAGAAAATAAACAGGAGTCAATCAAGAATTCTTTTTGGTTTCTTCGCCTTGACAAACGACACCCACTCGCTGAGTCAGGGTTGGATCCAGTAGCGGTACAAATTTCAGTCGTAGTTCCAATGCCAGAGGGAACTAAACGCTGATTGGGCACTTGTGGGCTACTATTACCACCTTCCTTTTGAAGGATCTCATATTGAGGCCCTTCAAAGGAGGTTGTGCAGAGGGAACAGGTAAATCCTGGACCATCTGTTCCAGTCTAGGGACATAGTGTCCAGTGCTTCCGCTAGCGGATCCTCGTACGGGGACACATTCTACTTGCTGTCTTTCGTCGCAAAGTGGTCTATCTGCAGTTCCGGGACTTGACTCAAGATAAGGGAGAACGATCCTGCGTCTAGGGACCATTCTGACTCTATCGGTGTGAACCTGGATAGAGCGTCCGCTGTCACGTCGCGGACCGATTGAATGTGAACTGCTGACAGGTGCCATTTCTTTCTTTCCGCCAAACGGAGTATGGCCAACATCACTTGGTTGATTCGAGGTCATCCCGACCCTTGTCGATTCAAGCATCTCACTATCACCTCGCTGTCTAGAACCAATATTACATGGTTCGAGTGGGGAGGAGAACTTTCATTAGTGTCAGAAGTACTGCCATGGCTTCTGGAAAGTTGATGTGAAATGACTTGAAAAGATTGGACCAAGCTTCCTGGACTCTCTTCTGGTGAGAGTGGCCTCCCCAGCCTTCCTTTGAAGCGTCTGTATGGATAGTAACTGACGGGGGAGGAGGTCGAAGAGGTATTGATATCTTCATCTGCTTGGCTTTGGACCATGGCTTGAGAAGCTTTCGCAGTCGAGTCGGTAGTGGTCTCATCAGATCTCTTCGTGCGTTTGATGCGTATCATCTCCAGACTCCTGTTGCATCCTTTAGCTGTGCTCTTAGCACTGAATCTGTTATCGAAGCAAACTGTAGACAGCCCAGCACTCTCTCCTGTTTGCGTCTTGATATCCGATTGGATTTCAATAGTCTCTTGACAGATCCTGCTATTTCTGTCCTTTTCTTCCCAGGAATGGAAAGTTGATGTGACTCCAAATTCCAATGGATTCCCAATCATTGAAATTTTTTGAGCTGGAGATAGTCGAGACTTTTTGATGTTGATCTTGAATCCCAGATGTTCCAGGAACTGGATCACTATCTTAGAGGCTTGCATAATTTCTGTTCTGGATGCTGCCCACACCAGCCAGTCGTCCAAGTAGGCCACTACTTGGATTCTCTTTAGGCGTAATTGATGGACGGCTGAGTATGAAAGGTCCATGAAAATGCTTGGGGCTATGTTTAGCCCGAATGGTATGGTTCTGAAGGCGTAAAGTCTTCTTTGTAACTTGAACCCTAGGTAGGAGGAGATGTGACGATTAATTGGATAGTACCAATAAGCGTCTGACAAGTCTATGGAGACGGTATATGCCCTTTTTGGGCAGTAGGGTCCTTTTGTGTTGAAGTGTGGGCATCCTGAACTTGTAGTTCACCATGAACTTGTTGATTGGCAACAAGTCTGGAATGACTCTGAGTTTCTGAGTCCTTCTTTGGAACACAAAACAGCCTGCCTTGAAACTTGATGGACTTTACTTTTCGAATTACTTTTTTCACTAAGAGTTTTCGGACATATTCTTCCAGAACGGGGGTAGATTGCTGGAAGAACTTGAGGAAATGGAGGTGGAGGACTGTTCCAGCACCAACCTAGTCCAATCTTTATTAGGCTGTGGGCCCAGGGATCAAAGGTCCAACGATCCCTAAATAGATGTAGTCTCCCTCCTACTGGAAGTATCTCACTTCTGCTGTTGTGAACCTGAGGCCTTGCCTCCTTAACCGCGTCCTCCCCTGGATCCCCTTCCCCTTGAATGGCGTCTAGAAGAACTTCTGGCTGTTCCTCTAGCTTTTGATTGAAAGGAAGAAGTCTGCCTTTCAAAGGCTGGGTTAAAATCTGGCGACTGTGTCGCCACTTGTTTAGGTACCAACTGGTACGTGGTTGGAGGATGTGCCACAAGCTGAGGCACCGTGGTAACAGGAAGTTGCTGTTGTTGCCGTCGGTAGAGCTTAGCCAGCCGAGAGGATAGCCTAGGCCTTTTTGTCTTCTTCTTGGGATGGGGACCCTCATCCGGAGAAGACTTTCTCTTAAGGTTTAAGCCCCACTTTTGGAGAAGGTTCCTTTTCTCCATGGCGGCTTTGTTTTCTACCTCTTTAACTACTTCATTGGGAAAGAGGTCTTTACCCCATATGCAAGAAGAAATCAGTCTCCTCGGTTCGTGCCTCACTGCAGCCGAGGTGAACACGAACTCTCTACAGGCTCTCCTAGCTTTAATAAAGCTATAGAGATCCTTCGTAACTGTGGCTAGATGGATTTGGTCACTACCATGAACGTGTCCTGTTTCTTGGGGTCACCTGCCATCGTTTTTTAAAAATCGTTTGCAACGACATCGATGCCGCAAGTCTTTCTTTCGTCTCTTGCTCTCTGCGCAAGAGAAACTCTGACAGCTTTGGAAGTTCCTCACCAAACTGACGTTCGGCAATATCAGCTTCCAACTTCCCGACTGAGAAGGTAAGGTGAACGTCCTTCCAGTCTTTTTGGTCCAATGGTAAGGTCAGGGATAACGGCTTGCATTCCTCCAGGGAGGGGCATGGTTTCCTTGCCTCCACTACCTTAAAGGCTGCATTATATCCCTTTTCCATAAAGGGAAAGGCTCTGGTTGGAGAGGCCACAAAGGAGGGAAGCTTCTTACTCAAAGCTGGCACCTTTGAGTTCGAGAAGCCCCTCTCTTTCATCGGGCTTGCTAGTAATGCCTGTGCTTTACTATGGTCAAGGACTATGACCTCCTTCGGCTCCGTTTCCTCCTTTGAAGCTGGCTCCTTCCTAAGACGGACATAGCAGTCCGGGTAAGAGTCTTTGTTGGGCCAAAATTCCACATCTTCCAGGGGAATTGAGCCCAACTTCTTTGATATAACAATCTTCCCGGTTGTCATTAACATGTGTTCGGCATACCTCCAATGGTTGGTATCCGAGCACAAAGGAAGATCCTTCACGTTGAGTCGCTTCTGGGGCCCACGTGATGCTGCGAGTCTGCGTATCTCCAGTTTCATCGCAGCTTCCTTTTCATCATTCTTCTTTTGTATTTGTTGTATCATTTCAATAATAGAAGAAAGAGTCCTTCCCAGATCATCTGGGATAGCAGACGATGTAGAGGGAACAGGTTCTGGGGCCGGAACCGATGTAACTGACGCCTCGTCGATTTCTTCCTTTTTTTTTTCTGGAGCCTGGGTCAGCTCCTCCTCCTGACCTTCTCCCAGAAAGTCCTTCTCTGTATAATCTGACACCTCTGACATCCTATCGTCCAATTGAATGTCTTGAAGGGCGGCCGAGACTTCAGAATCTACCAGATTCTGGACGGTTGGTATCTCCTCGTGAGGCTGAGGGATGACTGCATCAGTCTGTGCCTTAGGGAAAAAGTAGGCCCTCATCTCCTCGTTTGGAAGGTAGGGGCCTGAAGTGTTTTTCTGAAAACTCCTCTAACAGCATCCCTTGACTGCGACGACTTAGGGGTGTCAAACGCCTCGGTAATCAGGTTAGAATATATGATACATACCTGAGGGTTCTAATACCGGAGATCACCTCTGGAGGGTCTGCATGCTGCGTGCCCCCTGCATAACTCATGTCCACAGAAGTTCTCACTGCAGACATTGCAGAACATACTCCCGCACTTCGGATGGTCCTCCTGTAAAGAGAAGAAAATCCATGAGTCTCAAGTGAAGGCTTTTCTCTTATTGTTAATACATGTAGCTTATATAGTAGAGCTGAAAAGGAAAGAAGGAAAGACACATACTTGTATTTCCTGTCCAGCCAATTGCTGTAACCTCCCAAGATATTAAAAGGTTAATTCTTATTCTAGAGTACCTTATATATTTTCCTAAGTGGAAAGTTAAGGTGTAGCTCACACCTTGAAATAAAGTTTTAATATACTGGATAGAATGGATACAGAAAGAACTCACTTTCTATATATTGTACGGTCTCAACAAAAGGTGTACAAGATAACATTAAGTATGTTGGAAGAACTTTAGTGTTACAACAAACTCTGTACTGTAGCTTTATTAATGCAGTGTGTACTACACCACAAATATAGTAACTACTGTACATCGCATGCTGTCATGCCAGCCGGCACGCGCCAGCATATACCGACATGTGTCGGCACGTGCCGGCCGACATTTACCCCTGTATAGTTCAAAGGTATGTTACCTTTAACTTTTAGGCGGTAGTTTCACTGGTTCACAAATGTGTGCCGGCCGGCAACTGAAAATACTAGCACCCGACTGCCGGCCGCTAAACGTAGTGGCCAGCAGATCTCGGGATGTGCTTTTACTGCCAGCAGGCAGAGGTAGTGATAACCATGACGGCCGGCAGTGACTACGAACCAGAGAACCTCCACCTACCCGGCTGCCAGACGTTTAAGAGAAACAGTATGGATGTAAGGTTATAAGGCGGCATTGTCATACAACCTTCATCCAGAAAGAGTGAACATATGGAAGGGGTGAATGTAGCATTCAGGCTTCCTATAAAACCATAGCCTGCCGGACTCTACCAGCAGACATGGAAGGGAGACCAAGGGAGGTCTGGGGTTCACTCTGCAGAAGAAAAAAAGGGGTCTCTGCCGGCCGGCATGTTATTGCCAGCTGGCAGAGAGCTGAGCCGGTCCCCCATCTTAACCTACACTAGGTACAGAAGTCGGACTGCGGCTAAGAGATGTGATGGCTAGGCCATCACGAAGAAAGAGAGTGGGGAACGGGATAAGGGTCCTGTAAACTTCGTTCTAGTATGAGACACAGCCAGCAGTTAGGAAAGCTCATCCTAACCTAGAGTTTGTCTATAGGGAGGAAGGTTGGCAATACTTGCTATCCTCCTCCAGACCAGAACCAAGTAAGGTGTAGTTATTTCGCCACGCAACAGACAAAACTCATTCTCCAGCCCGAGAATAACCACACAGGACAGTCTGCTAGACCACTAGAAGGAATCATCTCGTACAGAACCCTTCAGATGTGGGCTAGGGAAGCAAAGCCACCTGTGTCCGCACTTAACCTAGCAAAGAAAACTCATTCTCTATGCTAGGAAGACGCAGACCACAGACTAAAACTCTGATGTTCTGTCTCAACCTCAAAAACAAGATACTCTGATTAGCGGGTCAGGACAGACCTATCCTAGTAAAGTTATACCTGAATATTATTCAGATAGAACCACTAGGACTAAGCCTAAGGCTTACTCAGAGGGAGAATGGGATTGAACTTAATCTCCGGAGGAGAAAAGAACAACCGAGGGTGTGTGCGAGAGTATACTAAAGCCCCATAGGCTACTAGCCTAGGTACGGTGAGAATCGATTACCTAAATCACCGAAACTCTCTCGTATACAATCTTGGAGAAGAAAATTAAACAATATCTTACATGTATAAAATATTTGCCTATAGCTTCAATAACATAACACTCGGAAAACTTATATCATGCATGAAAGTACTAGGGCCAGACGCCCAGGCTACTAAGCTTAGCAAAGGGCAAGATCGGTTACCTAAACCGCCGAACTGAAAACTAACGGCATTATATAAGAATTCCTAGAGGAGCTAAATAGCTAGATTTATTAAAGTGTAAAAACCGGGAACGTCGCTCTGGCTAAATAAATGACCCATAAATAGTGAGCAACAGCATCAAGGATGCCTCCGGTAGGCAACAGCTCTTTTTTACGTTAAAATCAGTTTTGATTTAAAATCAAAACGACAAGAGCTTACATTTATACAATGTAAAGATAATACTCAACTTTCCAGAGGCAGAAGGGGCCGGAGAAAGCATCATAACGTTGAATAATAGCCCAAAACAACGAGAGAACACAAGGGAAAACACCAAGTAGTAGAGCTACACGAAAAGGAATGGAGATGGCGCTACCACCTTCGTCAGATACACACTGGAAAGGGAATAGGAGAGATTCCTTGGGAACGGCTCTCTTTTCATTCCCGTTTTAGATTCTTGTCACTGTAACCCCTCGAAGCGTTAATACTGTTCGTGGTGAAGATAGCTTTGTGACGTGTCCAGAATACGTCCTCTGATATTATGCGATATCCCAGTTAGATTTAATTAGGGATATTCGCTCCAGGAGTTAAAATTCTGGATACCTTAAGGTAAAATTCTCTGGGAATATCACTGTAGTCAAATATACCATAGGAAGCTACCCTTTAGGAACTTCCATCAGGACGACATGGCCTGAGCCCAATATATATATATATATATATATATATATATATATATATATATATATATATATATATATATATATATACATATATATATGTATATATATACATATATATATATATATATATGTATATATATATATATATATATATATATATATATATACATATATATATGTATATATATATATACATATATATATATATATATATATATATATATATATATATATATATATATATATATACATATATATATATATATATATATATGTATATATACATATCTATATATATATGTCTATATATGCATATATATATACATATATATATATGTGTGTGTGTGTGTGTGTTTGTGTAAGGGGGGTGTTTGTGTGTGTGTATGGGTATTGTATATATACCTGTAAAAATGAAAACAATTCACCGGAAGTCTTTCAATCATAAATCGTTTCTTTCGTAGCCTTTGGTGAAACAAAACAAAGCAGAAGGTAAAGGTAGTCTATTGTTTCATTCAAGGATGTGAGAGATTTGAAGAGTATCCTATTACTAATCTCAACGCAACAAAAGAAAGAATCAACAAAAGCAACAATGATAAAAGCAAAACCACATGCAAAGGAAATCTTATCAATACCGCTATCAAATTTATCAAAAATGAAATGCATTTCTTGTGTTCTCTTAAGATAAGCTTCATAATAGAATTCGAAGAGATACCTTCAAAAGTAGCAACAAACTTCTACGGACAACAAACATGAGGCTGAATTAAGGTTTGGGATTTATGGAATAGATTCATGAATTTGGTCTATATAGTCTTGCACTGGGGCCCGTGAGGCTATTCAGCAAGTAAGTGCAACGTGGGTAAATCTCTGGTCAACTAAAGTTGCGCTATAGGTAAAGGTTAGAAGAGGATGGGCTGCAAAATACGGTAGGGCTGCAGGAACACTGCAAAGACCCTAGGGAATGACTGTAGTATACTTTGTGAGGTGCACTGACGGCACTACCATCTAACGGGGGTTAACTATGGCAATATTACATTGATAGCGTCGGTTCGACAGTACTTTGAAATTGACGCATAACTCCTAATTTTGCCAACTGCATGTTACCAGATAGTTGCCAATTAGTTGTATCTGATATAATTTTTCGTCACAGTTTTAAGATTAGTCGAAGAGTTACATTTTATGGTGATAGAATTTGCCCTGGCATTTTCAATCTCATCCCAGCCTATTCTAGTTTATCATGAAGTTTTAAGGGTCATTGTCCTTGTTTTTTCTATCTGTCTCTTCATATATACGTTCGTACATAGAATACCAGATCTCTCTCTCTCTCTCTCTCTCTCTCTCTCTCTCTCTCTCTCTCTCTCTCTATTATAATTTTTCAGTATTTTTATCCGGCCGAAGGAATCCAGGCCATTGCCAAGTAATCACAGAACATGTGCAGGAAGAGAAAAGGCAACAAAACAAAATTAAAAATTCTTCTTCTTCCCGAACGAACGTTTGCCAAATGAAATGTTTATTTGTCATCTCATCGGAAAGTAGAATCCCAGATTAGGCTTTCTTGAAATTCTTGCTCAGAGATGCATTTTGTCTCTTTGAGCTATCTACTAGATAAAATATAAAAAAAAAAACTTCCATGAAAGGACCTAAATTCTTGGATTGAAATAAAAAGAACGAAAAAGTGATTTGAATGATTGGCCCTTCCATACATTTTATGAGGGGATGGGAAGTGTGATCTGAGTAACAGAATCTATGCTCAATAGTTTTTAATGAGGCGCATTTTCACTGACTTGCAGCGGTGCCCTTTTAGCTCGGAAAAGTTTCCGGCTATCTGATTGGTTAGAATTATCTTCTCTAACTAATCAGCGAGCAGGAAACTTTTCCGAGCTAAAAGGGCACCGCTGCAAGTCAGTGCAAATCTGCCTTACTAAAAAGAATTGACTATAGGAAGTGATATTGACACATGCATTAGGGCAGAAGAGCAATGTTCGAGGTGATATACACAGGAGTAAAGGGAGTGATTTCAGATTGCTGAAGGTTTGGTGCTTTGATAAGATTCCCTATTTATAAGGAAAGATCTCTATATGAGGTTAGATATGTCCCTCATAGCTCGTATAACTTGTGTCCATAGGTAGAGTGACTTTATCTCATGACTTAATTTTGTGGGGTCGGGTTAGAATAGAGTTTAGTAAACATATCTTCCATTTTCAAACAAGTAGGCTTTCATATACACAGCGCTAAATTTATTACAGTGTTTTGGTTTGTAAAATTGCATCTTTTGACGCAGTAGGCGATAAATAGAGAATAGCAATTCTTCCTGGCGTATCGTCAGTTTCATTTCAATATTTTGATTAAAATGTAAAAATATAAAATCTAACTCCATCAATGAAAGAAAGTTATTTATTTAAATGAAATGTCCTTTCATAGATAAGTGACCCCCACTTATCTATGAAAGGACAAATTGATTTGGTAAAAGATTGATAGAGATGAATATGTCAGTCTGACCTATAGTAATTCCCATATGTATCGCGGAGCTGTCTTTCATGGTGTATGGGCAAGCAATGATTAGATTCTGTCATTCCTCTCTTTTTTTATATTATTTCCTTATCTGAGGGGGTAATAGATTCTTAATGAAAACGTAAAACACCAAAATCAAAATGAAAAGTTTGTTAGTCTCCACAGGAAAATTATGATATGACATTAGAGCAAAAATGTTTTTAATCATTAATCATATGTAGTGCATATCGATAAATGACAATTAACAAACGAAAGAAAAGGTTAGAAAATTGGAAAAATCAAAATAAGTGTAACGTTGAATACAGTAACAGAGATAATCTATCATGTCACCGAAATAAGGAAAATGAGAGCTGTGAATAATAGAGTTAGGGCTCAGGACGTAAACAGAGGAGCATAGTATTTCAAGAAGATAACAGATAAGATTTCTTATCTTCCGCCTGAAAGATAAAATTGTTCGCCTCCGAATTTCGCCAGTTACCATTCATCGGTTGTTGTCAAGAGTTCGCTTGTTAAAGATTCCAATATTCGTTGGACATAACACATGAGTTACAGGTAAGCAACATACTAATATTATAAACATTTCACGACGACAACAACCAAACATTTTGTACGTTCTTTCTTTCTTTAAAGTGCTACTATACATAGAAATTCAAATCTTATTTTGCTCTGTACTCTATCAATGGATGAGAATAATGTTGAAATAATATTGCACTGTGAAATTTGCGAAATGAATAACAATAGGCAATAGTCGAAATCCCCCCCCCCCTTTTTTTTTTATTAAAATTTGAGTCGTGCGCTATAATTACTGATATACAACGAAGGAAGAATAATTCCACTGACTTCATGTGCGTCTGCAATACTCAGACACTGCATTGACGGTATCTAACAACGGCTTTGATAAATATTCCGACGAAACATTTTTTAAGGAACTGAGAATTCACTTAATGAATATATTCTGCACGATACAAATACGATTCGCTTGCCAATTGTGAATTCCTCGAAAAACATATTTCAACTCAATTAAAATGTGGAGAGAGAGAGAGAGAGAGAGAGAGAGAGAGAGAGAGAGAGAGAGAGAGAGAGAGAGAGAGAGAGAGAGAGAGAGAGATTGTCTTATAAAGCCTGTTCGATGGAGCTTTTAGAAGAGAGGGAGAGGTGGCACACGGATTCATGTTTATATGAATTTGTGTTTTGTAATATAAAGCTTTTGTCGTCTTCTCTGACATCGGAAACAAAATAAGCTCAGTTACACCAAGAATTGAATTTTAACGGAAACTTTTTTCTGTGAAGGGAATTCCACTCAAGTGGTGAAAGTGTTACTTGCAAAATATCTGTTTACAAATCTCAAACGTCTGAAAATTTAATGTTTAATAGAGTTCTTTCATACTCGGAAATATGGTATTTTTTAGATTAAAAAGCCCTTTCCTAGCTGAAGGAGTTTTTATTAACAATATCATAACTTCATATTGTTACAGAGAATATGTCTAAAAGAGAATCCATTTCAAAGATTTAAGGCTTTAGATGGATTGCTGTATTACAGAAGTACCAGGAATTGACAGAATGGTGTTCGACCTAAAGATTAAAAGGTATATGACGAAGGCTCACCATGTTAATCTATTTTGACTTTTAGGAATAAACTTCATCACCAAAGTATTTCTTTAGTACAATCTGAAAATTCACCCTTGACAAAAGCTATAGCCATGGGGATGGTTTTTGCTTGCAAGAAAACAATAATGAAAATAACAAAAATATATCCAAAAGACTTTAGTAACTGTTTTGGCAAAAGGTGATTTCACGAAGATTGTGTTTAATATATAATTGTGGACATAGGCATACGAGACAGGGGGCCGGGGGGGTGATTTTTTTTCGGGCAGAGAAGGCAGTGCAGTAAGACTATTCAACTGGCAGATAGTGAGTGCCAAACCAGTCCTTGAATTTTTTATATACACACATAATGAGGTGGAATCTTTTCAATATTTATGAACTATGATCTCTAATACAGGATCTTTAGAATTAGAGTTTTATGACAGATTAAGAAAAAAAAATCAGACAATTAGGTTAAGTAAAATTTGGAAATCAAATCGCCTTAAATTACACATAAAAATAAGGCTATATATCAGTTTAATGAGATTGGTGTTACTGTATGGACATGAGTCGTGGTATGCCAATGAAAAAATATCCAATAGATTTTTTATATTCGAGAAAAAAGCCTTCAGAAGAATATTGTGAATTAAATGGCAGGACAGGATTAGAAATGAAACTATAAGAGAGACTACTCGAGTACCATATGTGGATGAGATCATGGTGAAGGGTAGATGGAGATGGTTTGGTTATACTCTTCGCACTCCCCTAAAGAGATTAGTTCACTAAACGTTTAACAGGGTTCCACAAGGCACCATAAGAGTTAGAAGACTCAGGCCTACATGGCTGAGAAGTATGAGGCATGAAGTAGTAGATGATGAATGGAGAAGTATTGATTTAGAAGCTCAAAATAGAGACGACGGCTAAATATAACCGAGGCATATCCTCCTACGCCTATTGACGCAAAGGGCCTCGGTTAGATTTCGCCAGTCGTTTCTCTCTTGAGCCTTTAATTCTATACTTCTCCATTCATCATCTCCTACTTCGCGCTTCATAGTCCTCAGCTATGTAGGCCTGGGTCTTCCAACTCTTCTAATGGCTTGTGGAGCCCACATGAACGTTTGTTGAACTAATCTGTTTTGGGGAGAGCGAAGAGCGTCCGCAAACCATCATGATCTCATTCACATATATAACACTCGAGTAATCTCTCTTATACTTTCATTTCTAATCCTGTCCTGCCATTTAACTCCCAATATCCTTATGAGGACTTTGTTCTCAAATCTATTAAATCTATTGGCTATTGTTTCATTGTCATACGACGACTCATCTCCATAGATTAGCACCGATCTCACTAAACTAATATATAGTCTGATTTTCATATGTAATTTCAGGCGATTTGATTTCCAAATTCTATTTAACCTAGCCATCGTCTGATTTGCTTTTTTCAATCTTTCACTAATCTCTAATTTTAATTCTCCTTCCAATGATATTTCCTCTTCTATTGCATACCCCGTTCTCATCATCTCTATCTTTCTTCTATTTATCTTCAGCCCAAACTCATGTGATATTCCATGCATTCTGGTAATAAAGCATTTCAAATCCTGTGGTGATCTGCTAACAATGACAGCATCATCAGTAGCCCTCAGAAGGATATTGGGAGTTAAATGGCAGGACAGGATTAGAAATGAAACTATAAGAGAGATTACTCGAGTGCCCTATGTGAATGAGATCATTATGAGGGGTAGAGGGATTTGGGTTGGGCATGCTCTTCGCACTCCCCAAGAGATATTAGTTCACCAAACGTTCAACTGGGCTCTACAAGGCACTAGAAGAGTTGGAAGACCCAGGACTACATGGCTGGGGACTATGAAGCGCGAAGTAGAAGATGATGAATGGAGTAGTATTGAATTCAAAGCTCAAGATAGAGACGATTAGCCAATTCTAACCGAGGCCCTTTACGTTGCGTCAATAGGCGTGGGAGATGATGATGTGAAGAAAATATCACTTCAATTCCAAATCAGTAAACGTAGTTTTAGTAAATTTTTCCTTGATTTCTTTAATACTGAATAGCCAGATCTAAATGCATTGCAATTGTACAATAACATTTATGAATATAGGTAAAAATACTGCATTAAGGTCACTTTTGACCCCAAAATACTCGATTTTGTATTTATGTCATGACTTAATTTTAGGAGTGATCAAAAGAAAAAAAATATTGTAATCTAGATTGATATTTTAAAACTGAGGAAGACAATGACGGGTATGGAACATATCTGCTTTTCTTTCTTCAGCCAACAGTTTTAAAGGATTTGCACTACCAGTTCCAAAATGCCCATAGAATGGAAACAACATAGTTTATTCTTGTCATATTCTTAAAGATGGCAATTGATACTAAACTACATTATTAATGCTTGCTACTATTGCAACGCTTTTCACATTTCTCTACGGAAAATGAACCAAGATATATAGCTCCTGTAAGGAGGTAATGCAGTCAGTGCTCCCCAAGCAGTGCACTCTGTGCATTACTTAAAGGTCTTTGCGTTGCCATTTTGGCCGTAAGCTGCACTCACTTTTAAGCTTTCTGCCATAGCTCCGTTCCCGTTGGGTTTGGTTGCATCATGCTGGCCATCCTCTTCACCTTCAACTTCACAACTCTACCTCAGGGTTTCCCCCAATTCCACATGGACACTGAATGGGTTCCCTGGGCTTAGTGATGGGCTTCATAGACAATACTCATAAATAGAATCTAAGTATTTAGATCAAGGATTACCGGGCTTCAATGCTGCGTCACTACAAATTTGAAGGAAAGACCATTTTGAGCCCCCAAACTACAAAACTTTCTTAACCTAGAAGTTTTGGTAAATTTTGCATTGATTTCTACTGTACATTACTCCGATATAATCATATAATAGAATAATGCCATTCTGCTACTAGGTTGGTCTCAAATTATTTTTTTAACTTAATTTGAGGCAAAAATTTAATTTGATTCCCTGAAATCCGGGCTTAAAACAAGATTTGCGTTGCTTTGTGTATTGCTGAATTGTAAGCAAATTATGATATATGGAAATTTTACTATCAGTTTCATGATTAGAATTTCAATATAATTTATTATAATTAGTTTGTTTTTTAAATTGCTATATTACAAAATTTTATTATTTGGCAACTTTTACAGTCATATTCGGGATTAGCTGGGCAAAAAGATCTGTATTATACACAACTATAAGGAAAATCAAACTTTGATCACTTAAAATCCCGCAGTGATAGGGCGTTTTAACGATTTTTTCCTCGACTGCCTCATTATTATGTTGCAAGGTAATTGCAATATAATCTGATTTTGAAATCAAACTTATGATTAGTATCTCAAAATGTAGTCTTGGTGTTTGGCTAATTTTTGCTTAGACTGGTATTTAAAACAAGATATATGTTGTAATTCTATAAACGGATATTTAATGAACGACCCCTAAAAGCTAACTAGCATATACACAAGATGTAATATGAAATAATATAACCATCAGGTTTGTGATTAAAGGCCATAAATGCTTTATCATTCCCGGATTGCAAAAAAAAAAAAAAAAAATCCACACTGATCCACAAAAAAGCCTTTGTGTTCTGGCATATTTATCTTCGGTTCCTGCATTGCTTTATTGAAAGCAAGCGAAGAGCAATATATTTCCATTTTGTTATCAGACTCAGAATGAGAAGCCTTTCGAATACTGCAGTATTCCCTGTTTGAAGGAAAATTGAGCTTTAATAACAAAAGAATTCGAATTTCCTTTGATTATAGAACGTTTCTATTGCAAGTAAATTACTACAGAAATACAATTCAAATTTATGATACTGTGTAGTCATTTTGAAAGGATCTTTAAGTATATTACCTTATTCTGCAATATTTTTTCATTGCTTTTAATACTGATGAGCTGCAAAATAATTGTTTTATATAGAAATTTTGTAATGCTATTCACGAATAACCGCGGAAAATTTTACATTATAAATATCGTGAATGAAGAGTTCGATTCTGTTCTATAAATATTCAAATGATATTGTCTCGGAGCTTTGAAAAAGGTTGCATTGACTGGAACACTGAGATATTGCAAAACCTTGCAATCTATTTTAGTTTTGTAATCATATTTGGCACTATTTGCTCAATATATTGGATTATTCCAAGTTTGAAGGAAAAGTTAACTATTAACACGAAAGCCGTCAGTGTTTTTGCGAATCAGCTATTGATTGAAATATCTGTGTATATCAAACAAAATACAATGCACTGCAACGACGTAATCAGATTCTTCATTTTAGGAATATATTATATTATACACAGTTTTAAGGAAAATCCATTGTGGTATAATTTTGGTGAATTGTGAATTAATTGCATCCTTCATGTTATGCAAGAAAGTGGAATTAGATTTGCAATTAGATTCGTGCAGTGCATTACGCCTATTCTAGGCCGAAAGTATTCAGTTGTCTATAATCTTCGAGTATAAAAGAATTCGCATTAACTTTAACATTGCGAAATGAAATTAAACTACTGTATATTGCTAATTTGACATTTGGTTCATTATAAGTTGCGAAAATATTCGGTATAAAGAAGTTTATTTGGACACACAAAATTCGTAAGGCTTAGAATTCTGAAAAATATTGCTTTGCGATATGTTTGTTTTGCAAAAGATGGAATATATTAAAATTTTGCGGTCAGATTAACGATTAACAACCCACGTTATTGCTTCATATGACGTTTGAAAGGAAAATTGCATCTCATTTCCATATTTTTATTTGGAAAATAGATCCATGGTTAGTGGCGCAAAATATTGTATTATATCTGCAAGGATATGACCTAGGTGTTCTGGCTAGATTTTCACTGATTGCATAATTGTTATAACAAATTTCAGTTTATAAATTTTCCAAAGAGATTCATGCTGACCTACTTTTGACGTGATATTCTGTAGAATTCTGAAAGTTATTTCAACATGAATTTATTACGAACTGTTGCATAATGAAGTTTTGAAACAGGTTTGTGATTAGCTGCTTACAATACTGTATTACTCGCGGTTTAAATGAGAGATTCAAATCTTTACCATAACTGAGGTTTTAGAGAATGTCGCGTTGAGTTTAGTAAACGTTACTGCATTGGAAAGAAATTGTAAGAGATTACAATTTATACAGCTTATGGGATTACTATGTCATGTACGGGATTATAACCACTTTGAAGGAAAAGTTTCATTTAATGACAGTAATTTTACCAGAGCTCTTTGCTTTTGGAGAATTATTCATTAATTGCAACATTGCTGTATTGCCAGTGAACCACGATATATTGTAATCTTTTAATGCATTTGTGTTGGTGTTTCGGCGAATTGTGTGTAAAGGAAATGGCGAAATATTCCAATTTTGGAGATAAATTCATTATTTGTGTGGCAATATGACTACATCGAGGCTCTGTAAGACTCTGTTCTAAGTGTTTTGCAAATCTAGATCTGATTGATACATTGAGGTATTAGGAAAATAACAATGTATCAAAACATTGTCATCAGGTTCAAGATTAAAAAAAAAAAAAAAAAAAAAAACTTTATCACTTTAAGTAGATATGAAAATTTGGTTATACCTCAAACAAAAATGTTAAAAGGAAGCTAGCATAGTTTTGGTAACCAAATTCGTGATTAGTGGTGTAAAATAAAGCATTTAATGCTTTTAGAAGAAATATTCCCCTCTGATCCAAAAAGATTCTCAGGGCTATATTTATGTCATATTTCTATTTCTGCTTCATAATACGAAATGAATTGCAAATGTTCAGTCATACTCGTGATTAGCTCAGTATACTATATGATGCCTTTATTCTTGCTGCTTTGACACTTTTGCAGATATTGCAACATTGCTGTATTGCAAGCAAATTATAACTTATTATTGTAATCTTGCGATTAGCAATCCATCTAATGAAAATGTTCACTTTAGTACCATTACATCACCAAGGTTGATGGATAGGTATTTTGGTTAATTTTTCAACCATTCATCATAAATGTATAAAATGCAGAAGATGAACTCATATTTTTACCTTTCTGATTTTTCCAGCGAATACTTTTATATTATAATTTTAGAAGCATTATTGTTATTATTACTAGCTAAGCTACAACCCTACTTAGAAAAGCGGGATGCTATAAGGCCAGTGATGAAAGGAAATAAAGGAAATGAAAAGAGACATGTCAGCATGTTTAACATTAGGTAAAAAAAAAAAAATCATTCGCTGTATATTTGAACTTCTGAAGTTCCAGAGATTCAACTGCCTGATCAGAAAGATCATTCCACAATCTGGTCACAACTGGAATAAAACTTAGAAAACTGTGTAGTATTGAGCCTTGTGATGGAGAAGGCAAGACTGTTAGAATTAACAGTATACGTAGTATTATACACGGGATAGTGCAGTCTGGGAACGTCTGAATGCAAAGGATAATCGAATTATGAAAAATCTTATGCAACTTAGATAAAAAAAAACTTACTGAACGACGGTGCCGGAGATTAATATCTAGATCAGGAATAAGAAATCTAATTGACCGCTAGTGTTTGTCCAACAATTTATAATGAGATTCAACAGCTGAAGACCAAACAGGAAAACAGTACTCGAAACAAGGCAAAATGAAAGAACTTTAAAAATTTCTCCAGGATAGGCTGATCACCCAAAAATTTAAAAGACTTTCTCAACAAGAAACAAATCTAATGTGTCCCTCAAAAGTATATCTGCAATCAAGAATCCCACCTCAATTTTCAAAAGAGTTTTATTTAGCGAAAGAAATATTATTATTATTATCATTATCATTATTATTATTATCACTACCAGCTAAGAAAAGCAGGATGCTGTAAGCCCAAGGAAAAAACAAGAAAAAAAATAGACCTGTGAGGAAAGGAAATAAGGATATAAGTAAACTACAGGATATGAGAAATAATGAACAATTAGAATAAAATATTTTAAGAACATTAACAACATTAAGACAGGCCTTTCATATATAAACTATAAAAAGAGACTTATATTAGCCGGTTTTAGCCTGTTCAACATAAAAACATTTGCTGCAAGTTTGAACTTTTGAAGCTCTACCGATTCAACTACCCGATTAGGAAGATCATTCCACAACTTGGTCACAGCTAGAATAAAACTTCTAGAATACTGTATAGCATTGAGCCTCATAATGGAGAAGGCCTGACTATTAGAATTAACTGCATACCTAGTATTTCGAACAGGATGGTACAGTTCAGGATGATCTGAATGTAAAGGATGATCAGAATTATGAAAAATCTTATACCACATGCTTAACGAGCTACTTGGATGACAGTGCCAGAGATTAATATCTAGATCAATTATAGGAAATTGAATAGACTATAAGTTTCTGTCCGACAAATTGAGATTAGAATCAGCCGATGAAGAACAGGCAGGAGAACAATAATCAAAATAAGATAGAATAGAAGAATTAAAACACTTCCTCAGAATAGATTGATCATCGAAAATCTTACAAGACTTCCTCAATAAGCAATTTTTTTTTTTTTTTTTTTTTTGTGCAAGTGAAGAAGACACAGACCTTATGTGTTTCTCATAAGTAAATGTTTTGTCGAGAATCACACCTCAAATTTAAAAAAAAATCATACAAAGTTGAAGAAACATTATCAATGCTGAGATCAGGATGTTGAGAATCAACTGTCCTTGACCACCTACTTACAATCATACTCTGAATTTTGTTAGGATTCATCTCCACGCCCCAAAATTTGAACTAATTATAGATAAATATCTATTAAGGAATTCAGCAACCCCAGATCTACATTCAGGAGATGGAATTGATGCAAAGAGAGTAGCCTCATCTGCTCAGGAAACGAGCTCATTTTCTAGGCCAAGCCACATATCATGTGTATATAGTATGAAAAGTAATGGGCCAAGAACACTACCATGAGGAACTCCACATATCACATTCCTATACTCACTTTGGAGCCCATAAACAACAACTCTTTGTGATCTATTAATTGATAGTTCAATAATGATGCTAAGAAAAGAGCCACCCACACTCAGCTGTTTAAGTTTTAAAACAAGGGCGTTATTATTAAAGCGTTCAAAGTCAGCACTAAAATCAAGGCCAATTATACGAACTTCCTGACCACATTCAAGGGATTTCTGTTCAGCACTGGAGATTGTAAGGAGGGAATAATATACTCCAAGGCTTTTAAGAAAGCCAAATTGCAAACTAATTAAGAGATGATTATCTTCAGCTAACCTATTTTGACGTTTTGCCAGAAGACGTTCAAAAACTTTAGATGATATGGGAGTTATGGAAATAAGGTGGTAATCAGTTGGACTTGAGCTACCACAAACATCTTTACATAATGGAGTAACATTACCAATTCTCCAACAAGTGCTAGAAGGTCCTGTTCTTGCTAACTTGCACACAATAACAGATAACTTTGGAGCCAAGAAATCTGCAATCTTTATAAGAAACAAATGAAAAATACCATTTGGGTCTACACCCCCATAAGCATCAAGGTCTATCAAGAGAGTTTTAATTTCACGAAACCGAAAAGCTAAACTAGTTAGTATTACCTTAGGAAAACATGATTGAGAAAATCAAGTTTCTTATTACTCTGCTTACTGTCAAACACATCAGCCAAAAGGGTTGCCTTTTCTTTTGGACAGTGAGGGACAGAGCCATCTGGTTTTAGTAAAGAAGGAACTGTTACATTTTTACCAAAGAGTGCAGATTTAAGGATAGCCCACTAATTATGTTCCTTGATTGTACTAGAAAGGTTTCTTTTATGGTTAGATTGTATTCCTTTTCAGTTGAAGCATAAACTCTCTCAGAAAAAGCTCTAAGCTGAGTATAGTTATTTTATGTAGAATCTGATCTGTTACCCATCCATAGGTGATAGGCCACCTGTCTCTCCAAATGAGCACGTCTAAAATCGTCATTGAACCAGGGTTTGTCTTTCACTTGGTACCTTAGCACATGAGAAAGGATATGCCTATCAATTATGTTGACTAGGTTCTCCTTCAGAGGAACAGCACGATCAACACTATTATACAATTGTGACCAATTCAAGCAAAAATGATCATTCAAAATGCCATTCCAGTCTGCTTGAGATTTTATAAAAATCTTACAAGTGTATAATACATCAGGGACAGGCTGCTCAGTCTTTACTATTAACGAAATCAAGGCATTATCAGATGTCTCAACTGGGCAATTAGCCTTACTTGTTGTAACGCCAAGGGAGTCTGTGTATACTAGGTCCAACCAGTTACCAGACTTGTGACCAGCTTCACTTATGATTTGCTCACAGCCTGATTCACAGGTTATCAAGCTATGGTGATCAGTTGGAGAAACAGAATTCAGCCACTCTCTATAGCAGGCATTGAAATCACCAACAAAAACAAAAGAAACCTTTCTATCAGCTTCTTGATTCTTAACCATAATGGTATAAAGACAATCGAAGAGAGAATCATCCCAGTCTGGATTCCGGTTGATCGGACACAAATAGAAGGTGTTAAGCCTGCCACAAACTTTTATTACCTGAATCTCATGACATCCACATTCATAGCAGGACTTATGAGAAACAGGATACTCAGTCTTAATATACACTGCCATTCCCCTTGCCCTAGAAATGGCATCCCATTTCAAAATTATTGATTTCTGAAAACTTGGAATAACGAGCTCAGATGAGTGCCTCACTTGAGAAACCAAAGTCTCTGAGTATAATACATATGGAGGCAACTGTAAGATCTTGCATATTGCCATGCAGTTCATGACTATTGCAATACATTGAATGACTGGCGAAGTCTAGGATGTACTGGTCCTAGATTTTGCTCAATATCTCCAGATAAAAAAAAATTAAAAACGATAAAATGGTCTCATAGAATTTGACAACAAACTCAGCAATAATGATGAAAAAACAATATGTACACACATATGATCTATATATATATATATATATATATATATATATATATATATATATATATATATATATATATATATATATATATATACACTGTCTATATATATAAATATATACATATATATATATATATATATATATATATATATATATATATATATATATATATATATATGTATGTATATGTATATACGGTGGAACCTCTACATACGATCTTAATTCGCTCCGGGAACTGCTTTGTATGTTAAAACAATAGTATATTGGAGCAAATGTTCCCATAAGAATAAACTGTAATTTGTATAATTCATTCCACATCCCAAAAACCTATGATAACTCCTTAATAAATTACTATACATAATTACACATAACAATAATACAATTGCTTTATCTAAGAAAGATGTAAAAAAGAATAATCATAAAGAAATAATAAATAAAAAAGGGGTTTTTATTGTCACTTTACCTTAGAGACAGGCCAACGCAGGTGTAGGAATTGCTACGCAGGAGGAGACGGACGGTCGGCGAGTAGGTAAAGTTGGTGACTGCAATAACATACCATAACTTACTCTAACTTACACTACGTGAACTTTAACCTAACTTAGCTTATTTATCTTTTTAAAATTTTTATATTTTATATTTTTCTACATTTTTTTTTTCTTTTTTACTTTTAATTTTCACCAATTTTACTCAATTCAATCTTAGTTTTCTTTGCTTCACTTTCTTTCTCCTCACCACGATCTCTAGACCTCTTCATAGATTTTTTAAAGAAACTATCGAGAGAAAGAATTTTTCTGAAATCGGTTAAGCAGTCATCATCGAATCGCAAAACTACACGGCAAACCTGAAGTTTCTGTTGGTGATACTTATCAATGAAATCGACCACGTGTTGATGATGTGCTAACATCTCTTTTATCTAAGCCGAATTTGAGATGTGCTCTACCTCCTCGATGTCCTACTCACTTAACTGCGCTTGGAGCTCATCATTCTGCATTGCATGCAGCTCCTTGATTTCCTCGGTGGTGAGCTCTTCATGATGCTCATCGACGAGTTCGGTGATGTCATCTTCATCGACCTCCAGACCCATGGACTTGCCAAGGGATACAATCTCTTCTACGTCTTCCTCTACAGCAAGCAGAGGTTCAGGCTCAGGGCCAAAACCTTCAAAATCACTGGGAGAAACAGCATCAGGCCAAAGCTTCTTCCAAGCTGAATTCAGTGTCCGTTGAGTTACTCCCTTCCAAGCCTGATCTATGATCTTCAAGCAGTGCACAATATTGAAATGGCTCCTTCAAAATTCACGCAAAGTTAAGTTGGTGCTTTGCGTGACATTAAAGCACTGCTTAAATAAGAGCTTGGTGTAGAGCTTCTTAAATTTCGAGATGACTTGCTGGTTCATGGGCTGGAGGATAGGGGTGGTGTTCGGTGGAAGATACAGCACTCTGATGAATTTGAACTGGTCGATGATATCATCTTTGAGTCCTGGGGGGTGAGTGGGAGCATTATCCAAGCAAAGCAAGCACTTTAAAGGCAAATTCCTCTCCTGAAGGTACTTCTTGACAGCAGAGCCAAAAACTTGGTTTACCCATTCAACAAAGAAATCCTTAGTAACACAAGCCTTAGAATTAGTACGCCAAAAAAACATGCAGCATGTCCTTATTGACTCTATGTGCCTTAAATGATCTAGGGTTTTCAGAATGATAAACCAATAACGACTCTATTTTGTAGTCCCCGCTGGCATTGGCACAGGGCAAGAGTCAACCGATCCTTCATAGGCTTATCTCCAGGCATTTTCTTCTCTTTGGTGGTGTTGTATATTCGACTAGGCATCTTTTTCCAAAACAGACCAGTTTCGTCACATTTGAAAACTTGCTGCTCTATGTAGCCTTCATCCTCCACGATCTTTTCGAACTTCTTAACAAAATCGTTAGCAGCCTTGGTGTCCGAACTTGAAGCCTCTCCATGCCGAACAACTGAATGAATCCCGGTCCGTCACTTAAATTTCTCGAACCAACCACGAGACGCCTTAAATTCCTCTGTCGTAGGATCGGTTGAACTCTCCCCCACATCACCCCCAGAGCCCACCGCCTTCAAGTCACAATAGATAGCGCTGGTCTTCTCACAAATGATCGTTTCACTGATGGTATCGCCAACAATCTTTTTGTCCTTTATCCATATCAACAAAAGTCATTCCATTTCTTCCAGGGTAGGGGTACGACGTTTTGAAATAATGGTGATCCCCTTCAACGGTTTGACTGCTTTAATGGCTGCCTTCTGCTTGATGATCGTCGAGATCGTAGACATATTCCGGCCATATAGTTTAGCCAGATCACTCACACGCACACAGTGCTCATGTTTTTCTATAATTTCTTGCTTCAATTCTAATGAAAGCATTGCCCTCTTCCTTTTCTCACCACTACTAATACCTGTACCGAAACTAAGCTTCTTAGGACCCATGATTATACGTAATATAAAAAATGAAACGTAAAAAAAGGATGATAAAAAGCACTGTTAATAACAGACCGAACAGAGGACAACCACGCAATGCGCACGAGAACAGAGAACTGACTGACGCGACGCCCAATGGCGTCCTTCTGACGTGCTGCCGTATACCGGCGTAAACAAGAAACTACGACCGACGCTTTGAGAAAATTCTACGCGTATGATCTACGGCGGATGTTGGAGCATGACTTTGGATGTCGAGACGAAAATTTGATGGAATTTTACTTCCGGTGTTGAAACAATTGTATGTAAAGGCAATTGTATGTAGAGGTTCCACTATATATATATATATATATATATATATATATATATATATATATATATATATATATATATATATATATATATATATATATATATATATATCAGCCGTTACTAGGACACTGGAGAACAAAGGCCTCAGACATGTCCTTCCACTTGCGTCTGTGTATGGTATTTCTACGCTAGTCCACTCCAGCAAACTTTCTCAGATTGTCAATCCATCGTCTTCTCTTCTTTCCCAGGTCTCTTGCAATCTCTACGGACCCATTCTGTTATTCTTAGTGTACATTTATTATCTGTCATTCTCATTATATGTCCTGCTCATGTCCATTTCTTTTTCTTAAATGTTAAAGTATCCTCTAATTTAATTTGCTCTCACATCCATTTTGCTCTTTTTCTATCTGTTATTGTTATTTCCATTATTATTCTTTTCATAGATTTTTGAGTAGTAAAGAGTTCATGTTCTAAAGCTTTAGTATGGTTCCAAGTTTCTGATGCATAAGTTAAAAACGGTAAGACCTTTCTGATTAAATACTTTTCTTTTTCGAGAAAATAACAATGTGCTTTTCATAATCTGATATTGTTTATCAAAAGCTCTCCATCCCATGCTTATCCTTCTTTTAATTTCGGTCTCGTGCCCTGAAGAAACACTTATTGTCTGTCCTTAGTATATATATTTGTTTATTCATTAACAATATCTAGAAGTTCGTCCATAACTCTTATTTGTTGTCTCTGCATTTTCATTGAAGATTATCTAAGTTTTACTCATATTCCTTTTTAATACTGCATTTCTGCTTTCTCTATTCAAATACTCTATCATCTTTTGCAATCCTCCCATGATTCACTAAACACGACTATGCCATCTGAAAATCTTAAGTTGTTAAGGTATTCCCCCTTAATGTTAATTACTATATTTTTCCCAATGTAGATTATTTAAAACTGCTTCTAGGCATGTTGTGAATAATTGAGGAGAGATGGTGTCTCCCGGTCTAACTCCTTTCTCAATCAAAATGTTCACATTATCTTTATGTAGTTTTAGGATTGCTGTACTCCCGTATAGATATCTTCAAGTGTTCTAGCATAAGATTAATCTATTCCTGGTATCAGAAGGGCTCTCATTACTGCTGAGGTTTTGATAGAATAAAAAGCTTTCTCAGAGTCAATAAATGCCATACATAGTGGTTTGTCATACTCTGTTGATTTTCCATTACCGGGTTAATTATATGGATGTGGAAAGTTGTTGACTGGCCACTTCTACAGCCTGCCTGCAATTCATACAACCCATAACTAAAGATTGAAGGAAAGCAAGGCTAATTACCCTTCAGGGTAGCCCTCTCAGCTGAAGGGAGGACACTAAGGAGGGTTTTAAAGATAAACACCAGAGAGGAAGATAAAGGAAAAAGCAACCTATTGATAAAACACCAGGCATCCATGACCTTATATTAACCCTACCCAACATAACACACTATAGAACGAGGTACAGAGACCATAGGACAAGGGTTTCATTTTGGGGTGTCCTTCTCTTAAAAATGCTTCTTATCATAGCAAAAGAGTTTCTTCTATCCTCATAAGTAAAAATTAGCCACTGAACGATTACAGTGTAGCATTTAACCCATTGAGTGAAGAATAATTGTACTGGTAGCATTCTGTTTATCCATCTACGGTTGCAGCTTTGCTAGCAATAATAATAATGATAATATGATAATGACGGTAATGATAATGATGATAATGAAATTTTGAAGAATGATTATATTGATGATAAGAAGGATAAGAATTTTGAGCTCTGGTTTTTTATTAGTGTGTGAAAATACTATATTATGTTCAATATGAATGAAAATCCACATTCAACCCTCAATTTTACTTTCTCTCCTACTTCCCTATCTTACAACTTCATATTTTTTTTTTAGTATCGTAACCTTGCAATCAAACTTAGGATTAACAATCTAAAATATTGTATTAATGCAGGTTTTCAGGAAAGTCCACTTCATAAGATTACCAAGATGAAGAGCTAGATTGTTTAAGCTAATTTTTCATTGCTTATGATGGGGCCATATTTTACAGTACATTACAAATTTAGAACTATATTCGATAATTTGACTAAAAATGCCATTTTTATACCCATTTTGAAGGTAAAACCTACTTTTTACCATGAAAAAATACCAATTAGCATGAGAGTTTTAGTGAATTTCATTTTCATTGCAATGTTACTGTTTAAAAAAAAATGCAATATGTTGTAATTTTGTTCATAGACTTGTGTATTGCCACCCAAAATATTGCAAGTTACCTAGTTTAAAGAAGGATTAAACGCATACCCCCTCTACTCTCCCATTGCGTATTTCATGTTCATTGCTGTATTGCGAGCAAAGTTAATCATATTGCAATATGATTTGCTATGAGTTGACTATAATGCTGTATTAAGCGCAGTTTGAAGGAAAGTCCAGTATGACCCCATAATATTAGCACTGCTAGTCTTGGAGTTTTGCCATATTTTTGCATAGACTACAACACTACTGTATTGCTATCACATATAGATTTATTGTACCTTTGTCGTCAGATTTGGGTCTGAAGCTTGAAACCATGACTTACACCCCCCCCCCAAAAAAAAAAAAAAAACACGAAAATCAGAAAGCCTTACATGTTTTGGGGTGATAAGTTTTCTTTTTTTTTTTTCCTCCTTAAATGCGAGCCAGGTTACAAAATTTCAACGTATAGTAATTTGTTTGCAATGATGCATTTTACAGTCAATGCAAAATCTACCAAAATACGTATGATTGCATATAGTATTTTTGAGACTTAAGTGAGCCTTTTCTTCAAACTGAGTATATTAAAATATTTTAGGCTGCTACTTACTGACAGGACTGAGAAATTGCGATAAACGCAAAATTCATCGAAATATTTTATTTTCTTCATTTTCTTTTATTTGTATTTGTATACAATCCATCACCCGTCATTTGCTTTAAGATTGCGCACGTACTCCCTCTATCAGCTTGACATCGCTGCCTAAACCTAAAGCAAATAAAGCAAGCAACAAAGATAACTTTCTCTGTTTTGTTTCTCTTTTGCGTATGAAATGCTCCGGACTGAATATCGTCGCAAAAATAAGTAGAGTGGCAATTATGGTTAAAGAAATAATTATAGTAAGTCCAGCTGGCGACTTCATGAATGATACAGTAATAGCTTCATGAATGATACAGTCTATTACTGAAGAAAATCCTGCTTCTTTCCTCTATTGTGATATTTGATGATCAGTTCAAACTACTTTTTTCTCCTGGTGATTTCCGTGTCATTAGGGAAATTTCCATACAATATGTTTGAATTTACATTTCCATAGATGTGAGCAAGCTTCCTATTGATATATTCCGAAAGTTATTTTAACATTGTCTGCATTTCACTTCTACATGAAGAAGAAATTTTCAATCCTGCAATACATATGTAATTCAACTGTCCAATTTTAAACTATACTATGTAGTCTAAATCTAGATTTTATAAATGAATAAAGTACACCAATTTTCCAGTTTATTAACACCTCCGATACATTAACAATTTAAATAAAGTAGAGCTTTATATCATTACGAATATTTAGGATCAACCCATCTGTCATAGATGATGCGGTTCTCCAAAGTTGACAGACAAGAGCTAATGAAGCAAATTCCTTTTCTGTTTACATGAGATGGAGTATGCTGCCACATGTGAGGTATGTTCAGAGAGATTTTCCACCGGAGAACACGATCCGTTGGCGTTGCCCTGCGGCCATACCTTCTGCAGGGATTGTCTGGCCCGAATGATAAATATGAACAGAAAGGGTTTCAGTTGTCCGACATGTAGGAGAGTTCACAGCGACCTTGTTTTGGGCAAATTGCCCGTCATTTACAAACTTCTAAGTGTAAACATGGATGAAGCTGAAATCGAGGTATGTTTAGATCTATGGAATGAGGATTTTGTCCTTTTTATTTTCTGCTCTGGCGAAAAATCTCTGATGCTTCATATTCATAAATTTGTAAATACACACACACACACACACACACACACACACACACACACACACACACACACACACACACGCCGATTAGCACAAATCCACTGGTGTAAAGGATTTTTTTTTCCATTTCTGGGGAAATCCATCATCATTCCTTGATGGCATATTTCAGAGTTTCTTCGTTAATTAAAGCTTCACCAGAATATCATAATAACTTTTATAAGTTAATAACTTATTTTTCATTGCTAATTTTTCTGTATTAACCATAATTCAGACTTGTTTGTATCTGTTCCTCCTCATATAAAGGAAAACATAACAGACTTTGATTTTGGGAGTAGACATACTTTAATGCAGGTTCGATTAAAGGTTATGGCTGCCTCAACAGTGTAGAACGAACAGAAAGACTGTAGAATTTCTACAATTTTTGTCTCTCTGCTGCTGTTTTCCCCTTGTAGGGATATCTTATCCAGGCATCCACCTGAGCCGTACATATTCAGCTAAACTCTTAACGTCTGCACAAAAGTGCCAGGCAATCTACAACAGCAACCAACCCCCGGAGATGAGAAAGGTAATTACATGAAACGTTGTGGTTCCCCCAGATGCAAACCAAAGAAAATGACGATCTGTAACGATTATACGTTAGATTTTTTTGCATAAAGAAAAAATTATCTGACTCTCTGTCTCCTTTTGAAGATTATGGTTTACAAGCTCTACGCCCCTGAGGCAGCTATAACCTTACCCAAACCTGTATTCTATTCTTCGTATATAGCAACAGATACTAATTTAATGAAGAATTAGCTATATCTATGGAGTTCCTCTATTCCTTTCTTCATAATCCACGTCAACTGTTCAAATTTAGTTTATGATGCTCGTTTTTATATGCTTTTCTTGTATTTTCTATTAAATACAGAATAGAAATAAAAGTACGAACAAAATAGTTTTCACCAATCTGACCAATCTTATAACAAAGACGAAATCATATTTTTTTTCTTTTTTACCGTTTCATGACTTTCTTCTTATAATCCGTTTTTCATAAATCAAAACAATAACCAATTTTTAATTTCTAATTTTGTCGAATAACAAAAGTAACTTTATTTTAACAACCATTTTGTTTTCAATTTTTCTGTATTATTAAGTCATTTGGAAAGTTTTCTATAATTTGAAATGTTTTCCCAACATTCACCATATTGCCTCATAGTTTTGGATCTCCTCAAGTAGAAAGTAGATTTTAATGTTATGATTTATTAATAGATCCCATTACACAAGTTTGATTGCATCAAATGGCATAATTATCGTTTTAAGTAACCAAAATTCTTTTGTCAATTTCAATGGTTCGCTGTGTTTTTAATTACGCTTCTTAGAGGGACCAAAGCAACACCTGTCCTGTGCTGGACTCTTCATATTGTGGTATAAGACTCCCAATAAGTACTTCTATTTTAGCTATTTTGTAATCAATACTACTCATGGTAATGCCAGGGTCTGATAAGTTATCAAAAACTTTTTAAAGAATGATCGTTAAGGCAAACAAGGGTCTAATACTGAAAATCACTCCCAAATAGGATATGGAAACAGTCTTCCATAATTATGACGATCATCAAGATCTAGGCCATGGTTGTCGTACAGCTGATTATCTTATTGACTTCCAATATATGATTTCAAAAACATTTCAACTTGACTAATGGGGATTTTTAATATATAGATACCACGTGAATCTTTTATGAGTTCCATTATTAATCTTTTAGTGTTATATAACAATAAATTTTGGTGTCGATTAGCGAACTATTCCAGTGTTTCATTTTTATTAAAGATACAATTTTTCATTTTTTTTATTTCAGTGATTCCTTGAACTTAACGTTATTATATTGAAATGAAATGGCCTAGTTTTAAACTTACAATAGGTTCTATGCCATAATTGATTATTACTTCAATCAAAGTTACTGAATAGCTTTTCCTTACAGCAAATATGCGAGTCACACGGAGACAAGCTGGCCTACTGGTGTCAAATGTGTCAGACGAGCCTATGCGGTCTGTGTCTTTTTCGAAGCCATCCACAAGATCATGACGTTATTAAGAAAAAGGCTTTTCTCGAAGAGGAAAAACGTGTCTTGAAAGAAGATATTCAAGCTTGGCAGAGGGATATGGAGATCAACAATAAAGCCATTATGCAGAAAGCATTGACCGCGATTAAAGAATTTTACCGAAGCCAAACTTACTTGTCCAGATCAAAGAGAATCATTGGGGAACTTCTACCAGAGATAGATGGAATTTCCACAGTGGCAGCTCTCTCTGATCTCCAAACAAAGATAATCAGCTTGAAAATGGTAGCAGAGGCTGCAAATAATGACTCGTGTACCCAAGAAGAAAGCACTGCAGAGGGCAATGTGACTCATTCTCTTGAATTAGAACAAGTCACAGGATCTTGTGGGTCTGTTGAAAATGTAGACGGTCGAAGAGCTACGGTTGAATGGTACGCTGGTAAACTTCAGCTCTCCGCTTTCAGTGAAAACCCATCTCATTGCGACCTTCTGTTAAAGGTATATGGTTGCTTGTCCTATCAAGCATGTGCATTTAACAATTAAACCTAATGTGATAATATTAATGATAAAGATCAATTGTATTGTTCTATCTAATCTTCTCTGATAGTATTTTCATGTATTGCCCAAAATCATTTATGTGCTTTGCTTTGATTTTGATTATATTTTCAGATGCCCTCACAGGTATTCCTTCAGCTGAGCATCGGAAGAGAGTACCTTGGCCAGGTCACTATTCAGCCATTTTACCATTTACGACGAGCACAGCTGTTTGCTGCCATGTGCATGGGGACATTTGGGGTATCCTATGCTGGATCTCCATTTCGCTTGGTGCAAAATAAGGGGCGACCTCGAGAATACCTCTCGGGGGGAGGGTACGCAAATCCCCGTGATGGGATGTTTACAAACCAAGACTTGATGTCTGGCTTAGAATGGGACGGAGAAGCCACCGGTGAAAGTCGTCAGGGCGCTGTTTTAGGTGTCATTTATGGGAATGGTGTCAGTGGGTTTGGGATATGCTCCAGAGAGCAAGTGGGCGGGACCTTTAAATGCCTTTTCGGAAAGGTTGTTAACGGGATAGATGTTGTTAAGGCTGCTGTAAGGCACCATCCAGTGTCTGAAGTTGTTATTACAAAATGTGGGCTGGTTTTTCCAGATATTTTTACATGAAAACTAGGAAACGCTAAAAGTGATTTAGAACTTAGTATTTTGTTTTATCCATGAAAGGACATCCCCTTAATGCTATATAAATAAATAAAGCGCTTTGAAAACCCAGATAACGTCCTTTCTTTACAGATTTATCACAGTACTGAAAGACGTTAAGAAAACACTATGTACTCATGAAATTTTGTTTTATGTGTTCATTAGGGAGACTACTGTACTGTATTCCTAATCAATTTCAAATGACTTTGTTGAAAATTTTAAGTCACCAATATCAAGATCTATGTCATGATTGTTTTATAGCTGATTATTTTATTGGCGCTCAGGATATGAAGTTCAAATGCATGTTATTTTGATTAAAATCTATGTCAACTTCACCAGGGACACGAGTCTTTCCTTTATAGCTCGGTTTATCTTGAGTACGGTAAAGCTTAACTTGATTTTCTAGCGTTTTTCAGTATTATCCAGTATGCATACATGGCATTAAGTATATATTTTTAAGCTTCACTTTGTTATAGAAAATATATCAATTAACATTTACCTTATAAATATTTTTTCTCTCCTACCACAAAACATTTCTAAAAAATGATGAATAAACTGAAATATTTTCCTTTTGTAATAAGACATTCTTTTAATAATCGAGTACCACAAACTGGAGAGAGAAGGAAATAAACTGTTAATTTTGTTATATTAATTTTATTTGGCTGTAGATTTGCAAAAAAAAAAAAAAAAAAAAAAAAAAAAAAAGCTCTCTTCTGTATCATGCTAGAGGTTATTTTTAGTCCAGAATTTAATCCAAATCATTTTCAAAGATTCCTCCAATTATGATATTTATTAGATATAGGTTGCCCAATCAACTCATTTGAAAATATATACTTTAAGTCCTCAATCTTGTATAGGCCCTGATAGGTAAGAATGTGAGGATAAGCGAAAACGTTGACACAAGTCTAAATTAAGGCGGTATTAGCTTCTTCTGAAAATAGATAGAGGAAATTTTCATTGAATCAGAATGAAAATTCTGAATCTCAGCAGTCGATAAAGGCTTTCTCATAACTAATTTGATTGACTCCGGTTAGTCTGATAAACCGTGAGATCAAGCCAGCCATGGACACTTGGTACCTGAGTGAACAACCGACTGAGAACAGCACCACCGTCATCAACCTCTACTATAAAGGGTTTATGCACAACGAATAATAATAATAATAATAATAATAATAATAATAATAATAATAATAATAATAATAATAATAATAATAATAATAATAATAATAATAATATAGCATTGATATTACCAAGAGATTTGGGTGAATGAATTATCAAGTAATAGATTGCAAGTTGTTGTTGTTGATGAACCTCATAATGAGTATAGAAATAGGGCATCTGGTGTTCCTCAGGAAAGTGTCCTTGGCCCATTACATTTCATACTATATGCACATTTGTGTGTTGGGCTAGAAAACAAGCTCTCTTTGCTTCAATTCCATTCTCTAAATGTAGATCTGGGGTTTCTGAATCCCTTAATGGAGATCTTGCTAAAAATAGTGCATAGTGTAAATTAGGGGGCATGAGGTTGAACCCTATCAAAACTCAAAGTATGATTGTAAGTAAGTAGAGGACAGTGGCTCCTTAACATCCATTTTTTTCACTATATACAACAACTTTAAAATTTTGTGTATGATTCTTGATTGCAAATTTTCTTTTGAGAAACACATCCAGTCTGTTTCTTATTTAATTGCCCAAAAAGGGAGTTTATTAAGAAAGGCTTTTAAGATTTCCTATGATCAGTCTATCCTGAAGAAATCTTTCTAATTCTTTCATTCTGCCTGGTTTTGACTTGATCTTTACCTGCTGGATCCCATATCAATTTGTTGCACAAATACTTACGGTCGATTAAATTCCATATTCCTGAACTAAATATTAATCTTCGGCACCAACGTTCAGTTAGTTCATTATGCATGTTGCATAAGATTTTTCATAACTCTGGCCATCCTTTGCATTCACATATTTCCATCTTGTACCATCCTGTACATAATTAGTTCTAACAGTCTTGCATTCTCCATCATAATTATACAGTATTCTAGAAGTTTTATTCCTGCTGTGACCAGATTGTGGAATAATCATCCTATTCAGGGAGTTTAATCGGTTGGGTTTTAAAAGTTTATATATGACAAATCTGTTTGACATTGTTACTGATCTTATAGCATTTTATATGATTTTTTCATTATTTTTCATATAGTTTATTTATTTCCATAATAATAATAATAATAATAATAATAATAATAATAATAATAATAATAATAATTATATAATAATTAAAAATTATCTAGTGATGAAATATCCACATTTTCATTAGAATATACAACTTTTTGAACCCGTTCCAATAGCTCATCAGTTCATTTTCCTCTTTCAAATCGTGAACAAAAACCCAAACAAAATGACTCTTCTGTGCAGCAGCTGGAAATAATGAGCTCAGGAGGTCAGCTTCACGCTTCAGTTGTGCTTTCAGGCCCGCTGAACCATCTGCCCTTTTATTAGGAAAGTTTCCTTTTTTTTCATTTTAAAGAAATAGAATGGCCAATGGGTAATTTAAATGTGGAGCTCATTAGTGAATGTTACTTTTATGTGAATAATGTCGCGTATTATATCAGCGATGGCATAAAATAAAAAGTTTTCAGTGGATCATCAGCAATGCACGTAATTTTAGGAAATTTTTTATCATTAACATTTATTTGATTAAAAAAGCATTTATGTTTATGGTAAAACTAGTATATGTCTTCTTATTTTAAATTTGAAAGGACAATAATAAGAACATTCCAATTCCCTATTCAATCTCGAGGAACAAAAATACAAAAGAATAAAGAGAGGAAAGGCCGAGTTTTAACAGATATGACTGATAGTCAATATGTTATGAGAGTGAGGGAAAACAGATGCTGGAAGAAAATTCTAAAGCTTATATGTAGGCGGAGATATAGACTCACTGAATCACTGAAATGTGCAAGTCACGTATAGAATAGCTGTAAACGAGTAACCAGCATCCGGTAGGGTTAAGAAATAAGGTGTTGGGCTCGTAAATCAATCAGTCAATAAGTAGAACATACCAAAGGTCTGACATACTCTCGTGACTGACAAACCGTGTAAATTTCTAGGTTTTCTGGTAAACTTTTAAGAAACTTGGAGGATGCACTCTTTTGATGCTACCTTGTACACAGCTTTGCTGTTCATGGCGGTACACAAACCCTTTTACAACATTAGGATATATATATATATATATATATATATATATATATATATATATATATATATATATATATATATATAAAATATATATATATATATATATTTTAGATATATATATATGTATTATATATGTGTATATATATACATACTTATATATATATATATATATATATATATATATATATATATATATATATATATATATATATATATATATATATATATATATATATATATATATATATATATATATATATATATATATATACCCATAAGTTAAAGCAAAGGGAGAATTCTGACCAGATAAATCGTATATATTTGAAGGCATCATTAAAAGTACTAATACGAAATATAGACATTTTGCTTATAATTTGACTTGGGTGAGAATACGAATCAACTTGCAGACACTTGAAGAACAAAAGAAATATATAGATAAGCCAGGATTCCATCATGGAAAGGTAGGTCTTCTTTGAATAACAGGCGACATATTCAGGTGTCCCGGGAGAAAAGAGCGAAACGTAAGATGTCAATGTTTCTCTGAGGATGGGAATCAATCGCCTGACACAATGTCTGTTTGGTTACGAATGTGTGTATATGTGCGTGTGTACATTTATATCTGCAGGTATATATATATATATATATATATATATATATATATATATATATATATATATATATATATATATATATATATATATATATACTGTGTAGGTTATCATCATCATATCATCTCCTCCTACGCATATTGACGCAAAGGGCCTCGGTTACACCTCGCCAATAGTCTCCATCTTGAGCTTTTAAATCAATAATCCTCCATTCATCATCTCTTTCATGGTTCATAGTCCTCAGTCATGTAGGCCTTGGTCTTCCAACTCTTTCGATGCCTTGTAGAGCCCAGTTAAAAGTTTGGAGAACTAATCTCTATGGGAGTGCGGAGAGCGTGCTCAAATCATCTCCATCTACCCCTCACCAAGATCTCATCCAATTATGGCATTCGAGTAATCTCTCTTATAGTTTCATTTCTAATCCTGTAATGCCATTCAGCTCCCAATATACTTTTGAGGGTTTTGTTCTCAAATCTACAAAATTTGTTGGATAGTATCTCATTGTCAAACCACGACTCATGTCCATAGAGTAACACCGATCTCACTAAACTGATATATAGCCTAATTTTTATATGTAATATCAGGCGATTGGATTTCCAAATTTTACTTAATCTATCGATTGTCTTATTTGGTTTTTACAATCTCTACTTAAATTCTAATTCTAAAGACCCTGTATTAGAGATCATAGTCCCTAAATATTTAAATGTTTTGTATGCATCTATATGTGTGAGTATACAAATACACGCGTGAGAAAGTTAAAAATTATTTACAACTGTTTATAATGAATATTGCAAAGGATGGGGATGGGCGAATATGACACTTAAATACTCCACTGCTGTCATTTTTCCTCTTGCTTAATCCTATTCTCATCTTAATATATGAAATATAAATTTGTTTCCACTATATCTGTTCGTTTGGTGATGTCTTGGCAGTATGCATTACAAAAATATCAATCATGATTTACACATACTCTTTTTCTCTTACACAAATACACACACACACACACACACACACATATATATATATATATATATATATATATATATATATATATATATATATATATATATATATATATATATATATATATATATTGTATATATATATATATATATATATATATATATATATATATATATATATATATATTTGTATAAATATACATATATATATATATACACATATATATAGATATATATATATATATATATATATATATATATATATATATATATATATATATATATATATATCTACTAAGGTGTGGTGTAGCCGACATCAAAAAGAGGAAAAAAAGGGGAATTTTCTCCTCTTTGCTGCTCACAGCCTGCCGAGGGATTCAGCTGAGTTTGGTTGGTACTGCTAGTGTGCCATAGCCCACCATCCCCCATCATTCCCCATAAATGAAGCTTCATATGCTGAATCCCCTACTGCTGCCACCTGAATGAAGCAGCCGCCCTATCGGAAATGCATCACAATCGCTCGCAATTCATTCCTATTTCTAGCACATTCTTTTGCCTCTCTTTCATCTATCCTATCATCCATCCACTCCACCCATCCACCCAAATCCTATCCTTCCTCTTATTACCATCAGCTCTTCATTCATCACCTTTTCAGCAGACAGCCATTTTCCTTTCTGTAGACATGGCCAAACTACCCCAACACATTCATATCCACTCTTGGTGCTAATTCATTTCTTACACCTGTTCGCACCCTCACTACTTCGTTTTTAACCTCATCTAATCGGGAAACACCATCCATACTCCTCACACCCTTCATCTCGAACACATTCAATTTATGTATTTCGGTCAATTTCATTCCCCATTACTCTAATCCATTCATTATAATTGGTACAATCACTTTCTCATACAGAACTCTCTTAAATCCAATCCTAACCCTCTATTTTTTTAGCCCTCCCTTCCCTGCCCCTAACACTTTACATCCTTTATTCACTATCTGAAGTACATCTCTACCATTTACAGTATCAACAGACCACAAGTATTTAAACTGATCTAATACCTCGAGTAGCTCTCCATTCAACATGACACTCAACATAGCACCACTCTCCCTTTTCGTGCATA
>NC_090730.1:96622886-96635386 GCF_036898095.1 Palaemon carinicauda
CGTCATGGGTATCACTACCTTTGCCTGCTGGCAGTAAAAGCACATCCCGAGATCTGCTGGCCACTACGTTTAGCGGCCGGCAGTCGGGTGCTAGTATTTTCAGTTGCCGGCCGGCACACATTTGTGAACCAGTGAAACTACCGCCTATTAGTTAAAGGTAACATACCTTTGAACTATACAGGGGTAAATGCCGGCCGGCACGTGCCGACACATGTCGGTACATGCTGGAGCATGCCGGCTGGCACGACAGCATGCGATGTACAGTAGTTACTATATTTGTGGTGTAGTACACACTGCATTAATAAAGCTACAGTACAGAGTTTGTTGTAACACTAAAGTTCTTCCAACATACTTAATGTTATCTTGTACACCTTTTGTTGAGACCGTACAATATATAGAAAGTGAGTTCTTTCTGTATCCATTCTATCCAGTATATTAAAACTTTATTTCAAGGTGTGAGCTACACCTTAACTTTCCGCTTAGGAAAATATATAAGGTACTCTAGAATAAGAATTAACCTTAGTTTTAATATCTTGGGAGGTTACAGCAATTGGCTGGACAGGAAATACAAGTATGTATCTTTCCTTCTTTCCTTTTTAGCTTTACTATATAAGCTACATGTATTAACAATAAGAGAAAAGCCTTCACTTGATACTCATGGATTTTCTTCTCTTTACAGGAGGACCATCCGAAGTGCGGGAGTATGTTCTGCAATGTCTGCAGAGAGAACTTCTGTGGACATGAGTTATGCAGGGGGCACGCAGCATGCACACCCTCCAGAGGTGATCTCCGGTATTAGAACCCTCATGTATGTATCATATATTCTAACCTGATTACCGAGGCGTTTGACACCCCTAAGTCGGCGCAGTCAAGGGATGCTGTTAGAGAAAAGTTGTGTACCAGGGTGAGGAGTTTTCAGTAAAACACTTCAGGCCCCTACCTTCCAAACGAGAAGATGAGGGCCTACTTTTTCCCTAAGGCATCGACTGATGCAGTTATCCCTCAGCCTCACGAGGAGATACCAACCGTCCAGAATCCGGTAGATTCTGAAGTCTCGGCCACCCTTCAAGACATTCAATTGGACGATAGGATGTCAGAGGTGTCAGATTATAGAGAAAAGGACCTTCTGGGAGAAGGTCAGGAGGAGGAACTGACCCAGGCTCCAGAAAAAGAAGAGGAAGAAATCGACGAGGTGTCGGTTACATCGGTTCCGGCCCCAGAACCTGTTCCCTCTAAATCGTCTGCTATCCCAGATGATCTGGGAAGGACTCTTTCTTCTATTATTGAAATGATACAACAAATACAAAAGAAGAATGATGAAAAGGAAGCTGCGATGAAACTGGAGATACACAGACTCACAGCATCACGTGGGCCCTAGAAGCGACTCAACGTGAAGGATCTTCCTTTGTGCTCGGATACCAACCATTGGAGGTATGCCGAACACATGTCAATGACAACCAGGAAGATTGTTATATCGAAGAAGTTGGGCTCAATTCCCCTGGAAGATGTGGAATTTTGGCCCAACAAAGACTCTTACCCGGACTGCTATGTCCGCCTTAGGAAGGAGCCAGCCTCAAAGGAGGAAACGGAGCTGAAGGAGGTCATAGTCCTTGACCATAGTAAAGCACAGGCATTACTAGTGAGCCCGATGAAAGAGAGGGGCTTCTCGAACTCAAAGGTGCCAGCTTTGAGTAAGAAGCTTCCCTCCTTTGTGGCCTCTCCAACCAGAGCCTTTCCCTTCATGGAAAAGGGATATAAGGCAGCCTTGAAGGTGGTGGAGGCAAGGAAACCATGCCCCTCCCTGGAGGAATGCAAGCCGTTATCCCTGACCTTACCATTGGACCAAAAAGACTGGAAGGACGTTCACCTTACCTTCTCAGTCGGGAAGTTGGAAGCTGATATTGCCGAACGTCAGTTTGGTGAGGAACTTCAAGAGACGAAAGAAAGACTTGCGGCATCAATGTCGTTGCAAACGATTTTTAAAAAACGATGGCAAGTGACCCCAAGAAACAGGACACTATCATGGTAGTGACCAAATCCATCTAGCCACAGTTACGAAGGATCTCTATAGCTTTATTAAAGCTAGGAGAGCCTGTAGAGAGTTAGTGTTCACCTCGGCTGCAGTGAGGCACGAACCGAGGAGACGGATTTCTTCTTGCATATGGGGTAAAGACCTCTTTCCCAACGAAGTAGTTAAAGAGGTAGAAAACAAAGCCGCAACGGAGAATAGGAATCTTCTCCAAAAGTGGGGCTTAAACCTTAAGAGAAAGTCTTCTCCGGATGAGGGTCCCCAACTTAAGAAGAAGACAAAAAGGCCTAGGCTATCCTCTCGGCCGGATAAGCTCTACCGACGGCAACAACAGCAACTTCCTGTGACCACGGTGCCTCAGATAGTGGCACATCTTCCAACCACGTACCAGTTGGTACCTCAACAAGTGGCGACACAGTCGCCAGTTTTTAACCCAGCCTTTGAAAGGCAGACTTCTTCCTTTCAATCAAAAGCTAGAGGAACAGCCAGAGGTTCTTCTAGACGCCCTTCAAGGGGAAGGGGATTCAGGGGAGGACGCGGTCAAGGAGGCAAGGCCTCAGGTTCACAACAGCAGAAGTGAGATACTTCCAGTAGGAGGGAGACTACATCTATTTAGGGATCGTTGGACCTTCGATCCCTGGGTCCACAGCCTAATAAAGAATGGACTAGGTTGGTGCTGGAACAGTCCTCCACCTCCATTTCCTCAGTTCTTCCAACAATCTACCCCCGTTCTGGAAGAATATGTCCGAAAACTCTTAGACAAAAGAGAAATTCGAAAAGTAAAGTCCATCAAGTTCCAAGGCAGGCTGTTTTGTGTTCCAAAGAAGGACTCAGAAACTCAGAGTCATTCCAGACTTGTCGCCACTCAACAAGTTCATAGTGAACTACAAGTTCAGGATGCTCACACATCAACACAAAAGGACCCTACTGCCCAAAAAGGGCATATACCGTCTCCATAGACTTGTCAGACGCTTATTGGCACGATCCAATTAATCGTCACATCTCCTCCTACCTAGGGTTAAAGTTACAAAGAAGACTTTACGCCTTCAGAACCATAACATTCGGGCTAAACATAGCCCCAAGTATTTTCATGGACCTTGCGTACGCAGCCATCCATCAGTTACGCCTAAAGAGAATCCAAGTAGTGGCCTACTTGGACGACTGGCTGGTGTGGGCAGCATCCAGAACAGAATGCATGCAAGCCTCTAAGATAGTGATCCAGTTCCTGGAACCACCGGGATTCAAGATCAACATCAAAAAGTCTCGACTATCTCCAGCTCAAAAAATTTCAATGGTAGGGAATCCACTGGAATTTGGAATCACATCAACTTTCCATTCCTGGGAAGAAGAGGAAAGAAATAGCAGGATCTGTCAAGAGACTATTGAAATCCAATCGGATATCAAGACGCGAACAGGAGAGAGTGCTGGGCTCTCTACAGTTTGCTTCGATAACAGATTCAGTGCTAAAAGCACAGCTAAAGGATGCAACAGGAGTCTGGAGATAATACGCATCAAACGCACGAAGAGATCTGATGAGACCACTACCGACTCGACTGCGAATGCTTCTCAAGCCGTGGTCCAAAGCCAAGCAGATGAAGATATCAATACCTCTTTGACCTCCTCCCCCGTCAGTTACTATCCATACAGACGCTTCAAAGGAAGGCTGGGGAGGCCACTCTCACTAGAAGAGAGTCCAGGAAGCTTGGTCCAATCTTTTCAAGTCATTTCACATCAACTTTCCAGAAGCCATGGCAGTACTTCTAACACTAATGAAAGTTCTCCTCGCCACTCGAACCATGTAATTTTGGTTCTAGACAGCGAGGTGATAGTGAGATGCTTGAATCGACAAGGGTCGGGATGACCTCGAATCAACCAAGTGATGTTGGCCATACTCCATTTGGCGGAAAGAAAGAAATGGCACCTGTCAGCAGTTCACATTCAATCGGTCCGCGACGTGACAGCGGACGCTCTATCCAGGTTCACACTGATAGAATCAGAATGGTCCCTAGATGCAGGATCGTTCTCCCTCATCTTGAGTCAAGTCCCGGAACTGCAGATAGACGTCTTTGCAACGAAAGACAGCAAGTAGAATGTGTCCCCGTACGAGGATCCGCTAGCGGAAGCACTGGACACTATGTCCCTAGACTGGAACAGATGGTCCAGGATTTACATGTTCCCTCTGCACAACCTCCTTTGAAGGTCCTCAATATGAGATCCTTCAAAAGGAAGGTGGTAATAGTGGCCCACAAGTGCCCAATCAGCGTTTAGTTCCCTCTAGCATTGGAACTACGACTGAAATTTGTACCGCTACCGGATCCAACCCTGACTCAGCGAGTGGGTGTCGTTTGTCAAGGCGAAGAAACCAAAAAGAATTCTTGATTGACTTCTGTTTATTTTCTTTATTCACCTTCATGAGTAAGGTTTAGCAGCCAACACATTATCAACGTGCAAGTCTGCCTTGACAAGACCGATACTATATACCTTTCAGGTCGACCTTTCTAAGGACAATTTTCAATAAAATTCCGAAGGTCGGTGCTAAGCTCAGACCTTCAGCCCCTCTAAGACCCATTTCATGGGCACTTGATAAGGTTCCTCATTTGCATTAATTTTGAATAATGAGGAGTGTGCTTTGAAGGATTTAACTCAAAAAAGTTATGTTTCTGTTTGCACTTGCTTCGGGGGCTAGAGTTAATGTAATGGTGGCTCTCTTGAGAGAGGAAGGCCACGTTCGGTTCTTGAAAGGAGGACTGAATCTGTTTCCAGACCCAACGTTTCTTGGCAGGAACAAGCTACCCACCAACAGGTGGGGTCCCTAGAGAATCTGCCCTCTGAAGGAAGATGCATCTCTATGTCCAGTGGAGTACCTAAATGTCTATCTTCATAGAACTTCAGACTTTAAGGGAGGACAGCTGTTCAAAGGAGAAACCGCGGGTTCAAATTTACTTCTGAAACAACTAAGGGCAAAACTCACCTATGTTATTCGCAGAGCGGATCCAGACAGTACACCCGCAAGTCATGATCCGAGCAAAGTTGCCTCTTCCATAAAATTTCTTTAATTATATGGACTTTGAACATCTTTGTTTGTACACCGGCTGGTAGTCTTCCAAGGTGTTCTTTATGCACTATGCGAAGCAAGTGGAGCAACTCAAGAGGTCTGTGGTAACAGCAGGTAAAATTCTTTAACCTTCTGTTTAAATCTGCGAGGAACAGTGTAATTAATTCGGGACGATTAATTAAGAGGGTGGGTGTGTAGTCACAGTCTGTTACTACACACTGAGCGATAGGCCACGAAAGTGTCCTTACGAACTGTTCCATGGACTTTGGTGAACTATAGCATAATACGGACACTTGTGCCAAGCGTTTCTTACGCTAGTGTAAATAAACAGTAATAGAGACTGTATCATTATTATTATTAATTCGATTGAAGTGGCAAATCTGTTTCCTGTTAGATGAAACAATATTTTCTGTTGACTGTTTTCTTTATGCTTTAACGGATATCGTCCACATTTTATAAATTTTATAAATGTTGATCTGATATGTATGTTTATTAAATTTTTAATAAACTGGTTCATAGTGAACCATGCGTCTTATTCGCCAACACTCATTTTATTAGAAATGTACTGAGCATCAAAATTAAAATATGGATAATTTTAACATGGAACGTCTTTTAAGATTGTTCCTTTCTTCAAGCAAAAATCCACTCGCTTTAACCCTTCCTTAGGAAAAGTTAAGGTTGTACCCTAAGGGGATGGTGGTAGAGATGCAAAATTTGTTCCTATACGGATACAACTGTTATCCAATAGCTTCATAAGAGTAGATACGTAGAAATGTACTGAGCATTAAAATTAAAATATGGATAATTTTAACATGGAACGTCTTTTAAGATTGTTCCTTTCTTCAAGCAAAAATCCACTCGCTTTAACCCTTCCTTAGGAAGGGTTAACGTTGTACCCTAAGGGGATGGTGGTAGAGATGCAAAATTTGTTCCTATACGGATACAACTGTTATCCAATAGCTTAATAAGAGTAGATACCTTGGAGATATGTCAGGAATTCATACTGACATTGGTCACTCTTATACAAACTTTACTCTATGATGTATAAGGCGAGACCACTATACAAGCTTGTCATTTTGTCATCCATAGTTATTATGTACTCCTCGAGACTTTTTCCAGAGTCTAGTACGACCCTTCCCTGTAGGGGCAGGAAGCACTAACATAGTTCATGCTTAGATGAAATGATGTATGACGGTAACATCATAGGTCTCTAGCTCTAGACGGACCAGGAAAATACTTTCTTGAGGGTACGGCACCGGTTGAGAATCCACAGATACAGTAATGCTCTGGTAAACTTCCATCAGGACGACATGGCCTGTGCCCAAAAATCGGATTTTGAGTGAAGCGAAAAATCTATTTTTGGGTGAGGTAGCCATGTCGTCCTGATGGACCCGACCTTCCTTTTATTGTAAAAGGGCTTATTGAACCCTCCCTATAATACAGTATCTGTAGCAGCTCGTATATCGCTACAATGAATGGAGATGGTGCTGCCACCTTCGTCAGATACACACTGGAAATGGAATAGGAGAGATTCCTTGGGAACGGCTCTCTTTTCATTCCTATTTCAGATTCTTGTCACTGTAACCCCTCGAAGTGTTAATACTGTTCGGGGTGAAGATAGCTATGTGACGTGTCAAGAATACGTCCTCTGATATTATGCGATATCCCTGTAAGATTTATTTAGGGATATTCGCTCCAGGAGTTAGAATTCTGGATACCTTATGGTAAAATTCTCTGGGAATATCACTGTAGTCAAATATACCCTAGGAAGCTACCCTTTAGGAACTTCCATTAGGACGACATGGCTACATCACCCAAAAATAGATTTTTCGCTTCGCTCAAAATCCGTTTTATATATACATATATATATATATATATATATATATGTATATATATATATATATATATGACAAATTCGTAGATAATTTGTAATTTTCCTAACGATACAAACCTAGCTATTTACATGAGGTAATTACTTCGGCGCAGCCGATGACGAGCCATAAAGTTTTAACGAGGGTTTCCTACGCCACCGCTAGTTAGCGGGGGGGAGGGGTATCCTGCTACCCCTCCACCCTCACACACACCAGTGATTCGGCCACTTTACTTAGAGGTAGGACTTATCTTGGGGGACAGGGCTGGCGGGCACATAACTGTAAATAGCTAGGTTTGTATCGTTAGGAAAAATACAAATTATCTACGAATTTGTCATTTGTTCCTTAACTGAATACAAACCAGGCTATTTACATGGGGTGACTCAACCCTTAGGAAGGGAGGTAAGTCCCCTGCCATACTGGCTTTGGCTTGCCCGGGGTCCCCGAACCTGAGTTCATAAGGCAACTCCAAGATCGGGAACCCTGCACCTCGCAGGAAGTCAAAGACTGCTGCGGCCTACGTAAGTTGTGTGTGAAGGTGATCAGTGACACGTCCTAGGAAGTTGACCTGGAGTCCTTAATAAAGAAATCTAGGCTAGGACCACCCAATACCACCTCGTCAGGGTATGGGGACATGACAGTATTAAAGGCTAATACTAGGAATACAAGGGAGCATGGCTTACCTGCAGAGGTTCGAGGTCAGCTGTGCAAAGAACCAGGATGCTGTTTTTCTCCAAAGTAGGAGAGGATGAAGAAAAGAAAAGGGCCAGACAGATCTTTTCATTCACACAGACTAAAACCGGGTAACAATGCCCTCAACCCTCTGCTACTTGTCCAATTAGGAGCCTGAGGTTAGACCAGCTGTTGTGCAGTCACCACAGGGCCGATAGAAAACGTATCGAGCCTTCTGTGGGTCACGTCTTGCAGGTAGTGGGCTGTGAAGGTAGTCTGTAGCTTCCAGACCCCGACTTGCAGGACCTGCGTCATGGAAAAGTTCTTCTTGAAGGCCAGGGACGCAGCTACGCCCCTAACATCGAGCGCCCTAGGGCGACGTGACGGGGGAGGGTCAGTACTCAAGGCCAGGTTGATTACCTTACGGATCCAGGCCGAGATGGTGTTCTTGGTGACCCTCTTCTTCGTTGGCCCGGTGCTAACAAACAAGGCTCGCACCTGGGGCCGGACTGCAGTTGTTCTCTACAGATACAACCTCAGACTCCTAACTGGGCACAGTAGGAGATGATCTGGGTCATTTGTTACGGAACGAAGACTCGAGACCTGGAAAGAGTCGAACCTGGGGTCCTGCACTCCCGGGTTCTGAGTCTTGGCAACAAACTCAGGGACGAAGCTGAACGTCACCTCCCCCCATCCCCTTGAATGGGCGACGTCGTATGAGAGACCATGTAGTTCGCCAACTCGCTTGGCCGAGGCCAAAGCTAGCAGGAACACCGTCTTCCAGGTAAGGTGGCGATCCGAAGCCTGGCGTAATGGTTCGTAGGGAGGCCTCTTAAGAGACCTGAGGACTCGAACCACGTTCCAAGGAAGAGGTCTCACTTCTGACTGAGGGCAGGTAAGTTCATAACTTTGTATGAGCAGGGACAGTTCCAGCAAGGAGGAAATGTCCATTCCTTTGAGCCTGAAAGCAAGACTTAAGGCTGAGCGATAGCCTTTCACTGCCGAGACTGAAAGGCGCATTTCTTCCCACAGATACACAAGGAACTCCGCTATTGCTGGTAGAGTGGCATCGAGGGGAGAGATACCCCTTCCACGACACCAACCACAGAAAACTCGCCACTTCGCCTGGTAGACTCCTGCGGATGACCGGCGCAGGTGATCAGACATCCTTTCTGCAACTTGTTGCGTAAAGCCTCTCTCTTTGAGGAGATGCTGGATAGTCTCCAGGCGTGAAGTCGAAGCGAAGCTACGGCTTTGTGGAAGATGTTAGAGTGTGGTTGTTTGAGTAGCTCGTGACGTGGAGGGAGTTCCCTCGTGACCTCCATGAGGAGCAGCAGAAGGTTCGGAAACCACTCCGCGTGATGTCACAGCGAAGCTATCAAAGTCATCGAGAGATTGACCGATGTTCTGGTCTTGTTGAGGACCCTCCTCATCAGACAGAACGGGGGAAAGGCGTACACGTCGACGTTGTCCCACCGTTTTTGGAAGGTATCCTGCCAGAGAGCCTTGGGGTCCGGGACTGGGGAGCAGTACAGCGGAAGCTTGGTGTTCAACGCCATAGCGAACAGATCCACAGTCGAGGAACCCCACAAAGTCAGGACTTTGTTGGCTATCAGAGGATCCAAAGACCACTCGGAACTCACTATCTGCGTTGTTCGGCTCAGACTGTCGGCAAACACATTCCTCTTGCCTGGAATGAAGCGAGCTGTAAGTGATATCGAGTGGGCCTCGGACCATCTCAGGATCTATACTGCAAGATGGGACAGTAGTTTCGAAAAGGTACCTCCCTGCTTGTTGATGTAAGCCACCACCGTGGTGTTGTCGCTCATCACCACTACGGAGTGACCCGCCAGGACTTGGTGGAACTTTTGAAGGCCCAGAAAGACGGCCTTCATCTCCAGCAGGTTTATGTGAAGGTACTTTTCTGATTCTGACCACAGGCCGGAGGCCCTGTGGTTCAGCACGTGGGCCCCCCACCCCTTATTTGACGCGTCCGAAAACAACATCAAATCTGTGGGGGAGACGAGAAGAGCCACTCCCTTTCGCAGATTCTCTTCTGCCACCCACCACTCCAGGTCCGACCGTTTCGCCGATCCCATAGGGATCTAGATGTCCGGGGAGTCGAGACCTTGACTCCACCGGGACTTCAGTCGCCACTGAAGGGATCTCATCCTGAGGCGACTGCTGGGAACGAGGTGGGTTAGTGAGGAAAGGTGACCGAGGAGACGAAGCCACGATTGGGCTGGGAGTTCTTCTCGAGTGAGGAAAGGTCTCGCGACCTTCCTCAGCCTTGAAATCCTTTCGTCTGATGGGAAGGCTTTGTGGAGATTGGTGTCTATGATCATACCTAGATAAACCAGCCTCTGAGAGGTTTACCACGATCCCCAGATCCTGGCAAACCTCGAGGAGCCTGTCTCGGTGGTGGAGAAGGGATACCTCCGAGTCTCCCAGGACCAGCCAGTCGTCCAGGTAACGAAGGAGACGGATGCCGGTCCTGTGTGCCCATGAAGAGATGATGGTGAAGACTCTGGTGAACACCTGAGGTGCTGTGGAGAGACCGAAACACAACACCTTAACTGGTAGATCTTGTGATCTAGGCAAAATCTTAGGTACTTCCTTGAAGACGGATGGATTGGGATCTGGAAGTACGCGTCCTTCAGATCCAGAGTGCACATGAAATCCCGCGGTCTCACTGCAAGCCTGACCGTGTCTGCCGTCTCCATGCTGAACGGTGTCTGTTTGACAAACCCGTTCAGTGTCGAGAGATTGATGACTGGTCTCCAGCCTCCAGACGCCTTTTTCACAAGAAAGAGTCGATTGTAGAAGCCTGGGACCCGTCCATGACCTCCTGGAGCACGTTCTTCTCCAACATGGTCTGGACTTCGGCCCGAAGGGCCTGCCCTTTTGCCAACCCCATGGCAAGAGAGCTCAGCAACACTGGATCCGCTGTCAGGGGAGGTAGAGATGCCGTGAACGGGACGCGATACCCTTGAGAGATCACAGAGATCGTCCAGGCATCCGCCCCGAGTTGCTGCCACCTTGCTGCGCAACTCTGAAGGCATCCCCCCACTGGTGGACATGCAGGGGGATTGCCACCCCTAGCGTTTCCAGCCTCGGCCGGTACCCCTAGGGTTCTTGCTCCCCCTGGAGGACTTCTTGCCCCTTCTGCCCTTGGCAGGAAAGGGCTTAGACACTTGGGCTTCGCTGTAACGGTTATCTTCTTCGTGTCCTTGGCAGGACGGGGCTGCTGTACTGCCGGAGTCTTGTAGGGCCTTGATGTCAGGGCTCTATGGATAAGGGAATCCTGATTGGACTTCCTCCACCTCTCGGCAGTCCACTCCACGTCCTTTGGCTCGAACAAACTCTTGCTGAGGACAGAAGAGTGTCTGAGCCTACTAGCTTCGGTACTGGAGACCTTCTGATGGAACCTCTCCGCCACTGCGTCTCGACGCTTGAGGATCGTGTTGGCCCACAAGCTGGTAACCTGGTGGGACAGGAACTCGATGGTCCGAGTGTCCGAGAGGAGGAAGGTCTCCAGCGCTTTCCTGGTGCTTTCCATGGACATATCCTCGGACCGCACCAAAATGCCCAGAGAACCCACCCAGAAGTCTAGCCATGAAGCGGCCTGCATGGCACACTTAATGACCTTCTCATGACTCTGGATCTCAGTGGCCGAGAAGGACATGTGCCGGTTGGAGAGTCTCTCAAGAGATACTCCCCCAGTGAGGGCTTCCACGGAATGGTGCAGGGGAAGACTCAAAGAAGGCTCCTCAAGGATCTCAAAATACCTCCTCTGACGGACTCGAGGAGGAAGGAGGAGCTTATACCCGGCACTCGACCTGCTTGAGGAGGCAAGCTCCGTGAGTTGTCCCTCGATCTTCTCTCTGGCACTCTTCATCCCCCTAGACCAGGGCAAAGCTGCACTGGCCCTGGAGGGCTTATGAGAGCCAAAGATACGATCCAGGACTGTGTCCTGCCCATCACGAGGAGGGACCTCAGGATCTGGGATCCTGTTTAGACTCCTCATAAGAGACAGAAGTTGCCAGAATGCATTTTCCGATTCTTGCCACTCGCCTCCCGAAGGACTTGAGGTGAAGTCTCCTGACCTCAAGGGCTCTTCCTGGGGGGACGCGTGGGTATCCTCGACCGCTCTAGGCTGCTCCTGTCTGATCCCGGCCGACGATTTAGAAATAGTCTTAGAGTCCTTAGATTCCCTCCTGGGAGGGATACAGGACTCCAAAAGCGAAGGTGGCAGGTCCTTCTCCACCTCAAGACGAGGAGACCTCTCGGGAGGGGAATGAGCTTCTTCCATTGGTGCGATGGGGAAGACATCCTCTCCGACCGATTCCCCTGAAGAGGGGTATTCCTCCTCCACAGGGGAAGGCGAGAAGGCCTGAGGAGGAGTAGGAGCCTTGCCCAAGGATCTGCAAGGAGATAGCCTAGGTCTCGGAGGAAGATCCACGGGAGAAACTCCTCTCTTCCTCTTCCGGGGGGAGGAAACTGCCACTGGTTCGTGACCCGAGTCCGACGAGGCTGGCTTCATAGCCCGTACAAGAGCTCTGAGAAGGGTATCAAACCACGGCTGTTGACTGACAGCGGCGCTGGCAGACACTCCCTCCGGAGGGAAGGGGACCGATGGATCCCTAGGAGGAGTTAACAAACGAGGGTTCGCCTTCTAGGCTGAAAAAGAAGAATCCCTAGATCTTTCCGGGGAGCGGCCCCCCTCTGGCGAGCGCGCTGGTCTGCGCTTACTGAGGGGGGAGCGAGACAAGGGAGAATCCGCCTGCCGGAGGTCGCACTGGGGCTCGTGAACCGGGCCCGGCACCGGGTCGCACGCGTTAGCGTAACGCGAGGCTAGAATATCGCAAGCGCG
>NC_090730.1:96641062-96728562 GCF_036898095.1 Palaemon carinicauda
CGATGATCATGTAGCTGTCAACTCTGTTGCCCGACAGAAATCTACGGTCGGGATACGCCAGCGATCGCTATACAGGTGGGGGTGTACACAACAGCGCCATCTGTGAGCAGGTACTCAAGTACTTCTTGTCAACAAGAACTCAATTTTTCCTCTGTCGTGCCACCGGCTAGACCTACTGGGATACGCTGTTGATTCTGGAGTTATTGCTCAATGTTAATTAACTTCGGTTCCAAGTAAGGACCGCCTACTATTAGGAAAGGTCGCATATATTTGGTGATGTATTTGCTCTAGAGTTCAGCCAAAGGCTAAACTCTAGAGCAAATACATCACCAAATCGTAACGATATATATAATTGGGCTCATCTCTCAGGTTCTAAGTCAAGAGAGAGAGAGAGAGAGATAGAGACGGAGGGAGAGAGAGGAGGATAAACGTTTCGTTCAAGCGGGTAACGTTGTTCTCGTTTTTTGCTCTTCTCCCTAGTCGATAGAGGGGAAGAAGGTAAAACGTTTCTAGAGTTTTATTCTTGTTCCCAGGCTTTATGCGGTGAGAGATTTTAAACGTAGTTTATTTGATCTAGTGTTTAGTCTCTTTTCCAGCCACTGAATTCTTTATCTTTCATTATGTTTTTCTGTTACATTGTAATACTGTTTTCGCAATTACTACCTTTTAATGAAGGATAGGATTGCGTGTTTCAGGTACAAACCACTTAAAGTTTCGAGTTCAGTGAAATAAGTGCAAACAGAAAATCAAAAGTGATAAAGTGATATGCGCAAAGTGTTATAGTGTTGCGTTTGAGGGTTCGTCTGTTCGTGCCAGTGGTTCACCTAGTCTGGGACCTCTTACAAGCTCCCAAGCCCAGGGGAGAAGTAATGTCGAAGGACTTATGGGTTCCTCAGGCCTTGATCGACGAACAGGCGTTTCCCTCTGTGGTTTCGGGTGTATCTACACACGTTGCCGACGTGATCACCCCACCCACACAAAGACGAGAGAGCCCATTTATTCCTCGTCTGCGGAAGAGGTTTCTCGCAGAAACCATGGACCAAATCTTGCAGCTTTTAAGTGCAAGTCGGTCCCTTCCGCGCAAGTCCAACGGCCTAGGTGTAGCCACTGGGTCAGTTCGGACTCGCTGCAGTACGACAACTGCACACCTCCTAAGAGAGGCTAGGTGGTACCGCAACAGGCAGTAACTCCGTCTGTTGCCGCACCAGCTGTTTTAGACCCTCAGTCACAACGGACAGTAGCTCCGTTTGTTGTTGTCTTTCATAGACCCTAGTGGTCCATGCTGCAGACTTTACAGTCTCAGCTTGCTCCTTCATACAGGAGTATCATGCTGGAAGGTTGACAATGCAGCCTGTTTACCTACAACCCGCCGAGGTTGTGCGCTCAGCAGATACTGCGGCTGCCTGCTCCCACACCACACCTGTGAGAGCTCCTCCACCGATGCGCAGTCCTCACTGCCAGACGCATGTTCTTGCTGCACCATCTGCTAACATGCGTGAGCTGCCGCATCAGGAGTTGCCGGGTTCCAGCACTATGCGGCATTCTCCTCAGCCCATGCAGCATGCTCTGCAGACCTTACAGCATGCTCCGCATACCATGCAGCATGAGCCGCATTCCATGCAGCATGAGCCTCATACCATGCAGCATGAGCCTCATCCCATGCAGCATGAGCCTCATTCCATGCAGCATGAGCCTCATCCCATGCAGCATGAGCCGCATGCCATGCAGCATGAGCCGCATGCAGCATGAGCCGCATACCATGCAGCATGAGCCGCATGCCTTACCTCATGCTCTGCATACCATACCGCATGCTCTGCATACCATACCGCATGCTCTGCATACCTTACAGCATGCTCTGCATACCTTACAGCATGCTCTGCATTCCTTACAGCATGCTCTGCATACCTTACAGCATGCTCTGCATACCTTACAGCATGCTCTGCATACCTTACAGCATGCTCTGCATACCATACCGCATGCTCCTCAACCCACCGCAGCCCCTCCCACGCACCAGCACTCTGCTTTTGTTGTTGCCAGCTCCCACACTCCGACTGCGGAGAAGGTTGACGATGCACCCGTGGGCCTACACCTCCCACGGTTGTGCGCCCGGCATGGCTTCATGCTCTCACACTCTTGTTGTGAGAGCTCCTCCACCCATGCACAGTCAACCCTGCCAGATGTTTGATGACTCCCACACACAGAGCACTCCGTTGCCGTGCGGGAGCTACCACAAGCTGCCGTGTTTTGACACGGTGTGTCAGCCTCCGCAACACACTGTGGTTACCGCCACTCGCCAGCAGCAAACTAGTCAGGCAGGAGTTGAGGCTTACCCTCACTGAGAGAACTTAGCTTTTCTCGGATATGGTTCCTGTAGATGAGAAAGTGCTGTTCTCCCTCCTTCTGATATTCCCTTGAGGACTCTGTCATTTGGAGAGGAGCCTTAAGCTGCTTAGCCTCCTATGGACTTTTATTTAAGCATAACATGCTTCCAGGGAGGGTAAATGGATCCGCTTCAGTCGCTAACCCCGTCTGTTGCCACACCTGCTCCCATAGACCTTGAGCTTTGTTGCAAGACATGCAGTCCAAGCTTAGTCCTTGATAGAGGATTTCTTTTTATGGAGTCAGTGTGTCACTGGGAAGACGTTCAACAACCAGCAGAGGTGACTTGTTGTGACGCGGTGCGGCAACCTCAGCAACCCGATAAAGAGTTGTCTGTACTACCCAGACAGTCTAGACAGTTTCGGGTTGTCGCTGTACTTCCTCGCTTCCCCATGGTTGACAGTTCACAGACTGTGCAGCAGTACCATGATCTTGTGTCCGGCTCCATCAGACGACTGGCTTTTAAGAGCTCCCACAAGTCGTCGCTGTCTGGAGAATCTCAGATGGACTATGGATCTGACCAAGGAACTGGGCCTCCTGGTCAATTTAGAGAAGTCCCAGCTCGTCCCATCCCAGACCTTTGTCTACCTGGGTATGGAGATTCAGAGTCGAGTTTTTCGGGCTTTTCCGTCGGCCCCAAGGATCAACCAAGCCCTAGAATGCATCCAGAGCATGCTGAGAAGGAATCGATGCTCAGTCAGGCAGTGGATGAGTCTAACAGGGACACTTTCATCGCTGGCCCTGTTCATCGAGTTAGGGAGACTCCACCTCCGCCCCCTTCAGTATCATCTAGCTGCTCACTGGATAAAGGACATGACGCTAGAGACGGTCTCAGTTCCTGTTTCCGAAGAGATGAGGTCTACTCTAACGTGGTGGAAGAACAGCTTTCTTCTCAAGGAAGGTCTACCTTTGGCTGTTCAGAACCCCGACCGCCGTCTCTTCTCGGACGCATCAGACACGGGCTGGGGTGCGACATTGGACGGACAGGAATGCTCGGGAACATGGAATCAGGAGCAAAGGACACTTCACATCAATTGCAAGGAGTTGTTGGCGGTTCATCTGGCCTTGATAAACATCAAGTCCCTCCAGCTAAACAAGGTGGTGGAGGGTGGACTCCGACAACACCACAGCCTTGGCTTACATCTCCAAGCAGGGAGGGACTCATTCGAGGAAGTTGTTCTAGATCGCAAGGGACCTCCTCATCTGGTCAAAAGATCGAAAGCTCACGCTGGGAACGAGGTTCATTCAGGGCGATATGAATGTCATGGCAGATCGCCTCAGCCGGAAGGGTCAGGTCATCCCCACAGAGTGGACCCTTCACAAGAATGTTTACAGCAGACTTTGGGCCCTGTGGGGTCAGCCAACCATAGATCTGTTCGCTACCTCGATGACCTAGAGGCTCCCGTTGTATTGTTCTCCGATTCCAGACCCAGCAGCAGTTCACGTGGATGCTTTTCTGCTGGATTGGTCCCATCTCGACCTGTATGCATTCCCGCCGTTCAAGATTGTCAACAGGGTACTTCAGAAGTTCGCCTCTCACAAAGGGACACGGCTGACGTTGGTTGCTCCCCTCTGGCCCGCGAGAGAATGGTTCACAGAGGTACTGCAATGGCTGGTCGACATTCCCAGGATTCTTCCTCTAAGAGTGGACCTTCTACGTCAACCTCACGTAAAGAAGGTACACCCAAACCTCCACGCTCTTCGTCTGACTGCCTTCAGACTATCGAAAGACTCTCAAGAGCTAGAGGCTTTTCGAAGGAGGCAGCCAGAGCGATTGCCAGAGCAAGGAGGACATCCACTCTCAGAGTCTATCAGTCTAAATGGGAAGTCTTCCGAAGCTGGTGCAAGGCCAATGCAGTTTCCTCAACCAGTACCACTGTAACCCAGATTGCTGACTTCCTGTTACATCTAAGGAACGTAAGATCCCTTTCAGCTCCTACGATCAAGGGGTTACAGAAGTATGTTGGCAGCGGTTTTCCGCCACAGAGGCTTGGATCTTTCCACCAACAAAGATCTACAGGACCTCCTTAGGTCTTTTGAGACCTCAAAGGAACGTCGGTTGTCCACTCCAGGCTGGAATCTAGACGTGGTCCTAAGGTTCCTTATGTCATCAAGATTTGAACCTCTCCAATCAGCCTCTTTTAAGGACCTCACATTTAAAACTCTTTTCCTCGTGTGCTTGGCAACAGCTAAAAGAGTAAGTGAGATCCACGCCTTCAGCAGGAACATAGTTTTCACATCTGAAACGGCTACATGTTCCTTGCAGCTCGGTTTTTTGCTAAAAACGAGCTTCCTTCACGTCCTTGGCCTAAGTCGTTCGAGATCCCAAGCCTGTCCAACTTGGTGGGGAACGAACTGGAGAGAGTACTTTGCCCAGTTAGAGCTCTTAGGTACTATCTAAAAAGGTCAAAACCTTTACGAGGACAATCAGAAGCCTTATGGTGTGCTATCAAGAAGCCTTCTCTTCCAATGTCTAAGAACTCAGTTTCTTACTACATCAGGCTTCTGATTAGGGAAGCACATTCTCATCTGAAGGAAGAAGACCTTGCTTTGCTGAAGGTAAGGACACATGAAGTGAGAGCTGTGGCTACTTCAGTGGCCTTCAAACAGAACCGTTCTCTGCAGAGTGTTATGGATACAACCTATTGGAGAAGCAAGTCAGTGTTCGCATCATTCTATCTCAAAGATGTCCAGTCTCTTTACGAGAACTGCTACACCCTGGGACCATTCGTAGCAGCGAGTGCAGTAGTAGGTGAGGGCTCACCCACTACATTCCCATAATTCCATAACCTTTTTAACCTTTCTCTTGAATACTTTTTATGGGTTGTACGGTCGGCTAAGAAGCCTTCCGCATCCTTGTTGATTTGGCGGGTGGTCAATTCTTTCTTGAGAAGCGCCGAGGTTAGAGGTTGTGATGAGGTCCTTTAGTATGGGTTGCAGCCCTTTATACTTCAGCACCTAAGAGTCGTTCAGCATCCTAAGAGGACCGCTACGCTCAGTAAGGAAGACGTACTTAATAAAGGCAGAGTAATGGTTCAAGTCGTCTTCCTTACCAGGTACTTATTTATTTTATGTTATTTTTGAATAACTAATAAAATGAAATACGGGATACTTAGCTTCTTTGTTAACATGTATGCTGGTCTCCACCCACCACCCTGGGTGTGAATCAGCTACATGATCATCGGGTAAGATTAATATTGAAAAATGTTATTTTCATTAGTAAAATAAATTTTTGAATATACTTACCCGATGATCATGAATTTAAGGACCCGCCCTTCCTCCCCATAGAGAACCAGTGGACCGAGGAGAAAATTGAGTTCTTGTTGACAAGAAGTACTTGAGTACCTGCTCACAGATGGCGCTGTTGTGTACACCCCCACCTGTATAGCGATCGCTGGCGTATCCCGACCGTAGATTTCTGTCGGGCAACAGAGTTGACAGCTACATGATCATCGGGTAAGTATATTCAAAAATTTATTTTACTAATGAAAATAACATAATTCCTAGCAATGAAGACTACATAACTAATACTGATAATTAGTTAAGAAACCGGGATGGTTGTTGTGGCTAACTAAATAAAGCATGCGAAGTGAACAACAGCGTCGGGGACGCCTCCGGTTAGGCAACAGCTCTGCCACAAAACACAGTTTGTTCCGTAACCGAAATACAAACCACGCTATTTACAAAGGGTTATTACTTTTAGCGTAGCTGAAATGGCGAGCCATTAGAATTTAACGAGGGTGTATTACCCCCGCGCTAGTTAGCGGGGGGGTAGGGGAGTGGTAGCTAGCTACCCCTCCTCCCCCTCACACACAGGTGAATACTCACTTTCACTTTTGGCTCGGACTGTGACAGACGTCTCTGTCTTGGTCCTCGCTTGGCAGCCATTGTCTGTTTTGTCTTTACTTAATCGCTTACTTTTCTTTTACTCAATATATATGTAAACATGTTTTCATGTTAGTATATATATTTGAGTATAGAAATAAGTAAGTTTCCTTTTCAGATGTGTGTGTGTAGTGTACGATATCTACGTGGAGGCCTCGGCAGTTAGGCCACCACGGCCTAATTTTATGGGTTGCGATCGAGTTTGACTTCGGTCTTTCTCTCTCTCTCTCTCTTGAGGTCGTTCACCCTTTTACTATGTTTTACTACGCCCTTGTAGCTTCCTTCCCGTGTGGGTGGGGTTGCTACGCCGTACATTTTGTCTCAATTAGTTTATGAATCTAATTGTAGTTGTTAATTTTTCAGCTTGTAGAACGATTCCTTTCGGGGTTTTCGTTTTTTTCTTTAGTGTTCATTCATTTTTAAATTACATAATTACATAGTTACATAATTATAATTGTTATAATTCTGTTTTGGTTACAGCTCTCCTTCCGCGAGTGTAAGTGGTTGTGAGGGCACGTGCCTGTTGTGTAATTCTTGTTCCTTTTCCTCGGGATTCCTCTTCGGAGCCTTCCCGGGGGAATGAATGTGTACTAATATTTGTTTTATTTTTTTTTACAGTTACCGATCTAGTTCGTTTCTGTAATATAGCAACGGTGTGAGCTGTCTGGTTGAGTCCTGGGGATTCGGCTGTTGCTGCCTCCCCCCTTGTATTGTCGTCAGGGGCGTGTCTCCTTCTACTGGTAGTACTCCCGTGTCGACGGACAGCTCTCCAGTTCATTTTAGAACAGTCAGGAGGCTTGCCTCCTTGGGCGGATAACTTTCCTTCCGAGGGAAGTTTTTTTCCTGTCCAGGCTTGAGCTTTTCCTCTTTTGGGGGGTTCTTCTCTTGCCTTTTTTTCGTGCGACTATGCCCTTGGTGCTGAGCGGTCGCACCTGCAGTTTCGCTCAAGGGGCTGGGCAACTGCAGGAGCTCCTCTTCGGAGGATTGCCCCTTTTAGGTCACTGGCTGACCAGTCTCTTCCACGAAGTGTTTCTCTTTCGTTCGCGAGAGAGTACACTCATAGAGACTCCTCTTCGGAGGTTTCTTCTGTTGCTGTTGCTGTTGGCCTCCCTCGCCGTAAGGCCCTCCGTCCGCCTCGTCGTAAGGGCCTCTCATCTCCCTATAAGGGTGCTTGAGGCGCCTTTTTGAATCTCCGTTTGCAGCCTACAACTTCTTTTTCTCGATCTTCCGTCTTGGTGCAGATGGACAGCAGTCTAATCTCGTCTTCCGACGGGCAACGGTCTTCCCGACGGACAACGGTCTTCCCGACGGACAGCGGTCTTCCGACGGACATCAGTCTCCCGGCGGACAACGATCCCTTCGGGGCAAAGGGTTGCCCCCACGGGGGTTCTTCCCTTGCGTGTCAGGGTTTCCCTGCGCGCCCTTCTGTTCGTCAGCGCTCTCCTGTTCGTCAGCGCTTTCAAGATGATCTTCCCTGCGGTTCCTGTTACGTGCCCTGTGCGCCCACGTTCGCCCTCGCGATCTAGAACTTCGGTTCAGGTCGGGGTCAAGGACTCTTCTTTGCGCAGGCTTCCACGCGTAGCCTTCTGCTCGTCAGCGATCATCAGCTCGTCAGCGATCATCAGCTCGTCAGCGATCATCAGCTCGCCGGCGATCGTCAGCTCGTCAGCGATCATCAGCTCGCCAGCGATCTCCGGATCGCCCACGTGTGTTACAGCTGGCACGCCAACGTTCTCCAACACTTCTGAAGGAACATGGTTCGCCAGCTACTAGCTCAACTGCGGATGCTGATCGCCATCGCGCGACCCTCAACTGCAGATGCTGATCACCATCGCGCGACCCTCAACTGCGGATGCTGATCGCCATCGCGCGACCCTCAACTGCGGATGCTGATCGCCATCGCGCAACCCTCAACTGCGGATGCTGATCGCACGACCCTGCAGGATCGCCCGCTTACGCATGCTGCTCCTCATCGCACAATCCTGAACGATCGCCCTCATGCGGATGCTGATCACCATCGCACCCTTTCACGCGATCATTTACCTGCGCATGCTGCTCGCCATCGCACAACCCTGAACGATTGCCCGCTTACGCATGCTGCTCCTCATCGCACCACCCTGAACGATCGCCCTCCTGCAGATGCTGATCACCATCGCACCCTTTCACGCGATCATTCACCTGCGCATGCTGCTCGCCATCGCACAACCCTGAACGATTGCCCGCTTACGCATGCTGCTCCTCATCGCACAACCCTGAACGATCGCCCTCTTGCGGATGCTGATCACCATCGCACCCTTTCACGCGATCATTCACCTGCGCATGCTGCTCGCCATCGCACAACCCTGAACGATTGCCCGCTTACGCATGCTGCTCCTCATCGCACCACCCTGAACGATCGCCCTCCTGCAGATGCTGATCACCATCGCACCCTTTCACGCGATCATTCACCTGCGCATGCTGCTCGCCATCGCACAACCCTGCACGATTGCCCGCTTACGCATGCTGCTCCTCATCGCACAACCCTGAACGCTCGCCCTCTTGCGGATGCTGATCACCATCGCACCCTATCACGCGATCATTCACCTACACATGCTGCTCGCCATCGCTTACCGCCAGCGATCTTCTTCACCTACGCGGCAGCACGATCCCTCGCCGTCACGCCCATTCGCCTGCGCGCCCGCGCGATCGCTCGCCCGCGCGATCGCTCGCCCGCGCGATCGCTCGCCTGCGCGCCCTCGCGATCGCTCGCCTGCGCGCCCGCGCGATCGCTCGCCTGCGCGCCCTCGCGACCGCTCGCCTGCGCGCCCGCGCGACCACTCGCCTGTGCGCCCGCGCGACCATTCGCCTTTGCGCGACCGTTCGCCCTCGCGCGATCATAGTTCGCGGCGAATTCCACAGCCGGTGGTAGCAGCAGGGACGCGTGCTCCTAGGCGGCACTCGGGATCACCTCCCTCCAAGCACAGGTTGGTAGTGCAGGACGAAGACAGGTCAGTACAGCATTCTTCCCACCTTCTTTTCAGGCAGGAACCGTCGTGTCCTCTCCAAAGGATCGCCCGATCCCTTTCACCTTAGCGAGGATTCGGACTCTGTGTCCTTGGAGCAGCAGACATGGTTTGATCCGCTGGCACGGGCGTTAATGAGGGTTATGAAACCAGCACTCACCGGCCAGGGTAACAAACCAGCGGCTGTCTCTCCTACGCTGAAGAGAAAGAGAGGAGTGGACTTCGTGGTGACTTCCCCCAGGGCGAAGTTGGTTCCCAAGAGGTCGGTCTCGAGGGTCCCCTCTCCTGCACGAGTACTCTCTCCTTCTCCCGCCCTGGAAGGATTTTTGGCGGGGGTGCTTTCCGTTGAAGATTTCTCCATCGGACAAGGGGTGACTGCTTACCTCTTCCTCTGGGAGCTTACCAGGTTCTTTCCCTCCTCGGTTACGGCCCGAGGTTTGGTTCAAGGAAGCTACAGGAAGATCAAGGGTACTTTCCTCCTCTCGAGCTCAGGCACCTTGGCCTTTCGTCGTTAAGTATCTACTTGCGGACGAGCTCGATGTTGTACCATCTGGACGCACTGACTGAAGGCTTCCTTCGGGTGTCTCATCTGTGGAGGTCAACGACCTCAGACACCCTTCCATCCTTGAGAAGAGTTTTGTCTTTGCCCAAGGACAGAGACTTAAACATCTGCTGTGCGGAGTAAATCGACTTCCGGTTTCACTCCTCCAAGGCGCTTTCTTCCAGACTCTGCAGGGCTCCAGCTCCCTTTTCTTTCAACCACGTCGGCCTAAGTTATCGGCTACGACAACTGGGACAAGGTGTCCAATTGCAGTTTCCTCCTGTCAGGAACAGATGGCACGGGAGACTCCCCCGGGGGGGCATAGTCCTAAAAGGAGTTCACGAACTCTAGGATTGCAGGTTTTTTCGCTGGGAGGATGCTTAAGGTTACTCATCCGAATGACAGCTTCCCGATGCCCATTCCCGCACAATCTCTGTGAGTAGCCAAGGATATCGCGCCTGCCGTCTCTGTCAGCGAATTCAGTGTCTCTGAACCTCTATGCCATAGCATCAGCAGAGTTGCCCGGTTGGGCAGAATGATCCATACCTTAGGCGAAGGTCTTCCTTAGGATCATCGACGGCTTCACCCCCGGCCCCCTCAGTCGATCCTTTCTTGTAAGGAAGGATCTGAGAGGGGATGTCCATAGTCGACCTCTCAGCCCTGATCAAGTTTGTCGAACAAACTTCGGCCAGCGTAGACCAGCAGAATCGATCAGACTGGTAACGAGGCGACAGGACTCCTTTAACCCTGGATCGGAAGGACGGGTACTTTCAGTTTCCATTCCATCCATCTTCCAGGGTGCTCGTCGAATTCAGCCTAAACTGCAAGTATTCCTGCTTATGATGCAGTGTGGCTATCCCGCCGTGGCATAGCAGGTTTGTTTCCCCAGAGAACTCTCCCTGCCTTCCTCTTGGCCGCTCAGGTGCAGACTTCCGCCTCCTCTGCTGTTTGGAGGGCTGGTCAACTCCGGTAGGCTCGGGTTTCGACCTCCTTCAGCGCCGGGAAAAGCTTCCGAATGCTGACCATGAGTGTGGGCTCATGGTATTTTGCTTGGAGCCTTCTCTTCCTCTGCCTCAACATCTGGAGTATCTGGCCATGATATTGAGTCAACCGCCTTACCACGTTGGAAACCCCGCTTCTCGTCCGTCCAGCGAGGTTAAGCAACGTCGGTACTTGGATGGGTGACCACCTGGGGACGCCAGATTCTGTTACCACATCCTCTGAGCCTTCCTTTCGGTTGACTGTGGCAAGACTGAGGAGAGTCGCAGTACCTGTTCTCAGTCAAGCAGAGTTTTCAGCCCTACCTTGGAACGTTTCCTAGTTCTTCTTTCCTCATTGACCCGTTTATAGTCCGAACGGTCGCCTCAGGATAAGTTCCATGTGGGGCGATCCAAGTTCCGGTGGCTTCAGGCAATGTTTAACCGGACTCCCTGGCCCTATGGGACCAGCGGAACTATTAAACCTGCAATGGGTGTTGACCTATGGAGCCTCTTGATGGTAGTGGATATTCTCGTCCTTTCCCCACATTCTTGATGCGGTTCTCGGACTCGTCAAAGGAAAGGGGGGGGGGGGGGCATATTCCGGTCCAGGCCTATGGTCAAGACCTGAAGGATACCTCTCCATCATTCAGGCAGGCTTAAGGGCCTTAGTCTGGCCCCTCTTCAGATCCTACCGCTCCTGCCAAGTCGCCCCGTTGCGTGTCGACTTCATGCTAACCAGCAGGGGACGCATTTTCACACCTTCACATCTTGCAGTAGAGATACCGGGATGATTGAGATTCTCTCAATTCCACCATCGGCTCTCTCATTCCAGGCAGGGGAATGTTTCTCTCAGACTATCCGAGCAGAGCCTCATAGAGAGAGTGTACCTAAGGGTCTTTGACCTTGGGTAACCAGCATGTGCTGGTCTGGGGGACCTGATCGCGACAGCTTGGAACCTCAAGCTTCCGCTAGTTTTCCCCCCAGTCTCAGACCCCGAGACTCTGGCAAGATGCATTCCGGTGATGGTGGGACAACTTCGACGCCTGCGTCTTCCCTCCTTTTTGTCTGCGGACAATGGGTCTCAACAAAACCAGGTTGTCTGTCAACCTTTCAATGGGAGAGCTCCACTGGGACTATGCGCAGAACGGTTTCTGGACCCTCTGCTTCCCCTGACGGAACTCCCGGGAGAGCTTCTCCCACGGCGCAGACTACTCAAGCAACCACACTGCGACATCTCTCCCGAACCGGGGCGTCGCTTCGGCTTCATGCCTGGAGACACTACGCTTCCTCCTCTAGAAGAGACAACCCGCTACAGTCGCGGTACGGAGGTCGCGTCATCTGCGATAGTCATCCACAGGGGTCTCCCAGGCAAAGTGAAGAGTCTAAGGTGGTTGGTGCCGTGGGAGATATACCTCTTCCCGTGAGGCCTCTTCTCCAGCAATAACGGTCTTATTGCCTTTCGGCGGGAGGAAACTCCTTTCCGCTCTTGGCAATGAAGCCTGTCGCTCAGCCTTTCCCTGACCTTCAGGCTTAAAGGAATAACTTTTTCCTGCCCGCTGGATCTATCCTCGCTCATGCGAAGCTACGATCGTCCCTGCCCTAGTCGGAGGAAGACCTCCAACTTGGAGCATGGCTCGGACTTTTAGTCCTTTAAGAGATCTTCTCAAGACCCTTTTTACGACAGGCCTCGGATTGTATTCCGCCTTGGGTCTTCTGCTCACTCTGGCCACGGCCAGTGTGTAAGCAATCTTCTTGGTCTCTTACTACTCCCCCCCTTTCTAAGGAAGAGGGGAAGGCAACATTCAGGCTCGCTCCTGAGTTGTTGGCTAGACTCAGAATCTGAGGGTCCCGACCCTTCGGTCCGATTCATTCAAGATTTTGAGTCTCCATTCTGTGTCTGATGTCCCAAGACCTTCTCTTTCTTGCCAGTACAGGAATCGAGAGGTTAGCGCTGGGAACAGCTGCAGTTTGGCCTCAGTTGCAGCCGATTTGGGAACACAAGGAGGACATGGGGGGAGAGTCACCAGTATACCTCTTCAGCCCGGACTCAAGGACATTCATCTCGACCTGTCTTCAGACCCTCCCCCGTCACGTCGCCCTACAGCACGATGTTGGATACATCGCAACGTCCCTCGCCTTCGAGTAATACTACTCTGTGACGCAGGTGCTACAAGCTGGAGTCTGGAAGCGTCTGATGACCTTCGCAGCCCGCTTCCTGCAGGGCGTGACCCACAGGAGTCTCGATACGTTTTCTATCGCTCTGTGGTGGCTACACAACAGCTGGTCTAACCTCAGGCTCCTTTTTGGACAGGTAGCAGAAGGTTGAGGGCATTGTTATCAGGTTTTAGTCTGCATGAACGAAAGAAGTATGTCTGGCCCTTACTTCTTTCTTCATCATCCCCTCTACGGGGAAGCAGCATCCTGGTCTCTGCATAGCTGACCTCGAACCTCTGCAGGTAAACCATGCTTCCTTGTGTTGCGAGTATTGAGTCAATACTGTCGCGTCCCCCATACCCTGACGAGGTGGTATTGGGAACGTCCTAACCCAGAGTTCCTTCTGGAACTCCAGGTCAACTGCCTAAGACGGGTCACACTTCTTCCTTCACACACAAGCTTACGTAGGCCACATGGTTCCTTGCGGTGCAAGGAACTTGTGAGGTGCAGGGACTCCTTTTCTCGAGTGCGACTCACTCGGATTCTGAGTCCCCGGGTAAAGCCAAAGCCAGTATGGCTGGGGACTTTCCACCCTTCCTAAGGGATAAGTCACCCTTTGTAAATAGCGTGGTTTGTATTTCGGTTACGGAACAAATGACAAATTCGAAGATAATTTGTATTTTTCCTAACCATACAAACCTTAGCTATTTACACATATTTGCCCGCCAGCCCTGTCCCCCAAGACAAGTCCTACCTCTAAGTGAAAGTGAGTATTCACCTGTGTGTGAGGGGGAGGAGGGGTAGCTAGCTACCACTCCCCTACCCCCCCGCTAACTAGCGCGGGGGTAATACACCCTCGTTAAATTCTAATGGCTCGCCATTTCAGCTACGCTAAAAGTAATAACCCTTTGTAAATAGCTAAGGTTTGTATGGTTAGGAAAAATACAAATTATCTTCGAATTTGTCATATTTAAAGATAAAAAGGCGTTACTTTACGGCCAGAGCTGATTTATACAATATAAGAATATAGTACAGTACTCAACTTTCCAGAGGCAGAAGAAGCTGAAGATTGCGACATGCTGGCAGTAAATAGCGAACAACTGGGAAAAAACACCTGGTCATAGATGCTACTAGAGAAGGAATGGGGATGCGGGCGGTTTATGACGTCATCCGAGTACCATTGTCAGGATGCCTGAAAACTTTAAATCAATCAATCAATCAATCCGAGTACCATAACAGTAACGGAGGTGGAGAACTTTGTAACGGCTCCTCCCATATCTTGCCACCAACTTCCCCCTCGAAGCGTAAACGCTATGTGTGGTGCAGATAACTATGTGGCGTGTCAAGTATACGTCCCCTGTTATTATACGATATCCTAAAGGGAAACCTTATGGGTACTCGCGCCAGAAGTTAGAATTCTGTGAAACCTTTAGTTTAATTCTCTGGGAATATCTACTGTAGTCATATATACCCTTAGGAAGCTACTGAAGGAACCTTCCATCAGGACGACATGGCTATCTCACCCAAAAATAGATTTTTCGCTTCGCTCAAAATCTGTTTTACGAAATGGTGGCTGACCTAAAATTGAAGGCGAAGGTGGGAAAAAAATGGCTGTTGTAGAACAACATCCGGGAACTTATGAAGGAATACTTTTAAGCTATTAATTGGTTTAAAAAAACCACCTGACAAATACGTCATTGTAAATGCACTGAAAGCTCCGCAATCCATGGGAAAAAACACATGCGCAATAAGTCCCTTTCAGTCTCCCATATGTAAACAGTGAACTTAGAGTAAAAAACATACTTTTGAATATTAAATTTAGCCGGTGAATATAATTTATATATAGCTTACGTCTCCGACGGTCGACAGATTCCAAAAACTCGCGAGCGATCGCCATGAAGGTTGCTGGGTGTGCCCACCAGCGCCGACTATCAGCCAGATACCGCATATACTTCTCCACAAGTTCAGTTCTTCTCTGTCGGTGGTAGTGACAGCATTGGTTCCGCTCGCGCTTAACCTCAAGTTTCTACCGATTGGTGAAGTACTTGTTTATGGTTTTATTGCTTTCGCTGTGTTGGTTATCTTCGATAAAACTCTTGAATCCCTTTTTTGATTATTGTTGCTGAACTTGGCTTTCTTTTGGATTTCTTTGAAATTTTCACAATGGCTGACCCTTATCCTGTCTATCGTAAATGTGCGAAAGACTGTAATAAACGTCTTCCTAAAGCTTCCATCGATCCTCATACTATTTGTGTTAATTGCCGAGGTAAATCTTGTCAATTAGGGGATCGATGTGAGGAATGTATTGTTTTATCTGAATTCGAGTGGTTGGAGTATGATAAATATACTCGGAAACTCGAAAGAGATAGGGTTAGAAGAAGCTCTTCTAGATCTCAAGATTTTTCCTCTTCCCATGCCCCTGAACCTAATCCTTCTCCTGTAGTGGTAGTTTCAGAACCCCCTATTGGCACTAATGAACCTTCTATGCGTGATATGTTATTGGCCATTCAAGCGTTGGGTGAGAAGGTCAAATCGTTGGCCTCGGACAGAAATCAGCTTATGTCCGACGTTAAAATTTTAAAGGGTCAAAGTGATAAAGTGAAAAGTGCAACAAATGTGTTTAGTGTTTTGCCGGAGGGTTCGTTTGTTCGTGCTTGTCGCTTGCCTAGTCCGAGACCTCTTTCAAGCTCCCCTACCCCAGGGAGAAGGAATGTCGTAGGACCTAAGGGAGTGAGAGGTGTAAACCAACGAACAGACGTTCCCTCAAAGGTATCAGACGTTGCTCTTCAAGCACGTCCTTACCATAAGACAGGAGAGACGAAGTTCTCCTCGTGTTCCGATGATTCGTCTCTTAAGAAACCTTGGCGTAGTCATTGGGACAGCTCCGACCGTATTCAGTCATCGGACGATTGTTCTCCTGTTAAGCGCAAACGTGACGTTGAGTTCGAGGGTCCCGTTCGGTGCGATGACTTGCATGCGGAGACGTTGCCGATGTCACGGTCCGTTTCGAGTTCTGTTGACCCTAAGTTAAGTGTCTTACAAGACATGCAGTTAAAACTTTCCTCCTTAATTGAAGTTTACGATCATGTCCCGGTTCGTAAGGAACGTTTGCTTGCGGTTTGGCAATCCGGCAAGCGTGATTCAGGTCTTCAACCTCCTAAGTGAGATTTGTCTCGTCGTTCTGACGTTATCGCTAATATCAGCTGTGCCGTTAAACGTGATTCAGATCGTGTTTCTCGTCAGTCGCGTCAGTGGCGTGATGTTGAACTTCAGTTTCTGCAGTCACAACGTGACTTTGAGCTGCAGTCGCCGCAGTCCCGACGTGACGTTCATCGGCCTACTCCGTTGTCCGGACGAGACGTCGACCGTCAGTCGCCGCAGTCTCGTTTTGACTCTCAACTTCAAGACCATCAGTCTTTGCAGTCTCGACGTGACGTCGTCCCCTTGACTTTTGCTGCGGCTCCTTTGCAAGTTGATGTAGCCTGTCAGGCTTTGCTGCCTCGGCATGCTGGGTTTTCCCCGTGTTGCAAGACTTTACCTTTGTCGGATGATGTTCCTTCGTATGAGGAAGTTGATGATCCCCTTCCAGCTAATGTTCCTTTGGGGATCCAATCAGATGGGGAGGAGCCTAGGGTTGTCCAGCAATCCCTTGACTTTAAAAAGATTATGCTTATCTTTAGGGATGTTTTTCCCGATCATTTTGTTACTGCGGCTCCCCGTTCGCCGCCGTCTGAATTTACTTTAGGCATGACTTCATCGACTCCGTCGTTTACGAAGTTGGTTCTCTCTCGCTCTTCTAAGAGAGCCATGCGTTTGTTGGGAGACTGGTTAGTAACCAGAAGAAGTTTAGGGAAGTCTTCTTTTGCCCTTCCCCCTTTCAAATTGGCCTCTGGTATGACACAAGAGAAGTTCTCGGCTTGGGAGTTCCTGCCTCTGCCCAGGGAGTCTTCTCAAGCCTTGTAGACTCTCCTCGTCGTCTAGCCATGAGACGCTCGAAGGTTTGCTGGTCCTCCACAGAGCTGGATCATCTCCTTAAAGGAATTTTCCGTGCCTTCGAGGTTTCTAATTTTTTGGATTGGTACCTGGGAGCCTTAAGTAAGGTCTCTTCATCGGACAATGATGTCTCTATTCAGATAATGTCCTGCATGGACAAGGCAATAAGGGATGGCAATAATGAACTGGCGGCTACGTTCTCAGCAGGAGTTCTTAAGAAAAGAGAAGCTCTGTGTTCTTTTCTTTCTCTAGGGGTTACTCCCTGTCAGAAGTCAGAACTTCTTTTTGCTCCCTTATCTTCTACTTTGTTCCCTCAACATCTTATTAAAGATATCGCGGCTTCTCTGGCTCAGAAGGACACGCACGATTTAGTGGCCAAGACTGCTCGTAAGGTTTTGCCTTCTTCTTCTCATGTCAGCAGACCCAAGTTTGACACGCCAGCGGCAAGGTTTATCCTGCCTTTTCGTGGCAGAGCCCCCTGTAGGGGAAGTTCTCGTTCCGATAGCAAACGAGGTAAGAAGAGAGGATCCAATTCCTCACGTGGCAGAGTCTGACTGCCCACATCTTCAGACAGCGGTAGGGGCCAGATTGACGAACTTCTGGGAGGAGAGGGGTGCAGACCGGGAGTCTGTTTTGTTGCTGAAGGAGGGTTACAAAATTCCTTTGGTACGAAGACCTCCGCTAGTGAATTTTAAATATTAAACTTAGCCGGTGAATATATAAATAGCTGACGTCTCCGACGGTCGACAGATTCCAAAAACTCGCGAGCGATCGCCATGAAGGCTGCCGGGTGTGCCCACCAGCGCCGACTATCGGCCAGATACCGCATATACTTCTCAACCAAACCAGTTCTTCTCTGTCGGTGTTAAAGACAACACTGGTTCCGCTCGCGCTTGACCTCGAGTTTTCTACCGATTGGTGAAGTACTTGGTTTTGGTTTTATTGCTTTCGCCGTGTTGGATTATTCAATACTATCTTCAAAAGAAATGCTTTTGAAAGGAGAGGAAAAGTTTTTGCCCTTGCTTTTTTTTAATCTCGCTCTGGTTTTTCCATAGAGAAAAGATGGCCGACCCTTCCCTCAGTGTACGGAAGTGTGTTAAAGGCTTTTAGTAATTATTTTATCACTTTATAAATTATTGTTGATATTTATAGATTTACCTCTATATATTTTATATCTCACCTGCCTTTATTAGGCCTCTTCGATTAGCTTTCCATTTATACTAAACACCGAGATAAATTGTATGTTTTTGTTTATAAGCGGCCTTTACCTATTCTTTGTAGGCGGTCCTGACTTGGAAAACGAAGTTAAACAACGTTGAGCCCATTCAACTTTTATTTTTGTTTACAGTGAACCCTCGCTACTTCGCGGTTCGACAATCGCGGATTCACCACTTCGCGGGGTTTTCCCATAACCCATATATATATACATATCGCGGATTTTCCGGAAAATTCGAAAATACCGCGAAATCTGAAGATAACCAAATACGATATTTTGTTACCTGTAATTCCATTAATACTGTAATTATAGTAATATCTGCTCTTACTGATTGTTCATTGCATTACATATGATATATAATTCAGCACAGAAAGAAATAAAACACGAAAAGAGAATGTGATCATACGATAATTCAGTACGTAGTAAAATTAAATCGAACATGAAACGCAAATCAGATGCAGTCATACCATATTAGAATGGTGTGTACTGTAATGGATGTGCTTCTTTTCCATGAATCTTTTGTATGTATACGTACGTAGTACAGTACTGCATCCAATAATATTCTTTGTTGCAAAAATCACATTTCGAATAAGTACTGTAAGCGTACGAGAGAGAGAGAGAGAGAGAGAGAGAGAGAGAGAGAGAGAGAGAGAGAGAGAGAGAGAGGCGTAAAATAGCGTACGTACGTAAATTTTTATTATTATTGTTATTATTATTATTATTGTTGTTGTTGTTAATAAAATTATTATTGTTATTATTATTAATCATTATTATTATTATTATTACTGTACAGTATTATTATCATTATTTATTATTATTACGGTATTGTACTTAATCTACGTACGTTCAGTGTGCGCGGGACATCTTCTATGAGTAACCAACGCACCATAGTACTGTATAAGACGGGTTGTGATTGGTTCAAGCGCTGATAGATGACGAATCAAAACTCAAGTTTTGTTATCTAGCCTGTGATTGGTGTTTTGCCCGCATCTTCTACCCGCAGCATCAAAGTTCTCGCGGGACTGCATCGTTCACTTTCTCTTTCCGCGTATTGCTGAGTAGACGTTCTTAAGTTTGTGAAGTTGAATCTGTGCTGTGTGCGACTGTTTTAAGTTGAACTTTTTGTTGAACTTTCTGTTACAATGGCTCCCAAGCGTTCTGCTTCTAGTAAGGCTGGTAGTGAGCCTAAACGCCACCGAAGAATGATGACGATAGCTGAGAAGGTTACGCTTCTCGACATGTTAAAAGATGGTAGAAGTTACGCGGCCGCCGGCCGCCATTTTGGCATCAACGAATCCACCGTTCGCTACATCAGGAAGGACGAGGCGAACATTAGAAAGACTGCTGCAATCACCTTTAGCAGATCAGCGAAGCGAGTCGTTACAACGCGTAATAAAACGATCGTACGCATGGAAGGTGCTTTAGCTGTGTGGATTGCCGACTGTCGGAAGAAGAACATAGCGTTGGATACGAACACCATCCGAACAAAGGCTTTGAGCTTGTATGAGAATTTTGCGGCAAAGGAACCTCATGACGACGATGGCGACCATGCTGAAGAAGATGATGATGTAGATGATCCTCAACCAGGGACCTCCACTGATTCCCAGCGTCAGAAACAACGTTTTTCCGCCAGCAAAGGATGGTTCGCGAAGTTTCAGAAACGCTTCGCCCTGAAAAGCGTTTCCCTGCATGGGGAGTCTGCTTCCGCTGACACTGCCGCTGCTGAAACTTACGTGAACCAGACTTTCAAGAACATTATCGCTGAAGGTGGATACAAGCCGGAACAAGTGTTTAATATGGATGAAACCGGCTTGTTTTGGAAGAGAATGCCGTCGCGAACTTTCCTGTTCAAAGAGGAAGCCAAAGCCTCTGGCTTTAAGGCATTCAAGGATCGCGTTACCCTCGTGATGTGTGGCAATGCTGCTGGATTTTTGTTAAAGCCGGGGCTTATTTATAAGTCGAAAAATCCTCGCGCTTTGAAAAACAAAAATAAGAATCTCCTTCCCGTGTACTGGATGCATAATCAAAAAGCATGGATTACGAAGATGCTGACCTCCAACTGGTTCCACCAGTGTTTCATCCCGCAAGTCCATGAATATCTCTTAGAGAAGGGCTTGCCATTCAAGATCCTTCTCCTTATGGATAACGCTGGTGGACACGCAACTGACCTGTCGCGTGAGGGCGTTCAGGTTGAGTTCCTGCCACCCAACACCACGTCATTAATTCAACCAATGGACCAGGGGGTTATCAGGGCGTTCAAGGCCCTCTACACGAAGAATACCTTGGCGGACCTCGTTGCGTGTGTGGATGCTGCCCAAGATGACGAGGATGAAGACTTCAACTTGAAGGCGTACTGGCGGCAGTACACCATAGCCACGTGCCTGCAGAATATTCAAAAGGCACTTCAAGAGATGAAACCTGCAACCGTAAATGCGAGCTGGAAGAAGCTGTGGCCCGATATTGTTTACGACGACAAGGGATTTACTCCGTCGGAAATCCAACACTCTGCAATACGGAAATCTGTGCAGTTGGCTGCCATAATTGGGGGTGACGGGTTTGGCGACATGACGACTGAAGACGTCGACGAGTTGTTGGACTGCCATTCCCAGCCCCTAACTGACGCAGACCTCGAAGACCTGACGAAATCGGCAAGTGAGGAAGAGAGTGAGGGTACCCAGGAAGAGACCCAAGAAAATGTAGAAGAAACGGGCTTAACATTAGAACGGCTCGCCAAGTTCTGCAACCATATGAAGGAGGCGAAAGAAATGTTGCAAGAGTGGGACGAGGATATGGTTCGCTCGATGCAATTCTGCAACAAGGTCGATGACATCACGACTCCCTACAGGATGCTCTTGGATCGAAAAAAGAAGCAGCGGCAACAACTTCCGATCACAATGTTTTTTCAGCCTCGCAAAAAAGAGCCAGTTCCTCCTGCTAGTACGCCTTCGGAAGAAATTGAAGAAGTTGAAGAGGTGTCCCAGGAAAAGACACCTCCGTCTGAAGAGACGTAAAATACTATCATTGACTGCACAGTAGAACACATCATCAGCTTCATCATCATCATTTCTACTGTGCAGCAAATTCATCGCCATCGTCATTCAAGTTTTTCTGGAACTTCTTTCGTGGTGAGTACAGTAACAATCTTTATTTTTTACTTTAACCTGTTTTATAGTTTAGTACTGTACGTACTGTATGCATTAAGTTAAAGGGAAGGTTTTAAAAGTCTACATGTTGTAACCTATCATATTTTTTTTGTTTAAAATTTACATTTACGTACGTAAAACAATCTCTCTCTCTCTCTCTCTCTCTCTCTCTCTCTCTCTCTCTCTCTCTCTCTCTCTCTCTCTCTCTCTCTCAAATTGTTTTCCTGCTTTGCTACGTACAAGTACTGTATAATTTATATTTGTAAGGTAACATATTTTGTAAATGCTTTGTACTGTAAATACTGTATGTACTGTATCATTATTTATCACTATCATCATGCGTGTTAAATGCCTTGTTTGTTCTGAGCGTGGTTGTTTACTGAGCGTACACGCCGTCGTTTCAGGCGGCGTCATAAAGAAAAAGATTTCATTTGGAAGTCCTAAGAAAAATACGTAAACTAAAACATTGGTAATAAAAAAATCAACATACAGTACTGTATAATCAATATAATCGATGCAAAAACTAACCATACGTACATATATGTGTACACTAAATGAGTTTGTTTCTTCATTATGATCAGAGATGAACGTAAACAAAACATTGGTTGCCATTTTTTATCGTGCTTTTTAGGTGTTTAGGAAACACATGATATAAAATCGCCTTTAATATTTGTGCCTGTTTTAGTTTAGGGTGCTGTAGTACATGCATTAAGTGTTCTGTACATTACAGGGTGTAAAGGGTGGTTTGTTAACAGTACTACGTACAAGGGAAGGTTTTAAAAGTCCGAATATACATGTTAAATAAATAGGTAAATATGCTGTCACTACTTCGCGGATTTTCACCTATCGCGCCCGCGTCTGGAACCTATCTACCGCGATAAACGAGGGTTCACTGTAGATAAAAACAGTTGCTCTGTAAGAGTGATGAGATGAATATTTTTAGAAAATATTTTATGAAATTTATTCTTTGAATAGTTTTCGTGCTGTTTTTCAAAGATGAACTAACGTTTGGTTTATTTATGCTACGCAGTTTGCGCTCTATCGTTACGATAGAGAAAGAGAGAATCACGGTTTCACTTTGCAGAAAGAGTAAATCGATTTTGACGTTTTGTTCATTCTTCTTTCAAACTGAAGTTCTTTAGATACTAATTTAAAGGAACATGTTAATTTTCAATTTCTTAGTCCTTTCAGTTTTTTCCTTTAGTCAAATAACCTGTTATTGACGAAGAGTGAGTGAGCCATTCTCTTGTGAGTGACAAAAGAGAGAGAGAGAGAGAGAGAGAGAGAGAGAGAGAGAGAGAAAGAGAGAACGATCCGATCTTTATTCTCGTCCCAAGTCTCTGTACAAAGAGTTTGGGAGCGACTAACGTTGTTCTCGATTCAGATTTTTACTCTCGTCCCAAGTCTCTGTACGGGGAGAGAGGATAAAACGTTTTAGTTTTTATTCTCATCCCAAGGCACTGTACGGTAAGGGATTGAAAACGTAGTCCTTAGTGAACTAGTTTTTAGTCTCATCCCCAGTCACTGATCTTTTTAACTTTATATATTTCCGTTTTATTCGATATATATGTATATGTTTATTGATTTTTGCATGTGTGTTTCATTTTGTACTAATGTGCTTACATTATACGACTTATTTCGCAATTCTAACCTTTTGATTTAAGGGAGAATTGCGTGCTTCAGGTAGAAATCAGCTTTATTCATGTCTAATGTGAAATTATTAAAAAATGCGATATCAGTGAAGAAAGTGCAAAAAAAAAAAAAAAAAATGTTCTGTGTTGCGGAGGGTTCGTTTGTTCGTGCTTGTCGCTTGCCTAGTCCGAGACCTCTTTCAGGCTCCCCTGCACCAGGGAGAAGGAATGTCGTAGGACCCAAGGGAGTGAGAAGTGTAAACCAACGAACAGACGTTCCCTCAAAGGTATCAGACGTTGCTCGTCAAGCACGTCCTTGCCATAAGACAGGAGAGACGAAGTTTCTCCTCGTCTTCCGATGATTCGTCTCTTTAAAAGCCTGGGCGTAAGGTTTCGAGACGGTTGAAACGTTTATTAGTTCCTTCAGAACAAGTTCAACGTCCTAGCTGTAGTCATCATGAGAGTCCCGTTCATAGCGATGACGTTCATGTACAGACGTTTCTGCCTCAGACTCGACGTGACGTTGAGCGGTAGACACCGTAGACACAACGTGACGTCGAGTGTCAGTCACCGTAGTCACGATATAGCATCGATCAGCAGTCACCGCTGTTACTACGTGACGTTTGAACGTCAGCCACCGCAGTCACAGGTTGATCCGAAGTTAAGTGTTTTGCAAGATATGCTGTTAAAGCTTTCTTCTTTAATAGAAGCTTACGATCCTGTTCCTGTGCGAAAGGATCCTTTGCTTTTTGTTCGTCACGGTTCTGGGATACGTGATTCAGGTCTTCAACCTTCTAAACGAGCTTTGTTACGCCACGCTGACGTTATCCCTAGTGACAGCTTTGCTGTTAAACGAGATGCGGAGCATAAATCTCGATGTAACTTTGACCGCTTTGAACGTCAGCCAACGCAGTCACAGCGTGACGTTGAGCTGCAGACACCGCAGACACGACGTGACGTTGAGCGGTAGACACCGTAGACATGACGTGACGTCGAGGGTCAGTCATCGTAGTCACGATATAGCATCGAACAGCAGTCACCGCTGTTACTACGGGTCGTTTGAACGTCAGTTACTTCTGTCACGACGTGTAGTAGAATAACATTCTCTGCAGTCACAACGTGACATCGACCTTCCAACTTTAACTTTTGTTCCTATACAAGTTGATGTAGCCTGTCAGGCTTTGCCTTCACGTCATTCTGAATATAAATCTCCTTCTCGCAAGACTTTAGATTTATCAGATGATGTGCCTTCTGAAGAAGTTGATGACCCCCCTTTCAACTAATGTACCTTTGGGGAGTCATTCAGAAGAGGAGTATCCTAGGGTGGTCCAACAATCCCTTGTTTTATAATTATGAATTTCTTTAGTGAAATTTTGTCCTACTCGTTTTGTAACGGCTGCTCCGCCGTCTGAGTTTACTCTTGGCATGACTTTCTTCGACTCCTACATTTACGAAGTCAGTTCTCTCTTGTTCTTCCAAGAGAGCCATGCTCTTACTGGGAGACTGGTTGGAATCCAGGAGAAGTTTAGGAAAGTCTGCTTTTGCTTTTCCTCCTTCTTAATTAGCTTCTCGCTCGAGCGTCTGGTGGGACACAAGAGAAGTTCTCGGTTGGGGAGTACCTGCCTCTGCCCAGGGAGACTTCTTAAGCCTAGTGGACTCTCCTGGTCGTCTAGCCATGAGACGCTCCAAGATTTTATGGTCTGCTTCAGAGCTAGACCATCTCCTGTTAGGAGTTTTTTCGAGCGTTTGAAGTATTTATTTGTTGGATTGGTCCCTGGGAGCCTTAAGTAAGAAGGTCTCTCCAGCTGTCAATGTATTGCTGTACAATTATGTCATGCATGAACAAGGCTATCAGGGATGGCTCCAATGATCTGGCAGCCATGTTCACTGCAGGAGTACTTAAGATGTAAGTGCGCTCAATGTGTTCATTGTCAAGACAAAGTTCACGATGAAGACTACCAAATCTGTCTTGGCAGCAGTAAGGGAAGGCGACTGGATGGTCTCTCTCGACCTTCAGGATGCATACTTCCACATCCCGATTCATCCAAACTTTCAACAACATCTGAGGTTTGTGGTCGGGAAAGTAGTGTACCAATTTCGAGCACTGTGCTTCGGCCTCATTCCTGCTCCTCTTGTTTTTACAAGGCTCTTGCAAAATGTAGCAAGCTTTCTACATTTTTTGAGGATTCAGAGCCTCCCTTTATTTTGACGACTGGCTAATCAGGGCGTCGTCATTAAATCGCTGTCTGGAGAGCCTCTAATGGACATTAGACCTAACCAAGGAGCTAGGTCTCATAGTGAACGTAGAGAAGTCGTAACTTACAGTACTCCATCCCAGACTATTCTTTATTTGGGGATGGAGACACAGTGTCGAATTTTTCGGGCCTTTTCGTCTCCCACAAGAATGGAACAAGCTCTGTTAAAAGTCTGTCACTTGCAAGAGAAAAACAGTTGCTCTGTAAGAGTTTGAACGAGCCTCGTGGGAACTCTTTCATCGCTGGAGTAGTTTATCTCTCTGGGGAGACTCAACCTTTGCCTTCTCCAATTTCACTTAAACCATTGGAACAAGGAGAAGGGCTTAGAGAGTATCTTTTTCCCAATCTCCAACTCAGTCTAGACATGTCTGACTTGGTGGGACAGCAACATCAGACTTCGAGAAGGTCTTTCTCTTGCGATCAAGAACCCAAACCATGTGTTGTATTCAGATGCATCGGATTTGGGTTGGGGAGCTCCACTGGACAGTCTGGAATGCTCGGGTCTTTGGTCCACGGATCAGAAGGAACTCCATTTAAGGCAAGTAACATCTCTCTTTTGACGAGATTTGTGCAAGGAGAAATGAATGTCTTGGCGGACTGCCTCAGCAGAAGAGGACAAGTCATCTCCATGGAGTGGACATTGCACAAGAGTGTGTGCGAGAAGCTATAGATGACATGGGGTCAACCCACCATAGATCTTTTTGTGACTTCACTGACAAAGAGGCTCTCGACTTACTGCTTTCCAGTTCCAGATCCAGAGGCAGCCCACATAGACGCTTTCCTGCTGGACTGGTCTCACCTGGACGTTTATGCCTCTCCACCTTTCAAGATCCTAAACAGGGTGCTGCAGAAGTTCACCTCTCACGAAGGGACCAGGTTGACGTTGGTTGCTCCCCTCTGGCTCGCGAGAGAGTGGTTCACAGAGGTACTTCTATGGATGGTAGACGTTCCAAGAAGTCTGCCATTGCGGATGGATCTCTTGCGACTGCCTCACGTAAAGAGATTTCATCAAAGCCTCCCCGCGCTTCGTCTAACTGCCTTCAGACTATCGAAAGACTCTCTTGAGCTCGAGGGTTTTCAAAGGAGGCAGCTAGAGCGATCGCGAGGGCTAGAAGATCCTCTACCATCAGGATCTATCAGTCGAAATGGGAGGTATTTAGAGACTGGTGCAAGTCCTCCTCTATTTCCTCTTCCAGTGCCTCTGTAGCACAGATTGCGGATTCTCTGCTTTATCTGAGAAACGGTCGCTCCCTCTCTGCATCCACCATTAAAGGCTACAGAAGCATGTTAGCTTCTGTTTTCAGGCATAGGGGTTTGGATCTTTCTAATAACAAAGATCTCCAAGACCTGCTTAAGTCTTTCGAGACTTCCAAGGAGCGTCATATTTCGACTCCTGCTTGGAACTTGGACGTGGTCCTACAGTTCCTTATGTCAGACAGATTTGAACCATTAAATTCAGCCTCCCTGAAGGATCTTACCCTCAAGACACTTTTTTTTGGTGAGCTTGGCTTCGGCTAAAAGGGTTAGTGAGATACATGCTTTTAGCAAGAAGATCGGCTTCTCCACTAATAAAGCAGTATGTGCTCTTCAACTTGGTTTTTTGGCCAAGAATGAACTTCCGTCTCGTCCTTGGCCTAAATCATTTGAAATCCCCAGTCTTTCTGAGATTGTGGGGAATGAAGTTGAAAGAGTGCTGTGCCCCGTTAGAGCTCTTAAATTTTATTTATCCAGAACTAAACCGCTACGAGGTTGTTCAGAGGCTTTATGGTGCTCCGTTAAAAAGCCCTCTTTGCTCATGTCTAAGAATGCGTGGTCTTATTTTATTAGACTTTTGATTCGGGAGGCACACTCTCATTTAAGTGAGAAGGATCGTAATTTACTTAAAGTCAAGGCTCATGAAGTTAGAGCGATAGCAACTTCAGTAGCGTTTAAGCAAAATAGATCCATTAAAAGTATTATGGACGCGACCTTTTGGAGAAGCAAGTCGGTATTCGCTTCATATTACTTGAAAGATGTCCAGACTCTTTGTGAGGACTGCTACACACTGGGACCATTCGTAGCAGCGAGTGCAGTAGTGGGTGAAGGCTCTACCACTACATTCCCTTAATCCCAATATCCTTTTAATCTACAGTACTCTTGAAATTTTTAATCTTATTTGGGTTGTACGGGAGACTAAGAAGTCTTTCGCAATCTTTTTGATTTGGCGGGTGGTCAAAATATTGTTTCTTGAGAGCGCCCAGATTAAGGGTATTGATGAGGTCCTGTTATAGGGGTGTTCACCCTGGATATAGCAGCTCCTGGGAGTCTTTCAGCATCCTAAGAGGATCGCTGGGCTTCGTGAGGATAGCGGACTAATGAGGCGAGTAATCATTAGAGTCAGCTTCCTTACCAGGTACCTATACTTAAGTTTGTTTTTTGAATAGTTGTCAAAAACTCTTGAGCATATACGCCTTTATTGTTTTAATACTGGTCTCTACCCACCACCATGGGTGTGAATCAGCTATTTATATATTCACCGGCTAAGTTTAATATTTAGAAATGATATTTTCATTATAAAATAAATTTTTGAATATACTTACCCGGTGAATATATAATATTAAAGGTCCTCCCTTCCTCCCCGATAGAGACCCTACGGACTGAGAAGAACTGGTTTGGTTGAGAAGTATATGCGGTATCTGGCCGATAGTCGGCGCTGGTGGGCACACCCGGCAGCCTTCATGGCGATCGCTCGCGAGTTTTTGGAATCTGTCGACTGTCTGAGACGTCAGCGATTTATATATTCACCGGGTAAGTATATTCAAAAATTTATTTTATAATGAAAATATCATATTTCCGATAGACCTCTCTCCCAGGTATCGAGAGGAGACAAAGAGACAGGCGTTGCATCATCAAGTTTCTCTGTTGTTGGAAAAGGGGGCGGTGGTGAAAGTCTCGGACCTTCAATCCCCAGGTTTTTACATCCGTCTCTTCTTGGTTCCGAAGAACAGAGGAAGTTGGAGGCCAGTGCTGGATGTAAGTGCTCTCAACGTGTTTGTTGTAAAAACAAAATTCACGATGAAGACCACCAAATCCGTTTTAGCAGCGGTAAGAGAGGGCGACTGGATGGTCTCTCTCGACCTGCAGGATGCGTACTTCCACATTCCGATACATCCAAACTCTCAACATTATCTGAGGTTTGTGTACAGGAAGGTGGTGTATCAATTCCGAGCACTGTGCTTCGGCCTCAGCCCTGCTCCTCTTGTTTTTACAAGGCTCATGTGAAATGTAGCGAAGTTTCTACATTTGTCGGGGATCAGAGCCTCCCTTTATTTGGACGACTGGTTACTCAGGGCGTCGTCCCTTCATCGCTGTCTGGAGGACCTCAAATGGACTTTGGACCTGACCAAAGAGTTAGGTCTCCTAGTGAACATGGAGAAGTCGCAACTGACTCCATCCCAGACCATTCTTTATTTGGGGATGGAGATACGGAGTCGAGTTTTTCGGGCTTTTCCGTCTTCCACCAGGATGGAGCAGGCTTTGCTCAAAGTCCGTCTCTTGCAAGAGAAAAGCAGTTGCTCTGTGAGAGTTTGGATGAGTCTCCTAGGGACTCTTTCGTCGCTGGAGCAGTTTATCTCTCTAGGGAGACTCAACCTTCGCCCTCTCCAGTTTCACCTAAACCACCATTGGAACAAGGAGAAGGGCTTAGAGACGATCTCAATTCCAACCTCCGATTCAGTCAAGACCTGTCTAGCTTGGTGGGACAGCAACATAAGACTTCGGGAAGGTCTTTCTATTGCAATCAAGAACCCAAACCATGTGTTGTTTTCAGACGCATTGGATTTGGGTTGGGGAGCGACACTGGACAATCTGGAATGCTCGGGTCTTTGGTCCGCAGACCAGAAGAGTCTTCACATAAACTGCAAAGAGCTTTTAGCATTCCATCTAGCGTTAAGGAGTTTCGAGAGTCTGGTTCGAAACAAAGTAGTGGAGGTGAATGCAGACAATACCACGGCCTTGGCATACATCTCGAAGCAAGGAGGCACTCACTCTCACTCCCTTTTCGTCATCGCAAGGGACCTTCTCACTTGGTCAAAAGCTCGAAACATCTCTCTTTTGACGAGATTCGTCCAAGGGGAGTTGAATGTCTTAGCGGACTGTCTCAGCCGAAGAGGACAGGTGATTCCCACGGAGTGGACGCTGCACAAGGATGTGTGCGAGAGACTATGGATGACATGGGGTCGACCCACCATCGATCTCTTTGTGACCTCTTTGACAAAGAGGCTCCCGACTTATTGCTCTCCTGTTCCAGATCCAGAGGCGGCCCACATAGACGCTTTCCTGCTGGACTGGTCTCACCTAGACGTCTATGCCTTTCAACCGTTCAAGATCCGAAACAAGGTGCTTCAGAAGTTCGCCTCTCACGAAGGGACCAGGTTGACGTTGGTTGCTCCCCTCTGGCCCGCGAGAGAGTGGTTCACAGAGGTACTTCTATGGCTAGTAGACATCCCAAGAAGTCTACCGTTGCGGATGGATCTCCTGCGTCAGCCTCACGTAAAGAGATTTCATCAAAGCCTCCCCGCGCTTCGTCTAACTGCCTTCAGACTATCGAAAGACTCTCTAGAGCTCGAGGGTTTTCGAAGGAGGCAGCTAGAGCGATCGCGAGGGCTAGAAGATCCTCTACCATCAGGATTTATCAATCTAAATGGGAGGTATTTAAAGACTGGTGCAAGTCCTCCTCTATATCCTCTTCCAGTACCTCTGTAGCGCAGATTGCAGATTTTCTGCTTTATCTGAGGAATGGTCGCTCCCTTTCTGCATCTACCATTAAGGCTACAGAAGCATGTTAGCTTCTGTTTTTAGGCATAGAAATTTGGATCTATCTAATAACAGAGATCTTCAAGACCTTCTTAAGTCTTTCGAGACTTCCAAGGAGCGTCATATTTCTACTCCTGCTTGGAACTTGGACGTGGTCCTTCAGTTCCTTATGTCAGACAGGTTTGAACCGTTAAATTCGGCCTCCCTGAAGGATCTTACCCTCAAGACTCTTTTCTTGGTGAGCTTGGCTTCTGCGAAAAGGATTAGTGAGATACATGCTTTTAGCAAGAATATCGGCTTCTCCGCTAATAAAGCAGTATGCTCTCTTCAGCTTGGTTTTTTGGCCAAAAATGAACTTCCGTCTCGTCCATGGCCTAAATCGTTTGAACTTCCAGTCTATCGGAGATTGTTGGGAATGAAGTTGAAAGAGTGCTGTGCCCCATTAGAGCTCTTAAATTTGATTTAACTAGAACTAAACCGCTGCGAGGTTTTTCAGAGGCTTTATGGTGCTCTGTTAAAAAGCCCTCTTTGCCTATGTCGAAGAATGCGTTGTCTTATTTTATTAGACTGTTGATTAGAGAGGCGCACTCTCATTTAAGTGAGAAGGATCGTAATTTGCTTAAAGTTAAGGCTCATGAAGTTAGAGCGGTAGCAACTTCAGTAGCGTTTAAACAAAATAGATCCCTTAGAAGTATTATGGACGCGACCTTTTGGAGAAGCAAGTCGGTGTTTGCTTCATATTACTTGAAAGATGTCCAGACTCTTTATGAGGACTGCTACACGTTGGGACCATTCGTAGCAGCGAGTGCAGTAGTGGGTGATGGTTCTACCACTACATTCCCTTAATCCCAATATCCTTTTAATCTTCTCTTGAAACTTTTAATCTTATTTTTGGGTTGTATGTGGAGACTAAGAAGTCTTCCGCAATCTTTTGATTTGGCGGGTGGTCAAAATATTGTTTCTTGAGAGTGCCCAGATTAAGGGTATTGATGAGGTCCTGTTGTAGGGGTGTTCACCCTGATTATAACAGCTCCTGGGAGTCTTTCAGCATCCTGAGAGGATCGCTGGGCTTCGTAAGGATAGCGGACTAATGAGGCAGAGTAATCATCAGAGTCAGCTTCCTTATCAGGTACCTATACTTAAGTTTGTTTTTTGATAATTTGTCAAAAACTCTTGAGCATATACGCCTTTATTGTTTTAATACTGGTCTCTACCCACCACCATGGGTGTGAATCAGCTATTTATATATTTACCGGCTAAGTTTAATATTTAAAAATTATATTTTCATTATAAAATGAATTTTTGAATATACTTACCCGGTGAATATATAATATTAAAGGCCCTCCCTTCCTCCCTGATAGAGACCCTACGGACTGAGAAGAACTGGTTTGGTTGAGAAGTATATGCGGTATCTGGCCGATAGTTGGCGCTGGTGGGCACACCCGGCAGCCTTCATGGCGATCGCTCGCGAGTTTTTGGAATCTGTCGACCGTCGGAGACGTCAGCTATTTATATATTCACCGGGTAAGTATATTCAAAAATTTATTTTATAATGAAAATATCATTTTTCAATATTTAACTTAGCCGGTGATTATATAAGCTGCAACTCTGTTGCTCGACAGAAAACTCTACATCAAAAATCCGCCAGCGATCGCTATGCAGGTAGGGGGTGTACTTCAACAGCGCCATCTGTCGTGCAGGTACTCAGTACTCAATGTAAACAAAGAACTCAATTTTCTCTCTGTCGGGCTACCGGCAAGACCTACTAATTCGCTGTTGCTAACTGGATTTGTTTTCACAACTATTTGGTGAAGTACACTATTCTAGTTTTGAGCTTTCGCTATGCAGGTGTTTTATCTTCATCTCAAAACTTGAACTCGTTTTGGATAGATTTAATTATGATGACAAAGAGAGTATGAACTTTCTTTCACTTTTAAATGGCCGACCCTTCCCTTAGACGGAAGTGTGTTTAGGCTTTTAGTAATTATCTTATCACGTTATAGATCTATATATTTTATATCTCTCCGCCTTTATTAGGCCTCTTCGATTAACTTTCCATTTATTATAAACATATAAAAATAAATTTTAATGTTTTGTTTATATGCGACCTTTCCTGATAGTAGGCGGTCCTAACTTGGAACCGAAGTTAATCAACGTTGAGCCCTTTATATCGTAATTAGCTTTTAAAGAATTTAAAACTTTTTAAATGTAATATTTTATGGAAGAATTTCTTTGATAGTCTTCGTACTGTTTTCAAAGATGAACTAACGTTTAGTTTTTTATGCTACGCAGTTGTTGACGTTCAGGACGTTCAACATGCGCTCTATCGTTACGATAGAGAGAGAGTGTATCACGGTTTCACTTTGCAGTAAGAGTAAATCGATTCTGACGTTTTGTTCATTCTTTCTTAGCTTTAATGTTTTAAATTCTAAGTTAAAGGAACTTTTTATTTGAAAAACCTTTCAGTTTTTTCCTTTAGTCAAATTACATGTTTTTTTTGACGATATATAATTGGGCTCTTCTCTTAGGTGCGAAATCAAGAGAGAAAGAGAGAGAGAGATAGAGACGGAGGGAGAGAGAGGAGAGAAAACGTTCCGTTCAAGCGGGTAACGTTGTTCTCGTGTTACTCTCGTCCCTAGTCTCTGTACGGGGAGGAAGGATAAAACGTTTTTAGGTTTTTATTCTCGTCCCCAGGCTATGTGCGGTGAGAGATTGAAAACGTAGTTATATGAACTAGTGTTTAGTCTCTTTCCCAGCCACTGATTTTTCTTTTTATCTTAAAATATGTTTTCTGTTTTTTGCTGGTATTATGAGCTTGCATTATACGACTAATTTCGCAATTACTACCTTTTAATGAAGGGTAGAATTGCGTGTTTCAGGTAGAAATAAGTGCAAAACAGAAAATCGAAGTGATAAAGTGATATGCGCAAAGTGTTACAGTGTTGCGTCCGAGGCGCAAAGTGTTACAGTGTTGCGTCCGAGGGTTCGTCTGTTCGTGCCTGTCGTTCACCTAGTCCGGGACCTCTTGCAAGCTCCCAAGCCCAGGGGAGAAGTAATGTCAAAAGACTTATGGGTTCGAGAGGCCTTGACCAACAAACAGACGTTTTCCCTCTATGGTATCGGGTGTTTCTTACCAAGATCTCCCCTACCATAAGACGAGAGAGACGTTGTTTCTCCTCGCCATCCGTAGGCTTTTCGCATAAGAAACCTGTCACAAGGTTTCGAAGCCCTTAAGCGAAAGTCAGTCCTTTCAGGACAGGTCCAGCGTCCTGGTTACAGCCATTAGGACAGCTCTGACCCTATGCAGTCATCGGATAACTGCTCGCTGCCTAACAAAAGCGTAACACAGACTCCGAAAGTCTTTTTTTGTAGGCAAAGTGTTGCGGTCACAGACGTTACCCTCGTCTATTACCACAACCATTTCCGTTGATCCTTAAGGGGTTGTATGGCAAAACATGCAGTATATGCTTGCCTCCCTTATGGAAGACTATTCTGCCGATTAGTCCGTTGAGTCTAGCCGTTTATCTCATCGATATCCTGGCTTTCAGCCAACCTAACGTTCCTTTGTGCTTACTGTTGACGTTGGCGTAGCTTAGTCACGTCAGTCAGGTTGTTTAGAACCACACTCGATGCGGTCTCGTGTGGTTTTTCAGCCGCATTTGGACGTTAGGCCACTGGCTGATGCTCCTGTTGACGTTCTAGACGTTCACTAACAATCGGAGTTGACTTGTTTTGACGCTGTGCGTCAACCTCCGCATTCTAGAGTTGTTTTGACTGCTCAGTCTAGGCAGTCAAAGCAGTCTCGAGTGGACGCTGTACGTCCTCACGCACCTGTTGTGGTTGACAGTTCAGTTGTTGACAGTTCACAGACTGTCAAGCAGTTACATGACGTTGCGTTCTGGTCCGCTACTAATGCACCAGTGAGAGACTCAGTTTTTATCGGACAAGGTTCCTGTAGATGAGGAAGTTGCTGTTCTCCCTCCTACTGATATTCCCTTGAGGACTCTGTCAGATGGAGAGGAGCCTTAAGCTGCTTAGCCTCCTATGGACTTTAATTAAATCATGATGATTTTTTTTAAGGATCTTCGTCCGGATCTTGTAACTGCTGCTTCTCGTTCGCTTAAACGTCAGAGCTTACACTAGGCCTAGCTACTTCGAAGCCGTTGTTTTTAAGCTAGTGCTCTCTCGCTCTCCTAGAGAGCGTTACGTTGGCTAGGCGACTGGTTTTTCACCAGGAGGAGTTTGGGGGATACAGCCTTTGCTTTCCCTTCTTTTAAACTGGTTTATAGAGCGAGAGTCTGATATGACACGAGAGAAGTTCTCGGCTTGGGAGTTCATGCCTCTGCCCAGATAGACTTCTCAATTCTGGTAGACTCTCCCTGGCGCCTAGCCAGGAGACGCTCCAAGTTGTTTACAGGTCAACTTCTCAGCTGTTGTCGAGCCTTTGAAGTTTTGCTGTACTATTATGTCACGCATAACAAGGCTTTCAGGGATGGTAAACGGTTCCGCCTCAGTCGCTAACCCCGTCTGTTGCCACACCTGCTCCCGTAGACCCTAAATGGACTTTGCTGCAAGACATGCAGTCCAAGCTTGCGTCCTTGATAGAGGACTTAAATGCGGAGAAGAACCTTCTGGCCAACAACCTTCCAACCGGTCGGTTGTGCGCCCTGTTGACGCTGAGGTAACCTACTCGCGTCTGCCAGTTGAGGTGGTTCCTCCACCGATGCGACCCAGTGTGGGTTGCCAGCCGCACGTTGACGTTAAGCGACGCTCGGAGGTGGTTGTTGACGTTCAGGACGTTCAACAACCAGCAGAGGTGACTTGTTGTGACGCAGTGCGTCAACCTCAGCAACCCGGTAGGGTGTTGACTGCACAACCCAGACGGTCTAGACAGTTTCGGGTTGACGCTGTGCTTCCTCGCGCACCCATGGTTGTTGACAGTTCACAGACTGTGCAGCAGTTCCATGATATTGCGTCCGGCTCCGTCACGCATCCACCAGTGCGACCGGATTCAGCGAGTCAGACGTTGCCCACTCCGTTGCCGTTTCCTCATCAGTTTCGGATGAGGAACCATCTGATGAGGACGTTGCTGAACAAGACGATCAGCCCCCAGCCCTGCTATCCATCCAGAAGATGCTGAAGAAGGAACGCTGCTCAGTCAGGCTGTGGATGAGTCTGGTAGGGACGCTGTCATCCGTGGATCAATTTGTGTCACTAGGAAGACTACACCTCCGTCCTCTTCTATACCATCTAGCTTTTCACTGGAAAAAGGACAAGACGCTAGAAGCGGTCTCGATCCCGGTTTCCGAAAAGATAAAGTCTTGTCTGACCTGGTGAAAGGACTATATCAACCTAAGAGAAGGTCTTCCCCTGACTGTTCAGACTCCCAACCACGTTCTCTTCTCGGACGCATCGGACGTAGGCTGGGGTGCGACATTAGACGGTCGGGAATGCTCGGGAATATGGAACTCGAGTCAAAGGACAATGCATTTCAACTGCAAGGAGCTACTGGCAGTACGTCTGGCCTGGAAAAGCTTCAGGTCTCTCCTTCAAGGCAAAGTGGTGGAGGTGAACTCGGACAACACCACGGCTTTGGCGTACATCTCCAAGCAAGGAGGGACCTACCCTCTGACGTTGTACGAGATCGCAAGGGACCTCCTCACCTGGTCAAAAGGTCTAGACATATCACTAGTAACGAGGTTCATCCAAGGCAACTTGAATGTCATGGTAGATTGTCTCAGTCGGAAGGGACAAATAATTCCAACAGAATGGACCCTCCACAAGGATGTATGCAAGAGACTTTGGGCCACCTGGGGCCAGCCAACCATAGATCTCTTCGCAACCTCGATGATCAAGAGGCTCCCAATATTTTGCTCACCAATCCCGGACCCAGCAGCAGTTCATATAGATGCCTTTCTCCTAGATTGGTCACATCTAGATCTATATGCATTCCCTCCGTTCAAGATTGTCAACAAGGTACTGCAGAAGTTCGCCTCTCACGAAGGGACAAGGTTGACGCTAGTTGCTTCCCTCTGGCCCGCGAGAGAATGGTTCACCGAGGTACTTCGATGGCTAGTAGACGTTCCCAGAACACTTCCCCTAAGGGTGGACCTTCTACGTCAGCCACACGTAAAGAAGGTACACCAAGGCCTCCACGCTCTTCGTCTGACTGCCTTCAGACTATCGAAAGACTCTCGAGAGCTAGAGGCTTTTCGAAGGAGGCAGCCAGAGCGATTGCTAGAGCAAGGAGAACATCCACCCTTAGAGTCTACCAATCGAAGTGGGAAATCTTCCGAAACTGGTGCAAGTCAGTATCCGTATCCTCGACCAGTACCTCTGTAACTCAAATAGCTGACTTCCTCTTATATCTGAGGAAAGAACGATCTCTTTCAGCTCCCACTATCAAGGGTTACAGAAGCATGTTGGCATCAGTCTTCCGTCACAGAGGCTTAGATCTTTCCAACAATAAAGATCTACAGGACCTCCTTAAGTCTTTTGAGACCACGAAGGAGCGTCGTTTGGTTACACCTGGTTGGAATTTAGACGTGGTACTAAGATTCCTTATGTCAGACAGGTTCGAACCGCTACAATCAGCCTCCCTGAAAGATCTCACCTTAAAGACTCTTTTCCTGGTATGCTTAGCCACAGCTAAAAGAGTCAGTGAGATTCATGCCTTCAGCAAGAACATCGGATTCTCATCCGAAACGGCTACATGTTCTACAACTTGGTTTTCTAGCCAAAAACGAGCTGCCTTCTCGGCCTTGGCCAATATCGTTCGATATTCCAAACTTATTGTATGGTTGGAAATGAACTAGAAAGAGTCTAATGCCCTGTAAGAGCTCTTAAGTTCTATTTAAAACGAACTAAACCTTTACGAGGCCCTTTTGAAGCTTTATGGTGTTCAGTTAAGAAACCATCTTTGCCTATGTCAAAGAATGCTTTATCCTATTTTATCAGACTGTTAATACGAGAAGCTCATTCCCATCTGAATGAGGAAGACCAAGCTTTGCTGAAGGTAAGGACACACGAAGTTAGAGCTGTCGCAACTTCCGTGGCCTTTAAACAAAATAGATCTCTGCAAAGTATAATCGACGCAACTTATTGGAAAAGCAAGTCAGTGTTCGCGTCTTTTTATCTTAAGAATGTCCAGTCTCTTTACGAGAACTGCTACACTCTGGGACCATTCGTAGCAACGAGTGCAGTAGTGGGTGAGGGCTCAACCACTACAATTCCCTAATTCCATAACCTTTTTAATCTTTCTCTTGAAATGTTTTATTATTGTTTTTGGGTTGTCCGGAAGGCTAAGAAGCCTTTCGCATCCTACTTGATTTGGCGGGTGGTCAAAGTCATTTCTTGAGAAGCGCCTAGATTAGAGGTTTTGATGAGGTCCTGTTGTATGGGTTGCAACCCTTGATACTCCAGCTCCTAGGGGTCGCTCAGCATCCTAAGAGGATCGCGAGGCTCCGTAAGGAAGACGTACTTAAAAAGGCAGAGTAATTGTTCAAGTCGACTTCCTTACCAGGTACTTATTTATTTTAAGTTTGTTATTTTGATAACTGCTAAAATGAAATAAAAAATCCTTAGCTCATAATAATGTAAACATTTATTGCTGGTCTCTACCCACCCCCCTGGGTGTGAATCAGCTTACTGTATATAATCACCGGCTAAGTTGAATATTGAAAAATGTTATTTTTATAATAAAATAAATTTTTGAATATACTTACCCGGTGATTATATATTAAAGGACCCTCCCTTCCTCCCCAATAGAGACGCAGTGGACCGAGGAGAAAATTGAGTTCTTTGTTTACATTGAGTACTGAGTACCTGCACGACAGATGGCGCTGTTGAAGTACACCCCCTACCTGCATAGCGATCGCTGGCGGATTTTTAACGTAGAGTTTTCTGTCGAGCAACAGAGTTGCAGCTTATATAATCACCGGGTAAGTATATTCAAAAATTTATTTTATTATAAAAATAACATATTTCGTAAATTGTAAAACTAGCTTGAAACTTTACCGACTGTGGTACAGAAGTGTATGCAGCTTTTCTCTTCATAGAAGAATTGTATGATATCTAGGGATGATTTCTAGCCTGGGTTTGCAAGATGGCTGTCTCACCCAATCGGAAAACTGTCTATATCTCTAGAACGGTGCTTCTAGAGGAAAACTATAAGGGGCTGAATTTGTTTGAAAAGCTTTTGCTACACCATTAAAAATGCAGTATTGTGCAGTTTATTTGCAAATTAAGCTAATATAAAGATATGATATGTAATTAAATTGTTGAATTTGCCAATTAAGCAATAATTCTATTAAAATAAGAGCTTTACTTCATTATATATGAATTAACTAATGTGTCTTTAGCAGAACATACTTTATGATATTTAATAAATAAAAATTTTAATCTAATGATAAAGAAGTAACTAGGCAAAACTATATACAGTTATCTGTGATCTCCATGAATAAGGTCTGTCCATCAGACTGTATATACTTATTAATTATATAGTGCCACATTGTACAGGCCCTGTGGGCATTATTGGGCTTTCCTAGTTCGAATTACACAATGGTTGGTACATGATTTATGTGAAGTAATATGTACCAACTATGAAATAATGAGAACTGAATAAACATTCAACCAATCTATCATATTGTAAATTGAAAATTCCTTTCCAAAGCTATTTTTTTTTTTTTAATGTCTAGCTTTCTTGTCCACCAGTGCCTTTGTAGATGAAATATACATAACTGGCCATACATACAGGGTACTATCATTTTTGCAATTGTTTGAATTTCCACAAGCCCAAAATCATGATCATGGTACAGAGTACATTCGGCATTCGCATGAGTTTGTTTTGTAACAGATCTTGCAACTTCATGTGTTAGGAAAATTCTCATGTATTGGCTCTGTAATAATTTGAGGAGCTCATCCTGTCTCTTGTTGTTCTTATTCATAGTGACATGGATCCTGAATGCCTACATCGTCCATTAATAATTAGTACCATCTGTTTGCCTATAGATACGGCCTTTATGATGTTGGTGGGAACTTCATAAAATCCAAATTCTTTATGTGATGGTACCTTAAGAAGTGCATATAATATATGCTTTTGAACTATTTTGACAAAATGTTATACTGTAGCAAATACTCCTCAGCATTTTCTAGCATGATGTCTGGTATGTCTTCCCTCCCAGGTCTTCAAAAATATATGCATAATCTTTTCCTTGCTTTAGAGATGTATGCTTTGTCCCAACGTTGATTGCCGTGTCACAACCACTGAGTGAACAAATAGCCTATAATGTTTCAATAACTTGATTTTCTACTACTTCTCATATGTCATGCACTGGAAGGTATCGTATTTTGTGCCCCTGTCCAGAGAGAGTCCAAATTATCTTCAAACCATTAGATTTAAAAAAAAACAATGGGGTAATAGTAAATGGCACACGCAAATACATCAGTGTTGGAAAAGGCAATTGGTAGACTTTAGACTCTTTCAGATTTGAAAGCTTGATTAATGTGAATGAACAATCTTTCATCTGCTTTATCAAAAGTAGACCTTAACTCCATTACATTTGTCACGTGTCCATTTTGTACTTTTAAGTGCTTCCCATTTATTCCACTTAGAAACATAGTTACTTTTGGCAATCTTTCTTGATGTTGCAGAATAAAGGTTTGAAAGAATTTCTGGTGTTGATTTTTGTCATGGAATGAAGACTAAAAAGCATCCTTGTCAGGCTGTCAAACTGTCAGGCTGTGAATAGGATTTTTCTTGGTGCCTCAAGGAAGGGCATCTCTCGGAATATTCGTTTAGTGTGGGTTATGAGCGGTTGCTTTCCCGTTAAGGAGAAGACTTTTCAGAGCTAGCCAGGACAAGACTGTCATCAGACATGATTCAGATACGTAATAAAGCTTCCTGCTCGGAACCAGCGATAGAGGTCTATCTCTGGTCATGGAATCATCCCTTTAATAATTGAGGTGGCGTGGGCAGTAGGGCAATCCTTATGAGTATGTACGTAGTTGGGATGGGAACCTCTTCTTCAAAAAGAGGGACTGTCACCCAGGTAAGTGAACGAAGTCTGCCATTCTCTTAAGAGGGCCTGGTAAGAATATTAGTTGAACTACAAAGAAGAGCTTTCCATCGGAAAAGTCTCCTTTCTTGCATGGGTAGCGGCGGAAGGAACCTATGAGTGGTATAGTTCCTCATGTTACATTCCTGATTTTGGGATATGAAGACAATTCCTGTCCTTCATACACAGTATTGTGGGTCAGAAACCAGAATAAGTGAACTCATGGATCCTGGGTCCTGACTGTGAACTGGGAGGAAAGAATCAACGGTCTGACTTGGTTACTCTTATTTTTAAGACCACACCTGCAGTACTTCTTGTCAGTGCTTAAAAAAAAGGGAAAGGGAACAAAGAAATCTTTTCTTTAAGGCTGTGGGAGGTCATTGACCATACCCTTTAGCTGCCCTCTCTTTGTTCTTCAGGAAGAACTAAAGTCAAAGTTGTGGGTACCTTTTCAGCTCTCTTTTAGAATTTTTCTGTGGTGTTTGTAATTAGGGTACAATTGAGATGTCAGACGACGTTTACTGGGATGTAACCTATAGGTCTCTAATCTTTTAGGGCTTGTTGTAGCTGCACAAGTGGTATAGCTATCTTAGGTCCTTTCACAGGACCTTTAGCATCGGAGTCTGGGATGAAAGGAAAGATTGACTGGCCTTTTCTTTTCCCCTTCAGTCTTCCCCTCTCTTTGGGTACAGCTTTAAAGACCTTGCCAGCTGTACTTAATCTTGATGCAGGTAGGTCTCATTCAGCTTGTGGCTGTTCTGTACTCAGGTACAGAGGAGTTTTCCCCACACTTCTTATATGGGGAATGTGACGTAATCAGCCATACAACACAATTAAAGCAAGTACATCACACGTTTACAGTAAGCCAGATCTATAACGCAGAGATATTAAACTCGTAACAACCCTTGAAGCAGGGTCGTGAACCTGCTAGTATTACTAAACCACTAGTACACGTATTGGTAGCATCCTTGACTCTTTCAGCATCCCAGATGCATGAGTTCTGAGTACACTACAGTATTATGGATTAAGTTATCCCGCCAGTTGAAAAGGGGATTTCCTCTAGCATAAGGATGAGTCTCCTCTGTAAAGAACAATGATTTGTATTTATGTAAGAACTAGGGAAAACTATTTTCAAGTTACTGTATTTGTATTTTTCATAACTATACAAACCTGAGTACTCATGCTTTCCCACCAACACCAACCCATAGAAAGTCCCAGCTGCTGCCTTAAGTGAGTTGTCAGTGAGTCAGCATAGGGGCATAGTCTCCCTTATACTGGCTGATAATTATCTGTCAGTTGTTAACACTTTATTATTAATTTTTAATTGCTATGTTTCCAGCTTCGTTATTTTCGTTCTTTTTATGTAAAGCACTCAGGTTTTTATAGTTAGAATGAATACAAAATACTCTTAGAAATTTGTCATTTTTTAATGTTATATTTCTTCCATAACTGGAATACAAACCAACGCTATTTATTAGGGGTATTTTTGTTGAAAGGACAAGCCATTAGAATTTAGCGAGGGTTAACTACCCATCCAGCTAGTTAGCAGGGGTTAGGGGACTTAGCTAGATACTCTACTCACACACATACCTGTGACTGAGCCCCTCTTTGCTTTTGGCTCGGATAGAGAACGTTTGTTACCGCGCTTCCTCCTCTCCATTTTAGACTGCCATTAATCTATTTTTTTGCTTTTTCTTTTCAGTGTGTTTGTATGTGTATGCTGAGTTTCTTTTGCAGCCATGCGTACCTGTACCGGATCGGAGGGCCGCACCTGCGGCAAGCGGCAGTTCATGTCCGCTTTGGAAATAGATCCCCGCAGCCTTTGCGCTGTCTGCAGAGGTCAACGCTGCAACATAGACAACAAGTGTGATGAGTGTCAGGAGTGGTCTGTCTCCCAGTGGGAAAGGTTTGGGTGCAGGCAGAAGAAGAAGTCTTAGCGGGACTCTTCTCCTTCGAAGGCAGCTTTGAAGCAGAAGAAACCCAAGGCTTTTTCCTCCACCTCTTGACCTTCCTCCAAAGCTTCTGCTTGAATGGCTTCCTCCGGGGGCCCGACGAGTAGTAGCCTGGACTATTTAACAGCTGGTCAACCTTGGTCCTCGAGAGACGGTGCTGCCTCCCCTAGTGAGGCTCCCCGTCTCTCCCCCCGAGTTAGGCCTTATCTATTTCTCCCTTATTGCAGATGTGGCCTTTGTTGGGTTTGCCTGGTTCTCCTCCCAAGGAGGCATTGCTGCAGTTCCTGCACCGGGATGCAGATCTTTAGTGGGCGTCAGCGTCAAAGTCTACCATTTGCCCAACTAGCGACTCCTGAAGCTACATCTTCTGCATCATCTTCCGTCTCTGCCAGTGGTTCCTGGTCCCTCTGCTCTATGCACGACCTGAGGATGCCCCCTTGGTTTCTCTAGGGACGTCCTTGGTCTTGACTGACCTAGGCTAATGGACCCCGACGGCTTCTCCCCTGAAGAGGAAGAGAGGAACTCTTGACAAACTTTCATCATTGAGAGTCAAGCTGACTCCAGTCAGGGCTCCAAGATCAGAGGTTTCCCCTGTAAACCCTGCATTGCTTCTACTTACCAGTGCCTCACCCACTGACCTGAGAGGCTCTCAGAGGGAAAAGTCAGTTTTGGACTCTCGCTCTTCCGTCACTGACGGAAAAACCCCCGTCTTTCCTATTCAAGCCTAAGAAAGTCGAGCAGGATGCGGAAAGGTGAAGGAAGTCCAACACCGACTCCCTCCTTCATAAGGCCCTGACATTGCGGTCCAACAGACCTCCAGCCCCTCCAAAGACCAGCCAACCGAAACCTTCATCAAATAAAATGGCAGCGAACATAAATGTGTCTAAAAAACCTTTTCCTGTCAAGGACCGGGAAGGCACCAAGTCCAACCGTGGGAGAAAACACCAGAGAGGCGGCGACAGAAGCTGTAAATGCTAGGACAGACGATACCCTTGCTTGTCCACTAGTGGGGTGATGCCTACAAAGCTGCTGGACCAGGTGGATGCAGCTCAGGGGCGAACCTTGGACGGTCTCTGTGATTTGTTCGGTGTATCGGATCCCGTTCATCTCATCTCTCCCTCCACTGACCAAGAATCCAGTGCTTGTGAGCTCCTTTGCGATGAAATCAGCAAAGGGGAAGGCCCTTCAGGCCGAAGTCCAGACCATGTTGGAGAAGAGCACTCTCCAGGAGGTCCTTGACTGGTCCCCAGGCTTCATCAGTCAACTCTTTCTTGTGAAAAAGGCTTCTGGAGGCTGGAGACCAGTCATCGACCTCTCGGATCTGAACAATTTTGTTGAACAGACTTCGTTCAGCATGGAGACAGCAGACACGGTCAGACTAGCTATAAGGCCACAGGACTTTATGTGTACACTGGATCTAAAGGATCCATACTTCCAGATTCCATTCCATCCATATTCAAGGAAGTACAGTATCTAAGATTCAACATTGACAACAAAATATACCAGTTCAAGGTGCTGTGTATCGGCCTTTCCACAGCACCTCAGGTCTTCACAAGAGTGTTTACCCGAGTGTCATCCTGGGCACACAGGCTTGGCCTCCATTGCCTTTGGTTCTTGGACAACTGGCTGATAGACAGTGGCAACCCTTCTTCAGTACCGAGACAAACTTCTGAGAGATTGCCAAGATCTGGGGATCTTGGAAAACCTCGAGAAGTCATCCCTGCTTCCTACTTAAAGACTGGTATACCTGGGCATGATATTAGACACCAAATTACACAAAGCCTTTCCATCAGACAACAGGATAGAGAGCCTGAGAAAGGTCGCAAGGCCTTTTTTCAGATGAGGAGAACTCCCAGCCCAGAAGTGGTTATGTCTCCTCGGACATCATCCTTGGCCCGTCTTGTTCTCAACGTCCGCCTCAGGATTCGATCTCTCCAGTGGAGCCTGAAGTCCAATTGGAATCCGGCCATCGATTTCCCGGACACTTTGATTCCCAGGGGCTGTGGTGGCTTGGTGGTAGCGTCATTGCCTGGTGATTGCCAGACTGGGGTTCGAGTCCCGCTTAGTCTCGTCAAGTTCCTCTGGTCTCAGCAACTTCCATCCTTGTGAGCTAAGGATTGGAGGTTTGGGGGAGCCTTTAGGTCTATCTGCTGAGTCATCAGCAGCCATAACCTGGCCCTCCTTGGTCCTAGCTTGGATGGAGAGGGGGCTTGGGCGCTGATTATATGTAATATGGTCAGTCTCTAGGGTAATGTCACTGTCCCTTGCCTATGCCATGCATGAGCAGCCTTTAAACCTTTAAACCAGAGGAAAGGACGGATCTCGAATGGTGGCTGGCAGACGAGAATCTGCTGAAGGGTGTCGATCTTCTCGTCCTTCCTCTCGATTTGACGTTGTTTTCGGCCACATCAAAAGAAGGGTAGATGCCCACGTGCTGCACCACCTGGCCTTAGGCTTTTGGTCAGAGTCCGTAAAGTACCTTCACATAAATCTCTTAGAGATGAAGGCTGTATATCTGGCCCTTCAAGAGTTCCAGCAGTTCCTGGCGGGTTACTGGGTGGTGGTCATGAACGACAACACCACAGTAGGGGCTTACATAAATAAGCAAGTAGGTACTATTTTGCAGCCCCTATTTCATCTAGCAGTAGAAATACTATCAGCTCACTTCATTCCCGGCAAGAGGAATGTGCTCGTTAACAATCTAAGCAGAGCATCACAGATAGTGGGTTCCGAATGGTCTTTGGATCATCTAGTAGTCAACAAAGTCCTTACTTTGCAGGGTTCTCCAACTGTGGATCTGTTCCCAACAGCCCTGAACTTCAGGATCTTGTTATACTGCTCCGTAGTTCCAGACCCCAAGGCTCTCTGGCAAGATGCATTCCAACAACGGTGGGACAACATTGATGTTTATGCATTCCCACCGTTTTGTCTGATGAGAAGAGTACTCATCAAGACCAGAACATTGGTCAATCTTTTGATGACCCTCATAGCTCCGCTATGGCGTCACATAGAGTGGTTCCCGGACATTTTGCTTCTCATGACGGAGCTGCCAAGAGAACTTCCTCCACAACACAATCTACTCAGACAACCACCGCCCAACATCTACCACAAGGCAACAGCTTCACTACGTCTTCATGCCTGGAGACTATCCAGCATCTCCTCACTCAGAGAAGATTTTCGCAACATGTTGCGAGAAGGATGTCTGGTTATCTGCGAAAGTCATCAGCTTCAGTTTACCAGGCGAAGTGGAATGTCTTTTGTTGTTGGTGTCGTGGAAGGGATCTTAGCCACTCGATGCCACTATTCCAGCGATAGCGGAGTTTCTCAAGTATTTGCGGGAAGAAATGCGTCTTTCGGTCCCCAAAAGAATCTCTGTGCAAACTATTACACGGTGTTCCTACTTGCCTTGGCCTTGGCCAAACGAGTTAGAGAACTTCATGGTCTCTCGTATGACGTCGCCCATTCAAAGGGATGGGGAGAGGTAAGCTTCAGTTCGTCCCCGAGTTTGTTGCAAAGATTCAGAATCCGGGGCTTTCGGATTCTAGATTCGACTCCTTCCGGATAACGAGTCTCCGCTCTGTAACCGACGAAACAGATCATCTGTTACTATGCCCAGGAAGAGAACAGCTGCAGCTCCGCCCAGAGTGCCCTCACTTTTTGTCATCACAGGCAGAATCAAGAGGAGGATCACGAAAAACACAATCTCCTCGTGGATTCGCAGGGTCATTGACCTTGCTCTGAATTCTGATCCTCCTCCATCACATCGTCCCACGATGTCAGGGGGCATTGCTACATCCCTGGCCTTTAAAAAGAACCACTGTACTCTGTGACAGGTATTGCAAGCATGCGTGTGAAAATGCCAAACTACACTACTCTTACCGCCCACTACCTGCAAGATTTGGCACACAGGAACCTCAATACATTCTCTATCAGCCCTCTGGTGGCTGCACAACAGCTGGTTTAGTACCTCAAGCTCCTTATTGGAGAAGCAGCAGAAAGTTGAGGGCATTGGTTACCTGGGTTTTAGTCTGAATGTATGAAAGGAATGTCTGGCTCTTTTCTTTTCTTCATCCTCCCCTCTCTTGGGGAAATCAGCATCCTGGGTCCTCTGCACAACCGGACCTTAAACCACTGCAGGTAAACCATTGCTCCGTTGTGTAACGTAATATTGTCCCAGTACTGTTGCGTCTCCATACCCTGGCGAGGTGATATTGGGAATATCTCTGTCTCCTCGGTTATTTCCTACAAGACTCGTAATAACTTTTACCTTGACATTCACATTGCTAGTACTTAATCACACACAGTTTGCGTAGGCCGTAGACCATGCTTAGCAGGTTTAGCGAGGTGTTAGGGTCTCCTTATTTGTGCACTAACCTGCACAACAGGGAGTAACCTGGGTAAGGCCAAAATGCCAGATTGGCAGGGACATCCACCCTTCTAATATGAGAGTCACCCCTAATAAATAGCGTTGGTTTGTATTCCAGTTACAGAGCAAATGACAAATTTGGAAGTAATTTGTAGTTGTCCTAACAATACAAACCTTAGCTATTTATACATACAGTACTTGCCTGCCAACCCTTTCCCCTGTCAAAGTCCTATCTCCAAGCTAAGTGAAGCTCAGTCACAGGTGTATGAGTGAGGGGGGTAGCTAGCTACTCCCCCTACCCCTCTCTAACTAGCAGGACTGGTAGTTAACCCTCGCTAAATTCCAATGGCTCGTTATTTCAGCTTCGCTGAAAGTAATACGCCTAATAAATAGCTAAGGTTTGTATTGTTGGGAAAAATACAAATTACTTCCAAATTTGTCATTTTTACATTGCCTAAATGTGGTTTTTTAATGTAGAGTTTATCATTTCAGATTAGTACAATCATGAACTGTGATATTGAAGATATCCAAGAATGTCCTGCAGACTCGGTAAATACTCAGATATTTTTGAAAATCATAGATTTTATGTTTTGTAATATATGAATTGTATACAATGCTTTTAATATGCGGCACAGTTTTTCAATTGTTGTGATACCTCCTACAAACCTTTATATGAGAATATTACTTGGGCACAGCTGAACCAGCCATAAAACTTTTAACAAGGTAAACAACCCTGCCGTTAATTAGCCGTGGGTAGCGGGGGATAGACCAGCCACCCCGCTCTCACACACACTGGTGATATGATGTCACTTTCTTCCTTGCTCTTCCTCGTTAACCTATTAAACTGGCTGTTACTTTTACATCTTTTTCTTTTCAGGTGTGCTTGTGTTTTTGGGATTGCTGTAATGCAGATTTATCCTGGTGTGGAGAGCTGCCCTTATGGCACCTTTATGTTGGCCATGGAGACGGATCCCCATGCCCTATTCCCTGCTTGCAAATGTCATGCCTGTTCACACGGGAACATTCTAGTGAGTGGAGAGAGTGGCCATCCTCTGAGTAGGTGCGGGTCAGGCGGCGCTGGAAGAAGTCCAAAAGGGATTCTTGCCTTTGGGGGTCTTCCTCAAAGTTGATGATATCCTGACTGATTACTCTGACGTCTCGTTCCCTCCCCACTGACTCTGCTCCTTCAATCTCCTCTGGAGGATGAGCGAGCAAGTGTGGTGGCCAACTAACCCCCGGACAACGCTCTGTTGCTGAGTTCCCTGTCAATTCCCCTCGCGAAGTGACGGCACCTTCAGCCAGAGGGGAGTCTCTGTCTGCTTATGCTATGCATCAGCTCTGGTTCTTCCTTGGGAATCTCAGGTTCTCCCACGAAGGAACGATTGTTCAAGGTTCTTCATTTGGGGGCACAGTGGGAGCACACATATGCCTTCCTAGGAGTTGACCTCAATCTTCCCCTCAGAGACTCTGGGGCAGGCTACGCTCCAGAGCTTCTCATGTCCTCAGTTGCAGCACTACTTGTTTCTGCTCTAACACCAATCGTTCATGCAGCTTCGGTATGAACGAAAGCAGTTGTAGCCTAGCGCTCCTCGGAGTGACCAGTTGGGCAAGCTATTCATGAAAAATCCAGAAGCTGACTTGAGTTCGCTCAGTGCAAATGAACCTGTTAGCTCCACCACCCGGTGTTAAGCACCTCTTTCGTTTGCCAGTGAGGTCCTCCTCACCTGAGTGGTCTTCCCCTTGGGGGGATGATGAAACGAGTACTGGATTCATACAGGCTTTGTTCCAGCTCCTCGGAGCATTACTCTTTGGAGTGAGACGATTAGAGGGTATGAAGACCTGCCCCTCGCTATCATGTCCTACAAGGTGCCTGGCATTTTGTGAGGCCAGGTCCTTTGGGTCATGCGCCTCATGCTTCATTTCCTAAGAGGTACTGTAGTAGGTTGGCCAGGGCACCAGCCACCAGTTGAGATACTACCACTAGAGAGTTACGGGGCCCTTTGACTGGCCAGACAGTACTACATTGGATCTTTCTCTCTGGTTACGGTTCACTTTCCTATTGCCTATATATACACCGAATAGTCCGGCCTATTCTTTACAGATTCTCCTCTGTCCTCATACACCTGGCAACAATTCTTCCTCACCCAAGGGCTATAATTGTTCAGTGGCTATTTTTGTTTTGGTAAGGGTAGAAGGGACTCTTTAGCTATGATAAGCAGCTCTTCTAGGAGAAGGGGACTCCAAAATCAAACCACTGTTCTCTAGTCTTGCATAGTGCCATAGCCTCTGTATCATGGTCTTCCATTGTGTTTGGTTAGAGTTCTCTTACTTGAGGGTACACTCGGGCACACTATTCTATCTTATTTCTCTTCATCATGTTCTGCTAAAGTTTTTATAGTTTAGATAGGAAACATTTCTTTTAAACATTTAAACTTACCCGCTGGTTATATAACAATAGCTTTATTCTTCTGTCCGGCAGAAATTCAAAACTCGCAGCAATCGCACAGATATGCCAGGTATACACTAGCGCCTCCACAGTAGCTAGGCCGAACTATTCCTCTCAGCACCAGATTTTCTTCTACCACCATATTGGCAACACCTTTGGGAATTCACTCGCCGTTTATCTGGAATTAACAGTGTTCTTGGTGATGTACAGTTGTTTTTTGGTTATTGACTTTCGCATTATTGGACTCGCTTTCGGATTCTCTTGAATACCTATTGAATTTGGATTATTTGAATTATTTTTTTACCCTTGCTTGATTTTGATCTCTCTATTTACTTTTCAAAATGGCTGACCCCTCCCCTTCATATAGGAAGTATGTGAATGGGTGTAAAACTCGGCTTCCAAAAGCCTCTGTTGATCCCCATACGATTTGCATTAAATGTAGGGGTAAAATTTGTATTTTTGAAGATCCATGTCAAGAATGTTTTGAATTATCCGAGAGTGAGTGGTTGGCTTATGAGCACTACTCTCGCAAACTAGAAAGGGATAGAGTTAGGCGTAGTTCTTCTCGATCTAGAGATTTATCTTTTTCTAATATCATTGAACCTATTTCTTCCCCTGTAATGGTAGATCCTGAACCTAATTCTGCTCCATCTGAGCCTACAATGAAAGATATGATGACAGCAATCCAGGCTCTTGGTTCAAGAGTGGAATCGCTAGCAGCGGACAGAAACCAACTCATGTTCGATGTTAATCAACTTAAAAGTGGTAATATTAAAAGTGCTATTAATGTGTTCAGTGATGTGGAGGGTGCGTCTGCGCGATCTTGTCGTTCACATAGCCTTAGACCTCTTTCAAGCTCCCGAACCCATGGGAGAAGTAAAGTCAATCGGCGAAAGGGAACGAGAGGCGTCATTAGTCGCGCAGACGTTCCCTCGAGCGTTCCTGTTGTCTCAATGTCACAGATCGCTCACCCTCACCATGGGAAAGGTGAGGTTAGTTTTTTATCCTCATCTTCAGATGAAGATACACATGGCAAAGTCTGGCGTCATGCTTCCAGACCTCCTAAAAGAAAGGCGGATGAAGGCGCGCAGCGACGCGATCCATCACTGCAAGTGCGTGGCTGTAGCCATTGGGATTCGCCAGAGTGTTTTCAATCGTCTGTTCAATATTTTCCTCCTAAACGTCTTAACAAGATGTCGGAGGTTGACAAGGATATGATTCAGACTGATTCAGAGCTTGTTCCTGAGTCTGGTGTTACGGTACATGCACCGCCGCTTCCATCAGACTGGATTCCATCTCCCGATAATGTGGAGCGTTATGCGAGCGATGAAGAAGACGAATTTGCAATAGAAGTTTCGACTCTTGTGTCGTCTAAGGTTGATCCTAATTGGTCTATGCTGCTTGACATGAAGCAGCAACTCTCAACGTTTATGCAATCTTATCAGCCCGCTGTCAGCAAAGCGTTGGTTCGTCATGATTCCGATCGTGACGCGATGTCGCACAGGCGGCCTACCATTATACGTGATGTTGAGCAGGGTGATAAGACCGCTACTACTAAGACTGCTATTGTTCATAGAGTTTCTATTTCTCTTGACAGCAAACATCCAGCGAGTAAGCGTGACGTCGAGCGTCATCATTCCAGGCGCGACGACAAGCGCCAGGCGGCTGAGCTCGAAGTCACGCGCCAGACGCCTGAACATGACGTCGCGCGCCTGGCTAAACGGGACTTAGAACAACACGAATGTGACGTCAAACGTCAAGCATACCGTGACGCCCAACGTCAGTCAAATTCAGTACAACATGCGCACGGACGTGATGCCAAGCGCAATATTATTGATCGTCAAGTTGACAAACAGACTGAACGACTTGATCGTGCGCACCGCACTGCTGACGCTTATGCTCGCGAGCGGCGCTTTTCGGAACAAGAAGCTGTTACAGCAGCTGGAATTATTTTGGAAGAGGATCAGGATGATCATTCCTCTCTGGATGAGCCATTGGACATTGTCCCGGAGGAGGAAGGAAATAAAACACCACAACACTCTATAGATCTCAAGAAGATTATGTTGGTTTTTTCAGAATTATTTCCTGACAGCTTTACTCCTGTAGCTCCTCGCTCACCTCCATCGGAGTTTACCGTGGGATTATCATCAAAAGTTTCAAAGTTTACTAAGATGGTTCTCTCCCGCTCTTCTAAGAGAGCATTAAAGTTGATGGAGAATTGGATGCAATCTAAGAAAGTTCTAGGAAAGACAAACCTCTCTTTTCCTCCAGCCAAGTTAGCCTCCAAGTCTAGCGTATGGTATGAAACAGGAGGTGTCCTAGGCTTGGGAGTTCCTGTCTCTGCCCAGGGCGACTTCTCGAGTTTGGTAGACTCTTTTCGTCGCTTAGCTATGAGAAGGACAAAAATTTTATGGTCTATGACTGAGTTTGACCATCTTCTCAAGGGCATATATAGAGCTTTTGAAGTTTTCAACTTCCTTCATTGGTCTCTGGGTACCTTGGGAAAGAAAGTTTCTGCTTTAAAGGACCCTGAGACTTCTAACTTTATTCATTTAATGTCCTGCATGGACAAAGCTGTTAGAGATGGCTCAAATGAATTAGCAGCCCTATTCACAGCCAGAGTTGTTAAGAAAAGGGAAACTATGTGCTCTTTTCTCTCTATGGGAGTCGCTCCATTCCAGAGGTCAGAATTGCTTTATGCACCTCTTTCTCCTTCTCTTTTCCCTCAGGAACTAGTAAAGGAGGTGGCTGCTGCCCTTACTCAAAAAGCTACTCACGACCTAGTCTCTAAATCCGCAAGGAAGGTTCTTCCAATGTCATTCTCTGCCCGTAGATTCAAGGAGGATTCTACCTTCCCTCAAACAACACAGTTTTTTCGTGGAAGAACAGTCGGTAGAGGCAGCTTCAGATCCGATAGTAGAAGGGCCAGAACAAGGAGAAGTTCTAGGTCGGGCAGAAGCAAAGTCTGACTGCCTTTGCCTTCAGACAGCAGTGGGGGCCAGGCTAAGCAACTTGGCAGGCCTGGGAGAGAAGGGGAGCGGACCCTTGGTCCGTTCTAGTTTTAAAAAAGGGATACAAAATCCCTTTTATCTCGAAACCCCCGTTAATTTCAAACCCTGTGGATCTTTCTCCCAAATACAAGGAAGAATCAAAGAGGCAGGCCATGCAGCTTCAAATGTCTCTCTTGCTAGAGAAGAATGCAATAGAGAGGGTACGGGACTTAAAATCACCAGGCTTCTACAACAGACTGTTCCTGGTTCCCAAGAACTCGGGAGGATGGAGGCCAGTCCTGGACGTAAGTGCCCTCAACAACTACGTCCAGAAGACAAAGTTTTCTATGGAATCCCAGAGTACGGTTCTTGCAGCAGTAAGGAAAGGCGACTGGATGGTCTCATTAGACCTCCAGGATGCTTATTTTCATGTCCTGATTCACCCAAATTGCAAATGTTACCTAAGGTTTGTGTACAGGAAGGAAGTATTCCAGTTTCGGGCCTTGTGTTTCGGCCTCACCACCGCCCCTCTAGTCTTCACAAAGATCAGGATGAATGTGGCAAGCATGCTCCACTCAAGAGGCATCAGAGCCTCTTTGTACTTGGACGATTGGCTACTAAGAGCCCCCTCACGCAATTGCTGTCTGGAGGATTTGCGTCTGACAATGAGTCTGTTAGAGGAACTAGGACTTTTGGTGAATTTAGAGAAGTCTCAATTGATCCCATCCCAGAAGATTCTTTATTTAGGGAAGGAGATTCAGAGTATGGCTTTTCATGTTTTTCCATCACCTGCAAGAATACAGCTAGCTCTCCTAAAGCTTTGTGCCTTTCTAAAGAAGGAGTTTTGTTCAGTGAGGGAGTGGATGAGTCTCCTGGGAACTCTCTCTTCACTGGAACAATTTGTGTGTCTGGGGAAACTAAATTTACGACCCCTTCAGTTCCATCTCAGTTGCCATTGGAACAAAGAGGACAGCCTTGACAAGAAGAGTATTCCTCTTACGGAACCAATAAAAGAGTGCCTTCGTTGGTGGAACAACATAAACAGGTTCCGGGAAGATCTCTCTTTGGAGCAAAAGAACCCAGACCTTGTGTTGTTTTCCGACTCCTCGGACTCGAGGTGGGGAGCAACACTGGGAAAGTCAGAGATTTCGGGTCTGTGGACAAAACAACAGTGAAGTCTCCACATCAATCAAAAGGAGCTGTTAGCAGTCCTGTTGGCTCTCAAAGGGTTTGAGAAGCTAGTACTAAACAAAGTAATACAAATCAATGCAGACAATACCACAGCTTTGGCGTACATAACGAAACAAGGGGAATGCATTCGAGGCCACTTTACGAGATAACAAGAACTCTTCTCGTTTGAGCACAACAAAGAAAGATATCCCTGTTGACAAGATTCATTCAAGGGGTAAAGAATGTGAGGGCAGACAGCCTCAGCAGGAGGAATCAAGTTCTTCCCACAGAGTGGACACTGCATCTAGATGTATGCAAGAAACTTTGGCAGATTTGGGGTCGCCCTCTCATAGATCTATTCACGACCTCGAAAACGAAAAGACTAGAGACTTATTGCTCCCCAGTTCCGGACCTCGAAGCGTCACACATAGACGCATTCCTGATGGACTGGTCACACCTAGATGTGTATGCTTTCCTTCCATTCAAAGTGCTGTACAAAGTACTACAGAAGTTTGTGTCTCACGAGGGAACCAGATTGACGCTAATAGCCCCCTTCTGGCCGTCAAGAGGTTGGTTTACAGAGGTACTGGAATGGATGGTGGACATTCCAAGAAGCTTGCCATTGAGAATAGATCTTCTCAGACAACCCGACTTGACAAGAAACCATCTAAACCTCCAAGCTCTACGTCTGACTGCCTTCAGACTATCAAAAAACTTGCAAGATCTAGAGGATTTTCGAAGGAGGCAGCCAAGGCTATTGCTAGAGCAAGAAGGACTTCTACCATTAGGGTTTACCAATCCAAGTGGGAAGTTTTTAGAGCATGGTGTAAAGCTAACTGAGTTTCTTCATCCAGTACCTCTATAGCTCAAATTTCAGATTTCTTTTTAGAGCTTAGAAGAAGGCACAATTTCTCCTCCTCAGCCATCAAGGGGTACAGGAGTATGCTAGCAATGGTCTTCAGGGATAGACATTTAAACCTCTCGAATAACAAGGACCTTCAGGATCTTCTCAGATCCTTTGAAACCTCTAAGAAACTTCAACAGGATTCACGAGCCTGGAATTTAGACGTGGTTTTAAAATTTCTTATGAGTGACAGATTCGAACTTTTGAACTCTGCTTCTTTTAAAGATCTGACTTTAAAGACTTTATTTTTAGTAAGCTTAGCAACATCTAAAAGGGTCAGTGAAGTTCACACATTCAGCAAGAACATTGTCTTTAGAGACGGCAAAGCTATATGCTCCCTGCAGCTTGAATTTCTAGCCAAGAACGAACGTCCTTCTCACCCATGGCCAAAATCTTTTGAAATTGCTAACCTCTCTGATTTGGTGGGTGAGGAACTGGAGAGGGTTCTTTGTCCTGTTAGAGCACTGAGGTTCTATCTAGACAGGACAAAAGGTTTAAGAGGCAATTCAGATGTTCTTTGGTGTGCAGTCAAAAAGCCTGCTTTACCTATGTCTAAAAACACCTTATCATATTTCATTTGACTTTTGATTAAAGAAGCTCGCACACACTGTGGTGAGGCAGACCTTAAGCTCCTTGAGGTTAAGACTCATGAAGTTAGAGCTGTGGCAACTTATGTAGCTTTTAAACAAAATCGTTCTCTGCAAAGTATAATGGATACAACGTTTTGGAGAAGTAAATCTGTATTCGCGTCATATTATTTAAAACGTGTCCAGGCTCTTTATGAGGACTGCTACACTTTGGGTCCATTCGTAGTAGCGAATGCAGTAGTAGGTGAAGGATCTACCACTACACTCCCTTAATCCCTAGTACCCTTTTCCCCTCTTGGAACTTGTATATAATTTTATGGTTGGAGGAAATTGACTTAGTCAGGTGGTCATTTGTTCCTTGAGAGTGCCCGGGACAAGGGTATTAGTTGAGGTCCACTCAGCATATAGGTTATTCACCGTTTGACAGCTCCTATAGTTCTTCAGCCCCCTGGGTGGATCGCTGGTTCTCAAAGGACAGCAGACTTAATAATGCAGAGAATCATTGAAGTCAGCTTCCTTAATAGGTACGAACCCTTAAGCTAGTTTTGTTTTTAACTCTTAAGTGAAATTCCATTAATGTTGCCTTCTCTGACTCTCCACCAAGGGTGTCAATCAGCTATTGTTATATAACCAGCGGTTAAGTTTAAATGTTTAAAAATGATATTTTCATAATAAAATAAATTTTTCAATATTTAACTTAGCCGGTGATTATATAAGCTGCAGCTCTGCTGCTCGACAGAAAACTCTACGGAAAAAATCCGCCAGCGATCGCTATGCAGGTAGGGGGTGTACTTCAACAGCGCCATCTGTCGTGCAGGTACTCAGTACTCATTGTAAACAAAGAACTCAATTTTCTCTCTGTCGTGCTACCGGCAAGACCTACTAATTCGCTGTTACTAACTGGATTTGTTTTCACAACTATTTGGTGAAGTACACTATTCTAGTTTTAAGCTTTCGCTGTGCAGGCTTTCTCTTCAATAAATCCTTGCATTCTTTTTTTGATATCGGATTATTTGTTGATGACTTTGGATAGTTTTTGAATTCCCCTTTGACCAATTCAAAATGGCTGACCCTTCTCAAGTCCCAAAATTCAGGAAGTGTAATGCTAGGGACTGTTCAAGGCGTCTTCCGAAGGCCTCTATCGATCCTCACACCGTTTGTTCCAATTGTCGGGATAAAACCTGTCAATTGGAAGATCGATGTGAGGAATGCGTTGGGCTTTCGGAATTCGATTTTATCGAATTCCAAAAATATACACGTAGGCTAGAGAGAGATAGAGTCAGGAGAAGTTCATCTCGTTCTGTTGATTTTTCCTCTCCTCATGCCCCACAACCTATTCCTTCCCCTGTAGTGGTTGCTCCTAATCCCCCTTCTGGCACTCAGGAACCTTCGATGGCTGACATGATGCATGCCATCCATGCTCTGGGTGAGAGAGTTGAGTCTCTGGCTAGTGACCGTAACCAGCTCATGGCGGACGTCAAGGAGCTGAAGTGTAAAAGTGCAGTGGGAAGTGGTAAAGTGAGTGATAGTGTTGTGGATAGTGTTGCGCTTGAGGGTTCGTCTGTTCGTGCCTGTCGTCCTCCTAGTCCGGGACCTCTTGCAAGCTCCCAAGTCCAGGGGAGAAGCAATGTCGTACGACCAATGGGTTCGAGAGGCTTTAACCAGCGAACAGACGTTCCCTCCGTGGTTTTGGGCGTATCTACCCAAGATCGCCCCACCCACACTAAGACGAGAGAGCCCTTTTATTCCTCGTCTGCGGAAGAGGTTTCTCGTAAGAAACCATGGACCAAGGTCTCACGACCTCTTAAGCGCAAGTCGGTCCCTTCCGCGCAAGTCCAACGGCCCAGTTGTAGCCACTGGGTCAGTTCGGACTCGCTGCAGTCTTCCGACGACTGCTCACCTCCTAAGAGAGGCAAAGCGGTACCGCCTCAGGCAGTTACACCGTCTGTCGCCGCACCTGCTCCTGCAGACCCTAAGTGGTCTTTGCTGCAGACCATGCAGTACCAATTAACGTCTCTGATGCAGGACTTTCGTGCGGAGAAGGTTGCTGCTGCACCAGCCTCTTGCCTACAACCAACCACACACTCGGTTGTGCGTCCTGTGGACGCTGAGGCGACCTTCTTGCGCACTCCAGCTGAGAGAGTCCCGCCACCCATGCGTTCCAGTGTGCCCTGCCAGCCGCATGTTGACGTTCAGCGACGCACGGAACCTTCCGTTGACGTTCGCGAGGTACAACAACCGTCAGAGTTGTTTTGTTTTGACGCGGTGCGTCAACCTCCGCAACCCAGTGTGGTTGCCACTGCTCTCCCACATCAGACTAGACAGTCTGGAGTAGACGCTGTGCGTCCCCGCGCCGCTATGGTTGTTGCCAGCTCACAGACTGGGCAACAGTTCCATGACGTTGCGTCCGGTTCAGTCACGCGTGCACCCGTGCGACCGGACTCAGCTAACCAGCCGATACCTACTCCATTGCCGCTTCCTCCTCAATACTCGGATGATGGACTCTCTGATGATGACGATGCGGCACACGTTGATGAACCACATTCGGACCTTGACGAGCCCAAGTCCACGCAACCCTCTTTGGACTTTAGAAAAGTTCTTGCTCTGTTCAAAGAGATGTTTCCGGACCAGTTTGTGTCTGTGGCTCCGCGCTCTCCTCCGTCAGAGTTTGCTTTAGGTACGCAGTCATCCTCGCCTGCCTTTACTAGACTCGTCCTCGCACGCTCGTCCAAGAGAGCTTTATGAGTTATAGGAGAATGGATGCAGTCCAAAAAGAGTCTAGGGAAGACAGCCTTTACGTTTCCCCCTGCTAGACTCTCTTCCAGATCGAGCGTCTGGTATGCCACGGGAGAAGTTCTCGGCTTGGGAGTTCCTGCCTCTGCCCAGGGCGACTTCTCAAGTCTTGTAGACTCTCCCCGCAGGCTAGCCATGAGACGCTCTAAGATTTGCTGGTCACCTTCGGACCTAGACCATCTGTTGAAAGGGTTATTTAGAGCCTTCGAGGTCTTCAACTTTTTAGACTGGTGTCTAGGAGCTTTGAGCAGGAAGATCTCCCCGACTGAGAAGGAATCTTCCTTGCTCATCATGTCCTGCATGGACAAGGCCATACGTGACGGATCTAGTGAGCTTGCTGCATCGTTCGTATCCGGAGTCCTCAAGAAGCGTGAGAACCTTTGCTCTTTCCTGTCAGCTGGAGTGACACCGTGTCAAAGATCAGAACTTCTGTTTGCTCCTCTCTCTAAGTGCCTTTTTCCAGAGGACTTGATTAAGGAGATTGCTGCTTCTTTGATACAGAAGGACACCCATGACCTGGTTGCGTCCTCTGCCCGCAAAGCCACCCCTTTGCCTACCTTGTCAGCTAGACCAAGGATGGACACTCCAGCGTCCCGATTTATTCCGCCCTTTCGTGGCAGAGCCTCCAGCAGAGGAGGTGCTCGTGCCGAAGGGAGACGTGGGAAGAAGAAAGGAACCAAGTCCTTTAAAGGCAGAGTCTGACTGCCAGCTTCTTCAGACAGCAGTGGGAGCCAGACTCAAGAACTTCTGGCAGACCTGGGAGAAGAGAGGCGCAGATGCACAATCTGTGAAGTTGCTCAGAGAGGGGTACAAGATCCCATTTGTACGAAAACCCCCTCTAGCAACGTCTCCCATCGATCTCTCTCCCAGGTACAGAGAGGAAGACAAGAGACGAGCATTGAAACAGGAGGTGTCTCTCTTACTAGAAAAGGGAGCGGTAGTCAAAGTCCTGGACCATCAAACCCCGGGCTTCTACAACCGTCTCTTCTTAGTGGCAAAGAAGACAGGAGGGTGGAGGCCGGTGCTAGACGTCAGTGCGCTGAATGTCTTTGTCACAAAGCAGACGTTCTCCATGGAGACCACAAAGTCCGTTCTAGCAGCGGTCAGAAGGGAAGACTGGATGGTCTCTTTAGACCTAAGGGACGCATACTTTCACGTCCCCATCCACCCAGACTCCCAACCTTTTCTGAGATTTGTTTACGAAAAGGTTGTCTACCAGTTTCAAGCCCTGTGCTTTGGCCTAAGCACAGCTCCTCTTGTGTTTACGAGGCTGATGAGGAATGTTGCCAAATTCCTTCATTTAGCGGACATCAGAGCCTCCCTCTATTTGGACGACTGGCTTCTAAGAGCTTCTTCCAGTCGTTGCTGTCTGAAGGATCTAAAGTGGACTCTAGATCTGACCAAGGAATTGGGTCTCCTGGTCAATATGGAAAAGTCTCAAGTGGTCCCATCCCAAACTATTGTGTATTTAGGGATGGAGATTCACAGTCTAGCTTTTCGGGCTTTTCCGTCGGCCCCCAGAACAAGTCAAGCCCAGTTATGCATCCAGAACATGCTGAAGAAGGAACGATGTTCAGTCAGGCAGTGGATGAGTCTGATAGGGACGCTATCATCCCTGGAACAGTTCGTATCGTTAGGAAGACTACACCTCCGTCCTCTTCATTATCACCTAGCTGTTTACTGGAAAAAGGACAAGACGCTAGAAGCGGTCTCGATCCCCATTTCCGAGAAGATGAAGTCTTCCCTGACTTGGTGGAAGGACAGTATCAGCCTCAGAGAGGGTCTGCCCCTGGCTGTTCAGACTCCCAACCACGTTCTCTTCTCGGACGCATCGGACACGGGCTGGGGCGCGACATTAGACGGTCGGGAATGCTCGGGAACTTGGAACTCGAGTCAAAGGACAATGTATATCAACTGCAAGGAGCTACTGGCAGTTCATCTGGCCTTGAAAAGCTTCAAGTCTCTCCTTCAAGGCAAAGTGGTGGAGGTGAACTCGGACAACACCACGGCTTTGGCGTACATCTCCAAGCAAGGAGGGACCCACTCTATGACGTTGTACGAGATCGCAAGGGACCTCCTCACCTGGTCAAAAGATCTAAACATTTCACTAGTAACGAGGTTCATCCAAGGCAACTTGAATGTCATGGCAGATTGCCTCAGTCGGAAGGGACAAATCATTCCAACAGAATGGACCCTACACAAGGATGTGTGCAAGAGACTGTGGGCCACATGGGGCCAGCCTACCATAGATCTCTTCGCAACCTCGATGACCAAGAGGCTCCCAATATATTGCTCACCAATCCCGGACCCAGCAGCAGTTCATATAGACGCCTTTCTCCTAGATTGGTCACATCTAGACCTATATGCATTCCCCCCATTCAAGATTGTCAACAAGGTACTGCAGAAGTTCGCCTTTCACGAAGGGACAAGGTTGACGTTAGTTGCTCCCCTCTGGCCCGCGAGAGAATGGTTCACCGAGGTACTTCGATGGCTAGTGGACGTTCCCAGAACTCTTCCTCTAAGGGTGGACCTTCTACGTCAGCCACACGTAAAGAAGGTACACCAAGGCCTCAACGCTCTTCGTCTGACTGCCTTCAGACTATCGAAAGACTCTCGAGAGCTAGAGGCTTTTCGAAGGAGGCAGCCAGGGCGATTGCTAGAGCAAGGAGGACATCCACCCTTAGAGTCTACCAATCGAAGTGGGAAGTCTTCCGAAACTGGTGCAAGTCAGTATCAGTATCCTCGACCAGTACCTCTGTAACTCAAATAGCTGACTTCCTTTTATACCTGAGGAAAGAAAGATCTCTTTCAGCTCCCACTATCAAGGGTTACAGAAGCATGTTGGCATCAGTCTTCCGTCACAGAGGCTTAGATCTTTCCAACAACAAAGATCTACAGGACCTCCTTAAGTCTTTTGAGACCACGAAGGAGCGTCGTTTGGCTACACCTGGTTGGAATTTAGACGTGGTACTAAGATTCCTCATGTCAGAAAGGTTCGAGCCGCTACAATCAGCCTCCTTTAAAGATCTCACTTTAAAGACTCTTTTCCTGGTTTGCTTAGCCACAGCTAAAAGAGTCAGTGAGATTCACGCCTTCAGCAGGAACATCGGATTTTCATCTGAAACGGCTGCATGTTCTTTACAACTTGGTTTTCTAGCCAAAAACGAGCTACCTTCTCGTCCTTGGCCGAAATCGTTCGATATTCCAAGCCTATCAAATATGGTTGGAAATGAACTAGAAAGAGTCTTATGCCCTGTGAGAGCTCTTAAGTTCTATTTAAGACGAACTAAACCTTTACGAGGACAGTCAGAAGCTTTATGGTGTTCAGTTAAGAAACCATCTTTGCCTATGTCAAAGAATGCTTTATCCTATTTTATCAGACTGTTAATACGAGAAGCTCATTCCCATCTGAGTGAGGAAGACCAAGCTTTGCTGAAGGTAAGGACACATGAAGTTAGAGCTGTCGCAACTTCAGTGGCCTTTAAACAAAATAGATCTCTGCGAAGTATAATGGACGCAACCTATTGGAGAAGCAAGTCAGTGTTCGCGTCTTTTTATCTTAAAGATGTCCAGTCTCTTTACGAGAACTGCTACACCCTGGGACCATTCGTAGCAGCGAGTGCAGTAGTGGGTGAGGGCTCAACCACTACAATCCCCTAATTCCATAACCTTTTTAATCTTTCTCTTGAAATGTTTTTATTGTTGTTTTTGGGTTGTCCGGAAGGCTAAGAAGCCTTTCGCATCCTGGTTGATTTGGCGGGTGGTCAAATTCTTTTCTTGAGAAGCGCCTAGATTAGAGGTTTTAATGAGGTCCTGTGGTATGGGTTGCAACCCTTCATACTTCAGATCCTAGGGGTCGCTCAGCATCCTAAGAGGATCGCGAGGCTCCGTAAGGAAGACGTACTTAAAAAGGCAGAGTAATTGTTCAAGTCGACTTCCTTACCAGGTACTTATTTATTTTATGTTTGTTATTTTGATAACTTCTAAAATGAAATAAAAAATCCTTAGCTCATAATAATGTAAACATTTATTGCTGGTCTCTACCCACCCCCCTGGGTGTGAATCAGCTTATATAATCACCGGCTAAGTTAAATATTGAAAAATTTTATTTTGATAATAAAATAAATTTTTGAATATACTTACCCGGTGATTATATATTAAAGGACCCTCCCTTCCTCCCCAATAGAGACGCAGTGGACCGAGGAGAAAATTGAGTTCTTTGTTTACAATGAGTACTGAGTACCTGCACGACAGATGGCGCTGTTGAAGTACACCCCCTACCTGCATAGCGATCGCTGGCGGATTTTTTCCGTAGAGTTTTCTGTCGAGCAGCAGAGCTGCAGCTTATATAATCACCGGGTAAGTATATTCAAAAATTTATTTTATTATCAAAATAACATTTTAAACATACTTACCCGCTGGTTATATAACTTAAAATCCCACCCTCCTCCCCTCTAGAGACCTATGGGCATGGAAAATCTGGTGCTGAGAGGAATAGTTCGGCCTAGCTACTGTGGTGGCCTATACCTGGCATATCTATGCGATTGCTGCGAGTTTTGAATTTCTGCCGGACAGAAGAATAAGCTTTTGTTATATAACCAGTGGGTGAGTATGTTCAAAAATTTATTTTATTATGAAAATATAATTTTAATGTTATTACTGTTCTTAAAATATTTTATTTTACTTTGTTTCCTTTCCTCACTGGGCTATTTTCCTGTTGGGGCTTCTGGGCTTATAGTATCCTGCTTTTCCAACTAGGGTTGTAGCTTAGCAAGTAATAATAATGATAATAATAGGGAAGAGCTTGCTTTTCCTTCTGTTCAGCAGTGAATGGGAAAAACACCATTGCCTTTCTCACTACCTACCATACGAGCTTGCATCTCCTCCTGTAGGAACGCTTACGGCAACTCATCAACCTCCTGTGTGAGTGCTAACAAGTGATCGTGCTGGATCTCATGTTGCTCAGGCATGTAGGCCCAATGTTAGCGAGAGTCTTGTGCAGTGTTGCACACCCAACCACCAAGCATTAACAAGGTGGCGGGTGAGCTCCGCTCGCTGACGGAGGTCTACTCACAACTCTGGTCACACTTAGCGAGTTCCTGTCTCGCAGTGCATTGGCAGCGCTTGCATATTCTCAACCTGACCTTACTTTCATAGCGCGATCACCTTTCCAGGTGAGAGCTACTTCGGTAGCTTTCCTACGATCACCTGCTTGCTCTATAGTGGTAGCGCATGCATACTCTGTTGGTCCTGCTATTTCGGTAGCTCACCACGAGCATCTGTTCACAAGCACTCGCCTGTCCATCCTACGTCTGTAGTTCATAGATACTCCCTAGTACACACCACTTCGATGATGCATATATGCTTACCTTTTTGCAAACTGGGTCTCGTTAGCGAACACGATGTAGTGATTTGCGGACTGCAGCCGGACATAGCACCCAGACTGCTTAGTGCCCGAATGCCGACCACACCCTAGCTTTTCACTACACAATAAAATATGGTGGAATGCCCAGAGATCTGGGTAAAAAGTCAACAATCAAGAATGAACTGGGCACTGGTCATCACCCCTTGAGTTTATACTGGGCAAGGGGACCCAGCTAGAGCTGTTGAACTTTCCATTATCTTTTCTTGCCTTGAGCTTGCTGAATAAACAGGTAGTGTGACTGTTGATTTGATTATGGGGAAAATCAGCAATCTATAGTAAATAGCTCTTATCTTCTGTAGGTATGATCTCTTCAAGCTTAAGTAAACTTTAAGAACATTGTGAGTAAAAACTTTGAATTAACTCTAGGCTGGTGGACAGGACACAGCCATCTAAAAACATTTCAGTTCTTTATGAATGCAATTACGGATCATATCTTTAATGAAGTATTTACCCATCAAATCTTAATGCAGCCATAATGAAGTAATTACCCTTTAAATCTGTTTTCTGCGCATGAAGCCCTGCCCTAAACTACACTCCTGTTTGGGAAAAAAAATTTTTCCGCCTGGTGCAGGTTACCATTGAGCAATGCATGCCGTCAGCCACCTGTAAAGATAGAAAAATTTCAATGAGTATGTTTCAGTCACATAATCTTTTTTTTTTTATTCATCCTCACAAGGGAAAAATGAAATTTCTTTCCTCAAAATGATAAGTATTACAAAAATATACACACCAATTAAATTTTTCTACCTACTACTAGTTAAGGCTAAGGCTACACTACAATGGGAGCTCACACCAAAAAGCTACGAATTATAGATGAATTCCAAGAGTATGGTAGATGTACGGGAAAGAAAAAGTCATACCAATAGGAAATTTTTCCCCAAAATCGGTTGATCAGACAACCTAAGGTGGCAATACCAGATACCTGCCAATCTAAAGCGGCAAACAGCTATGCCTAAAGCGGCAGCTAAGTATTGCCGACATGGCCCCATGGCCTAATCTTTCCCTACCCAGCAAGTACACTGACGTAACGTGGTACCGAAGTACAGTACTCCTAAGTCGGCAACCGACAGACAATCCCAAAGGGAAATAGTCAGTGGGTAAAGAAAGGAGGTAGGCCAGATAAATTGTTAGCTGGTAGAGCTAACTAACACTTACCTATTTGTTAACATCAAGAATTATACATGGGAGGGGGGAAGTCTGCCCATAAGCTTAATGAGAGCAGTATGAAATGGCCAGGATACAAAGAATTCTAGAATTCAATGAAAATCCAGACAACTAGGTGATATCCAATCTGTCAATTTAGAGGATAATGTTTCCCAGATATGATTGGAAGAGATATTATATAACGACAGTTTGCTTATAAGGTATCGTCAAAAAATATGCTGGGTATGAATAAAAGATTTTTCAAAATCCATTAAACTACTCCAGTGTAACAAAACAAATTGCCAAATAGAATAGTGGAGGGAAGGCAGTCTCTTTGTGTTATATGTTAGGCTATTAATAGCCTAATGTCTAAATCAATTCAGCATAACAAGTTAAGGTAACCCTAACCTTACGCCAAGTGACAGAAAGGAAAAGATCTAGGCTAGGGTGGAACGTGGCCGAGAAAACCCTTCGGGTTAATCGTGCCAGGGACCCATGAAGCGAGACTTGGAAAGAAGGGGAGAAAACACAGCTGACAAGAGAAAGTCAGCGGTTAAGTCGGCATAGGGAGTGATCCCTCATAATAAAAAGGGGTACTCCCTAGCCCACCCATATTTTAGGCTAACTGCAATGAAGCTGGCAAGTCTAGAATATATGGCAATTTAAGTATCCACCAAAGACATGGAAATCTGGACTAGGTAAAAGAACTGAAGCTCCACAGCAAGAGAGACATAGCCTAAAAGTGAAAGCCGCCACCGACCAAATACAAGGCGGCTGCTAAGGCAGCAAAAAAATAACGATCCCTAAACTAGGATCTATTCCTTTGCCTACCTAAGTATAGGCTAACGGCAACTCCAAGCCGGCAAGTCTAGACATATAGCAATCTAGGAGTCCTCAAATGCCGGGGAAAATCAGACTAGGCAAAGGAACTGAAGTTACACAGCCAGGGAGACGTAGCCTAACAGGGAAGGGGAAGAAGTGGCTGACCTGACATGAGATGGCAGCTGAGGCGGCGAAGAGAACGAACTGATATCTAGGATTTTTCTCTTGCCTACCTACATATTAGGCTAACAGCCACATCAAGCAACTGAGGAATCCTCAGATGCCAGGGAAAAACCAGACTAGGCAAAGGAACCAAAGTGCCACGGCAAGGGGGATGTAGCCTAACAGGGAATAGGGAGATTGATAACCTTAGAACCCTCACCTAAAGTATCAACAAACAACTCCATGGGTTCAGAATCAGCGGAGTAGTCAGGATCAGTTCTTGCAGCGTTCAAAGGCACAATCCATTTCTGCTGTCCATTTCAGTTTCTTGGTCCCTTGGGATTTTCATCCTCCAGTCTTCGCAGATAAAGGTTTGGCTATATGTGAGCACATAGAGATAAACTTCCGTTGAAAGTTTACCAGCCCCAAGAAGCCCTGTAGCTCATGATAGTGGTAGGTTTAGGGAAATCCTCCACTTTCTGGATATATTCTGATAGCTTACGTCTACCAGAACGCCAACCATATGACCATGATACTTTACCCTGGCTTCAACCCATGAACACTTCCCGAGTTTTATCTTGAGCCCATACCTCTAGAGAGTAGCCAATACTTATTCAACCAGTTTCATGTGTTCCTCGAAAGAAGCTCCAAGGATTAAGATGTCATCAATGGAGACTGTCACCTTGGCTTTCGGGAACACTTTTAGAATACTCTGCATTTTTCTTTGGAACACTGCAGGTGCATTCTTCAGCCCAAATGATAAGCGTCTGAACTGCCAGTGCCCAAAAGTGATAGTAAAAGCTGTGTTTTCTTTACTATTCTCTGCCAACGGTAATTGGTAGTATCCACGAACCAGGTCAAGGGTTGTAAAATATCTGACTCCTTGTAACCCAAATAAAGTATCTGCCATGTTTGCAATTGGGAACTTATCAGAGACTGTCAACTTATTCAGTCTATGGTAGTCCACACACAACCATATAATGTTGTCCTTTTTGCAGACTGGAACAATGGGTGAAATCTAAGGAGAGATTTTGGGTTCAATAATTCCCAGTTCATGCAACTCCTTGCATTGTTCTCAATGACGTCAGCGACAAGTTTTGCAAACTGTCAGACCATCTGATAAATGGGTGTCTCGTCATACAGGTGGATATATATTGGTGTGCATGAGCATTCTCCTACATCATTGTCACTTGTACTGATGACAGGAAGATGACGTCGAAGCATCTGACATAACTGATTGTTCTGGGAAGGGTCCAATTCGTGTGAGCTTAATTCAGGTGTCAGGTTGCACTTCTGTGTTATGTGGCAGAATAGAGTAGCATCCTTCATTGTCATGGTAAACACCTTCCCCAAGAGATCACCCTTCTTAATCTTGGCAGTTTCTTTAGACAAATCCTTGATTAAAACCCAGTCTTTTCCATCTTTAAGTTCTATGATGTAAGGGATCGCTGTAGCTTTTCTTGACAAACTGAGGGGTTATGATGTCGCCATCATAATACATCTCCAGTCAACAGTTGGACAGACAAGCAGGGCACCTAAAAGAGGTATCAAGCCTTTTAGGAAAATCTACAGTGACAGGACAAGTACGGGCTCAATACTGATAATCCTGATTGAATCGGCCGCGTGACTTCAAGGGCGGAAAGCACTTGCTGATAACAGGCTCTACGTATTGAGACATAATACTCCCAAAGAGGTTCTTGGGGAGTACCGCCAGTGCTCAACCGATTTTGGGGTCCGTCAACTATCACTCATTTTCTCTCAAGAACTGGTAACCAATCATCATGTGCTCAGCAATAGTTCCTGAAGGCACTACATGGAGCACACTTGGCTGACTGTCATTCCATGCAGTATCGGGGTCAACAGTACAGTACCTAAGATCTCATGTCTTGTTTGACATAAACCTTTCAGTCCAGTGGTGTCGGGCACCATCTGCAGCTGGTAATCCTGTCCTACACTCTGTGACAGGAGGTTGACCTCAGCTCCAGAGTCAATGAGAGAATCCAACGCTCCTGATGGAAACACAGACAAAGTCACTGGGACAACGGTGAGTGGTACAAAAGCCAACTTCGCCTGGTTAACTGTACAAAGGGATTTCAATACAGCCTCAGTTCCTGCTTCCTCCCTGGAGGAGTCAGTTGGAGAAGCTTTGGAAAGTCTCATGGACAGGTTATTACTGGCCGATCCTGAAAGTCATTTGATGCACAACGATCTTTTGGAAATCAAGATTTCCAACACTGCACCGGAATACTAGGAGCAAGTTCCTAGCACTCACACCCTCCTCCTATGTACAGTAGTCTCATCTTCTACACCGAAGGTCTGGTTTTCAACACCCTGTGATACTCCTCGGTTCTAGATGACTTCCTGGTCATTGACTTCTTGCTCTTCTTCTTCTTCTTCTTAGCAGTCCGAGAAGAAGCACTGAATTCACTCCCACTTCGACTTTCCCTGCTACTGGTTGAAGTAGAGTAGGACGATGGGGTCGAAGTAGCGTTCACATGTACTGCCCTCCACCTAGAAGGAGTCTTGACGGAAGTGGTTTCCTTCCCAGGGGTACGGGCTGTAGCTGGCCTTTGGACTGGTGATCTGTTGCCCACACTGTGTGATATGGTGATTAGCCTAGCCACAATGTAAACACAGGTTGAGGCATCTGCGGCACTCATTCACAATGTGTTCTGGTTTTTCGCACCAATTATAATACTTCATCTGGAACTGAGGAGACCTATCCATGGTGCACGATGGCAGAAGGCGCACTTCCACAGTTGCAGTCTTGGTGATAGGCTGAGGAGGAGTGTGAAGGTCGACTCGGTCGGGCGCAGGTAAACGATTTGGGGCTGCCATGGCAAACCTGTCGGCTTATGAGCCGTGTCATGACTATCCCCCACGATTAATGGCCAGGGGCTCTGCCTTCTGGCTTTGCAGACAGGATGCCTCATCGAGAACACCCAACAGGTGTAGGACATCCGGCCAAGTGGCCTGACAGCCAACAGAGACGTTGATGGTGGCCAGAGATTGTTCCAGCCAACTCACAGCTTTGCTCAGAACCATTTTGAGGAGCTTTTGTCTCAGGTCTTTCTGGTCCAGCCTATGCTGAGGGCTGGCTGACTTGTACAAGGAGGCCAGCTGCACGGCATAAATCTTCAACAGTTCTCCCTCCCCACAGGTGACTCTGCTGAATCAGGCTTTCCTCCCAGTATCACGTCTCGCTGGGGCTTCTTGGCACCAGTCGAGGAGGCGTTCCTTCATATTTGATCTCCCCCTTCATTTACATTCATAGCTCAGCTGTCCACTGACTGGAGCTTCCTGTGGTATATCTACTGGCATACTAGGCCTCAAAGTCCCTCAGGAATTGGACAAAATCTTTACCATTTTCTAGCTGGAAGATCCCAGGCTTGGGGCTCTTCCTAGAATCAAGGGCCCTGAACAGGTCACATAGATGGAGTTCTGACTGGAGGGACTGAGTGCAGTAGACAGAGACACCATCAGCCGAGCTGACACTGAAGCAGGAGCAGGAAGTGTCTTCAGAAGTATCACTGGCAGAATCTTCATACAGTAGTTGACATTACGGGTATGGCTGGTCTGGTATTTTCTTTGGCCGGGCATCTGCGCTTTGGAATAGCCCCTGTCTTGGCAAGAACTGCCACAGTTGTAGCTGCTGGAACCTTTTTCGTCCTACTGGACATTGCCGGGTCAACCGAGAACTGCTCCCTTAGTCCACTGGTCGATATCTCTAGTGGGCTAAATGGGTTGGTTGACGAAGCAGGTGGGAAGGCCCACTCCAAACAGGAGGCTCCCAGGAACCTGGTACATACAGGTGAAAGTATGGTTGTGAACCCTGGAGAGGGTTGGAGACCTCCAATCACTGGTCCCTTTCCATTATTATTACAGTATTATTATTATTATTATTATTATTATTATTATTATTATTATTATTATTATTATTATTATTATTATTACAAGCTAGGTTATAACCCTAGTTGGGAAAGCAAGATTCTATAACCCCAAGGACTCCAGCAGGGAAAAATAGCCAAGTGAGGAAAGGAAAGGAAATATACTACAAGAGAAGAATAAACAATCAAAATGGAATATTTTCAGAATAGTAACATTAAATTAATCCTTCAGTTTAGAAATAAGAGGAAGAAAAATAAGATAGAACAGTATGCCCGAATGTATCCCCTAAGCAAGAGAACTCTAATCCAAGACAGTGGAAGGCCATGGTACAGAGGCTATGGCATTACCCAAGACCAGAGAACAGTGGTTTGATTTTGGAGTGCCAGACCATTGACATTTGGCCTAGCCGGGGACGTAAAAGGAGCACTGATGGTCACTGTGGTTATGACCCCAGTGGCAACATGAAATGCTAGCAATGACTCAATGTTCTCTAACGCTGCCACCTGGAGGGTCGGGGACCCTACCTGAGTTGCCAGGTCACTCACAATTGAAATGAGGCTCTCCACATCTCATGTATGGCTCTTCTTAGTCTTTCGACCCGTGGTCGACGACGATGCCATATCTGAAGGCTAGGTGCTTCCCGGGTCTGGGTGCCAAAAATTATGTAGTGGTTTGTGGACGGTGGCCTTACATAGCTTACAGACTTTCTAGTGTCAGAATGCTGACCACACTAACTTCCCACTACACAAAAGTACGGTGGAATTCACAGAGATCTGGGGAAACGGTAAACAGTCAAGAAAGAAATGGACACTGGGCACCATCCCTTGATTTTATACTGGGCAAGGGGACCTAGCGAGAACCTTAGACCTTCCCTGCTATTCTATCTTGAGTATACTGTCTCTCTTCCACCTATACTCTGTACAGAGACCTTGAGAACAATGAAACAACTAGATTTTTAGGTAAGATCTTTTATAATTAAAAGAATGAAAAAATTTAAAAGCTGGGACACAAGGCCCATTATGGAAGGAAATTCATACTGCATACATATATAAAAATGGTTTATTCCAAAATGAGAAAAAAATGTAATTAGAAAAAAATGTGCAACAATATTGAATGACTTGAACAGCAATTACTAGACTAAAAATGATTTAAAAAAAAGAAAAACTATCTGCTCACACATTGGGCACTCCCCTATCAATACAAAGCCACCACCAGGAACTTGTTATTCCTGAAGTCCACACATAAAGACAAGATATAAAAGGCAAAAGTCGTTCTTCAAAATACTGTTCCATCCGGGTCATGAGACACATCTTAGAATTGTTAACATCAAAACAGTCTTTTTGGTCAAAGCACATAAGAAAGCTTCAAGCTAAGGAGAACCCCACAATATTGTAGTTCATAATTTGCATACACAGTCAACACGGTTGGGATATTAATAACTCTTAAAGTTTGTCTGCCGCTGAACCTTTTTCTGTATCTTTTTGGTCTCTTGTTTCTGGGGATGAGGATGTGAAACATTACTCAAGGAAAGATTGTGTCTATAGGAGAAAAGGTAATTACCCCATGATGGGAAAATGTCTGTCAGTGATAAGAGTAATTACACCATGGAAATAATACATAGTAAATGGTGTCCAGCCTCTAGCCTATTTTTTACTGAAAGGTCCACTTACTTTCTGTGAAGTATACAGAATCAACAAACACTATGGTAATGAGCGTTGGAATAATTTGTATTTTTCCTAGCAATTCTTGTATTTTTTTTTACACCGTCAGCCTCTAGTAAGTTCATGCAAAGCACAGAGCCCCACCCCTGGTCAAGTTACCAGCCAGTTGGTTAGGACTTCCACCCACCTAATGGTGAGTCTCATATTTAGAGTGAAAGGCCTATAGGTGTCAGAACAAATGAAAAGTTTGGAAATAATTTGTATTTTTCCTAACCATACATACCTTGAGCTTTTTATTCATACTGGCCGGCCATCACATATCCCCCTGTAAGTCCTGTTTGTAATAAAAAATGACGTCATATCACTGGTGAATGTGGGAGCTGGGTAGCTGGTCTACCCCCCCCTGCTATCCCTTGTTAACTAGCAGCAGGGTTGTTTATCCTGTTAAAATTTTTATGGTTCAGCTTTGCCGGGGTATTATTTCCATTTACAAAGCTCAAGGTTTGTAGGGTTAGGAAAAATACAAATTATTTCTAAATTTGTCATTTTAGGTGTTAAATCATTTCAGACTCTTGCTGGCAAAGTAGCAGTTTGTGATGGGTGCCCGGGAAAGGACTTGTGCTTATCACAAGGTATGTAATTTAATTCTATCTGTAATAGATTCACATAATATTGAGGGGTGAATGTATTGTTAGTGATAGGAGTCTTTTCTCTTGTGTGATGTTTCTTTGTGCTACTAAGTTTTATATGCTTATACTATCAGAGCTTCCACATGATAGTTCAGGTCCTTTAAGAACGTATATATAATTGTCAACTTGGACATTGCTGACACCCAAACATTCATATAGCTTATCAATTGTTCCCACACGAATGCAAATCCTTGTCCTATAATAGGAAGGAGTATGATTTCAGTGAAGCTAGAAACTCGTATGTTAAAATTTGTAATGAGGTTTTGGTAGTTATATGTGGGTGCCAGGGAAACCATGCCCCCCCTCCAGCTCACTGAGTAGCCACTTTGATTTTAGCTGCTGAGTAGTACGGACTTATTCTCAGTGTGACCAAACTTGGCTGTATTAATTATTCTTCTTTATGCTATCAAATTGCAGTGTGATTGATTTAATGGAGAAACCAGGTGCTGGTATATGGTTCTGCCCAGGTGTATTAGGTTAGAATTATGGCATTTTCATGAGCAGGATCAACGTGGATCCATTTTCTTTGTGCCCTTGTTGTAGAGGTCATGATAGTATGCAGTCATCCTCATGTAAGGAGCATAGAGAGTGGCTATCTTTGTATTGGCTGTAGTATTGCAAAAGGAGGAAGGAGTCAAAATGAGATTCTTCTACTTTGGGGTTTTTCTCGAAGTCGAAGGAATCTGCAGGACCTCTCTTCTCTCCCTCCATCTCCTTCTGGCTGGATTAAGGAGAGAGATGATGACTCCGACCTTCCTTTAGGGCAAGCTCCGATCTGCTTCCCTAGAGAAGCAGGTAGTTCCCATCCTTCTCCTCTTGATGAGTCCGACATTGTGTTTTTAGATGATACTGCTAACGACAATGCATTGACACTTTGGCATTCTTTAGGTCTTGAGGGCATTTAATCTACGGAGAAACTACGGCAAGCCCCAGCAACATTTAGGACTAAGTTTTCTTTTGCTGTTCCATCTTCCCCTGCCGCCCTGCAGAGGAAGCCATTGATGTGACCAGACTCTGATGATGTGGTCATCATACCACCTGACCTCGGAAAGGTACCTCAGTAGTAAGAAAGATGCTGGTTAAAAGTGCTCTGCAGTTGGCACAGGATGGATCTCCAGGCTTCTAAAGTTACCTGCTCCTCATGGAAAGGTTAACTTGGGGCTGGAGGCAGATTATCGACCTCCCCACCTTGAACAAGTTTGTATTACAGTCTCTATTCAAGATGGAGCCGGCAAGCACTCTACGAGTGGACATCATTAGGAATGACTTTATGGTCGTTTTAGATATTCATCTCTCTTCCAGGAAGTTCCTCCACATCGTCCTCCGGGGGAAGGTTTTCCAGTTCAAAGTCCTGTGCTTTGGACTGTTGACCACCCTCTAAGTTTTCACTGGAGTGTTAACACTTGTTTTAGTTTGGGTTTATGCAAATGGGATATGCCTTCTGAGATACCTAGGTGATTGTCTGATCCTTTCTTCCTCTTGTAGACAGCTCCTTTCACATGGACGAAAGCTTCTTTCCTTTCACTACAATTTGGGGATCGTGGTAAATCTAGAGAAGGACATCTCATGCCAAAGCAGAGGATGGAATATTGGGGATGTGGATAGACAAAGCGATAGGGAGAGTCGACTTCCTAACTGACAATTGTGTCAGCAGACTCAAGAACGTAGCGCAACCTTTCCTGTGTCAGCAACAACTACCGGCTCAACATTGGCAACAGCTATTGGGACGCCTCTCGTCCCTGGAGAACCTAGTGCCACACGTGTGTCTACATCAGCAGTTACTTCATTTGTGCCTGAAAAGACACTGGTCAGCAGCCACTAATCTCCCTCACCATTATTTCCTTTAGAACAAGAACTAAGGGACAACCTAGACTGTTGGCTGAAGGACGAGAACCTCATAAAGGTGAATCCTTTGGAATGTTCCCCTCAGGAAATGCTACTAATTATTAATTTATCAAAGGAATGCTGGGCAGTACACCTATGAAAAGAGATCACCACAGAATGCTGGTCCACAGAAAAGAAGAGCCTGCACAGCAACCTGCTGCAACTGATGGCAGCACTCCTGGCTCTGGAAACTGGCTCTGCAAACATTCCAACAGCATGTGATATGCTACTCAATAGCACTGATAAGTGGTAACACTACCGTAGTGATATACAGTACGTCAACAAGCAAGGAGGTACAGTACTGTTTCACAGCACCTCTACGAGTTGTCAAAGCAAACTCACACATGGGTACTAGAAAATGCTGTAGAGCTGTTGGCAAAATTCATTCCAGGGAAGTGTATTGTAATTGCCAACAAGCTCAGTTGCCAGGAGGATGTAGTTGGAACAGAGTGGGCTTTTCATCCTCAAGTGACAAAGAGCCTTTTGACACCATGTGGTTCCCCAATAATAGACATGTTTGCTATGAGGCTCATCAAGAAATTACCAATTTAGTGCTCATAGATCCCAGATCAGGCAGCAGTATTAGATGATGCCTTTTAACATCCATGGGACAACATAAACATCCCTGATTTTCTGCGGTTTTGCTTGATTTAGGAGTAGTCAACAGACTTTGTTGGCTCCTGGAATCAGCTGAGCGTTGGTGGTACTCCCCGTGAGTGTCTTTTGGAGTATTATGTCCCAATACGTGAAGTTTGTTGTCAGCAACTGCTTTATGCATTTTGAAGTCCATGTGGCCGATTCAATTAGGATTGCCAATATTGAGCACTTACTTCTTCCTGTCACTGTAGATTTTCATACAGGGCTTGACACCTCTTCAAGGTGCCCTGTCTGTCCATCCAACTGTTGGCCAGAGATGTAATATGATGGTGACCAGAGGTGTAATTAGGGTTACTGGCAACTAGGGCAAGCACAGAAAAGGGCGGACTTTGTGATGGAATAAATCTCAAGGATTCTGGATCTGTACCACAGTGATTCAGTTGACAATATAAAGAACAAGCGATCATTATTTCTGTCCAGAGGATATTTTGAGTTTAACAATACAAGTTAACATTACATATTACCAGGGGGTATAATCATGGAGTTTAGTGTTACCAGTATTATTGAAGGAGATATAAATGTTTTATCAAAAAAAAAAAAAAAAACACTGTAGAATTCAAGCTGGATGGAATAATTGGAAAAGAGTGTCGGGAGTGTTGCATGATCGAAGGATAAACTTAAAGTTAAAAGGAAAGGTACATAAAACTGTAGTGAGACCTGCCATGACATATGGTGCAGAGACCTGGCCCATGAAAAAGATCTTTGAGTAGAAAATGAATGTTGCAGAGATGAGAATGCGAAGATGGATGGCTGGGATCACGAGACTGGATAAGGTTAGGAATGACTTGGTAAGGGGAACAACAAAAGTTACAGAGGTGTCAAAGAAAATCCAAGAAAAGAGACTACACTGGTTTAGGCACGTAATGAGGAGAGACCAGGAGTATGTTGGGTGGAGGATGCTGGATATGGCTGTTCCAGGTAGGAGGAGGATGAGGGGGAGACCAAAAAGAAGGTGGATGGAGTGTGTAACAGCAGATATGGAGGAGAAAGATCTCACAATGGAGGACATCAGAGATAGAAGAACTTGGAAACAGCTCTCTAGAAATAGTAACCCTGCATAGCGGGAAAAGCTTTAGTCGAAGAAAAGATATAAATGTTTTACCAACACTATTCTGCAAAAAAAAAGAAAAGAAAAATAGGGATGTATTAGGAAAATGAAACAGCCAAAAGCAATTGGCCTACATAATCCCAAAGTTCTGAATTGATAAACTGTGGAAACTAGCATTGATAAAAACGGTTTAGATCAAATTTTTAAATGCACGCAAGCTTCACAGTGATGCAAACTCGTTAGTTAAAGCCATGGAATTTAGTGATACCAACATTATTAAGGAAGATATAAATATATTACCAGTACCATTCTGCACAAAAATAAATAAATGAAATAATAATTTGATATTTGGGATAAATCTAAAAATCAATGCAAAATCCTGAAATTTGGAACTAAATGAATTACTGTATGTATATTAGCTTGATAAAAAACAGTTTTAGATAAAATTTTTAAATGCACCCAAGCTTTACAGTGTTGCAAATTTGTTAGTCAGAGTACTGATTTTATTGGTTATTCTCTAATAGCCCTTAACAATCAAAGCACTTTCATTAAAACTGAATAAACATAAAAATAAATTGTCAGGGGGTAAAGTCTACCCTGTCCCATTGAGGCTCAGAGATAAGCCATAATCAATTTAAGTTAACTGAAGGAACATTCACAGCTTGAAATTGAAAGTGCTGCTGTGGGTATGAGTTAGATTGGTACTCTTAAGTTAGGAAAAACATTTTCATCACCATATTGTATAATGAATTGGATGAGCATCTCTGGAGTGGAAATCCGAACATTCATTCTACTTGTCAAGAACCTTCCGCAATCTAAGATTTCCTCATAAAGTTCATTACCTTACAAATAACTACTGTAGAATTTGCCATGTAAACAGTTTTCCTTCATTCTCTCGACATCCAGTAATCCTGAAATTTTACTTTTTTTTTTTTAAGAAATTTTCTATATCTAGCAGAAACCCCATTTTGTCTGTAATGTATCTCCAAGTCTTGTGCTACGTTGTTTCATTTCAATATGCATTCTGTCTATTGTACTTTTCATTAGCTGCATGATCTCTTGATTTTTACTGAGGCCTACATCAGTAGCTTTTTCTCTTGGCATACTTTTCTTTATTGTGGCTCTCAGCTCTACCATAATATGACAAATTCGTAAATAATTTGTATTTTTCCTAACTATACAAACCTTAGCTATTTAAAGTGGGTAATTACTTTCGCGTAGCTGAAAGAACAAGCCATAAAATTTTAACGAGGGATTATTACCCCACCGCTAGTTAGCGGGGGGTTAGGGAGGGTAGCTAGCTACCCTCCCCCCTCACACACCTGTGTTGTAGCTCCACTTTTGCTTAGAGGTAGGACTTCATGGGGGACAGGGCTGGCGGGCAAGTTTGATTAAATAGCTAAGGTTTGTATAGTTTGGAAAAATACAAATTATCTACGAATTTGTCATTTGTTCCGTAACTGGAATACAAACCACACTATTTAAAGTGGGTGACTTAACCCTTAGGAAGGGTGGAACAAGTCCCAGCCATACTGGCTTTTGGCTTTGCCCAGGGACTCATTATCTGAGTGTGTCAGCACTCAACAATAAAGAGTCCTTGCACCTTGCTCGCACCTTGCTATGAAAGGGCTGCGGCCTACGTAAGATGTGTGTGAAGGAATATGTGTGACTCGTCCTAGGAAGTTGACCTGAAGTTCTTTAGATGGAAACTTAAGGCTAGGACTCTCCCAATACCACCTCGTCAGGGAATGGGGGCGCGACAGTATTAACTTAATACTAGGAACACAAGGGAACGTGGTTTACCTGCAGAGGTTTGAGGTCAGCTGTGCAGAGAACCCAGGATGCTGCTTTCCCCAAGAGAGGGGAGGATGAAGAAAAGAATAAGGGCCAGGCATAACTTTTCATTCATGCAGACTAAAACCAGGTAACAATGCCCTCAACCCTCTGCTACTTGTCTATTAAGGAGCCTGAGGTTTAAACCAGCTGTTGTGCAGCCACCACAGGGCCAATAGAGAACGTATCGAGCCTCCTGTGGGTCACGTCTTGCAGGTAGTGGGTTGTGAAGGTCGTTTGACGCTTCCACACCCCTGCTTGCAGAACCTGCGTCACTGAGAAGTTTTTCTTGAAGGCCAGGGAGGTAGCTACTCCCCTGACATCATGAGCTCTAGGGCGACGTGACGGAGGAGGGTCAGGATTCAGGGACAGATGGATGGCCTTGCGAATCCATGCTGAGATGGTGTTCTTGGTAACCCTCCTCTTCGTTCTCCCAGTGCTGACAAACAAAGCCCGCACTTGGGGACGAACTGCAGCTGTTCTCTTCAGGTATAGCATCAGACTCCTTACTGGGCACAGTAGGAGATGGTTTGGGTCATCTGTTACGGAGTGAATGAATGAATGATTTAAAGTTTTCAGGCATCCTGACATCTAAGGTCATTGACGCCGAGTTACGGAGTGAAGACTCGAAATTCGGAAGGAGTCGAAGCGAGGGTCCGGCACTCCCGGATTCTGAGTCTTAGTAATAAACTCAGGGACGAAGCTGAACGTTACCTCCCCCATCCCCTTGAATGGGCGATGTCATACGAGAGGCCATAAAGTTCGCTAACTCGCTTGGCTGACGCCAAAGCGAGTAGGAACACCGTCTTCCAAGTCAGGTGGCGATCTGAAGCCTGGCGTAATGGTTCATAGGGAGGTCTCTTAAGAGACCTGAGGACTCGAACCACATTCCATGGAGGAGGTCTCACTTCCGACTGAGGGCAGGTAAGTTCATAACTACGTATGAGTAAGGAAAGTTCTAGCGAAGAAGAAATGTCCACTTCTTTAAGCCTGAAGGCAAGACTTAAGGCTGAGCGTGAAAGGCGCATTTCTTCTCGCAAATACACGAAGAACTCCGCTATTGCTGGAATAGTGGCATCGAGTGGAGAGATACCCCTTCCACGACACCAACCACAGAAAACTCTCCACTTCGCCTGGTAGACTTCTGCGGATGACTTTCGCAGGTGTCCAGACATCCTTTCCGTAACTTGTTGCGAAAATCCTCTCTCTGCGAGGAGATGCTGGATAGTCTCCAGGCGTGAAGCCGAAGCGAAGCTACGGCTTTGTGGTAGATGTTGGCGTGTGGTTGTTTGAGTAGCTCGTGTCGTGGAGGGAGTTCTCTCGGAGGCTCCGTAAGGAGTTGCAGAAGGTCCGGGAACCATTCCGTGTGATGCCATAGCAGAGCTATGAGAGTCATCGAGAGGTTGACCGATAGTCTGGTCTTGTTGAGTACCCTCCTCATCAGACAGAACGGGGGAAAGGCGTATACGTTGATGTTGTCCCACCGTTGTTGGAAGGCATCTTGCCAGAGAGCCTTGGGGTCCGGGACTGGGGAACAGTACAGTGGCAGTTTGAAATTCAACGCTGTCGCGAACAGATCCACAATCGGGGAACCCCACAAAGTCAGGACTTTGTTGGCTACTTGATGATCCAAAGACCACGCGGTACTCACTATTTGAGACGCTCTGCTCAGACTGTTGGCGAGCACATTCCTTTTGCCCGGAATGAAGCGAGCCAAAAGTGGAATCGAGTGGACTTCGGTCCATCTCAGTATCTCTACTTCAAGATGGGATAGCTGTTCTGAAAAGGTACCTCCCTGCTTGTTGATGTAAGCCACTACTGTGGTGTTGTCGCTCATCACTACCACAAAGTGACCCGCCAGGTGCTGTTGGAACTGTTGAAGGGCCAGAAAAATGGCCTTCATTTCTAGCAGATTTATATGGAGGCACTTTTCTGATTCTGACCACAGGCCTGAGGTCCTGTGGTTCAGAACGTGGGCCCCCCACCCTTTCTTTGAGGCGTCCGAAAACAGCATCAAATCCGGGGGGAGGACGAGAAGATCCACTCCCTTTCGTAGGTTCTCGTCTGCCACCCACCACTGAAGGTCCGTCCGTTCCGCAAGACCCATAGGGATCAAGACGTCCGGGGAATCGTGTCCTTAACTCCACCGGGACTTGAGTCGCCATTGCAGAGATCTCATTCTGAGGCGACCGTTGGGAACTAGACGGACCAAGGATGAGAGATGGCCTAGTAGACGTAACCACGATTGGGCTGGGAGTTCGTCTCGTCTGAGGAAAGGACTTGCAACCTTCCTCAGCCTTGCTATCCTGTCGTCTGATGGGAAGGCTCTGTGGAGATTGGTGTCCAATATCATGCCTAGATATACCAGTCTTTGGGAAGGAAGCAGAAAAGACTTCTCGAGATTTACCATGATCCCTAGATCTTGGCAAATTCCCAGAAGTTTGTCTTGGTGTCGAAGAAAGGTTGACTCCGGGTCTGCTAAGATCAGCCAGTCGTCCAGATAACGGAGGAGACGGATGCCGATCTTGTGTGCCCACGAAGATATCAGGGTGAACACTCTGGTGAAAACCTGAGGTGCTGTGGAGAGACTGAAGCACAGCACCTTGAACTGGTAGATCTTGTTGTCTAGGCTGAATCTTAAGTACTTCCTTGAAGACAGATGGATTGGGATCTGGAAGTACATGTCCTTCAGATCCAGTGTGCACATGAAGTCTGGTGGTCTCACTGCGAGTCTGACCGTGTCTGCCGTCTCCATGCTGAACGGGGTCTGCTTGACAAACCTGTTCAGAGCTGAGAGGTCGATGACTGGTCTCCAGCCTCCAGACGCCTTCTTTACAAGAAAGAGTCGACTGTAGAAGCCTTGGAGAGCGTCCTTCTTCAACATGGTCTTGACTTCTGCCCAAAGGGCTTGCCCTCTTGCCGATCCCATGGCAAGATAGCTCAACGACACTGGATTCGCTGTCAGGGGAGGAAGAGATGTTATGAACGGGACGCGATATCCTTGGCTGATCACGGAGATCGTGCAGGAATCGGCCCCGAGTTGCTGCCACCTATTCGCGCAACTTTGGAGGCATCCCCCCACTGGTGGACATGTGGGGGGACTGCCAATCCTAGCGTTTGCGGCCTCGGCCACTCCCCCTAGGATTCTTGCCTCCCCTGGAAGACTTCTTGCCTCTCCTGTCCTTGACGGGGAAGGGTTGTTTGGACACCGCTGCCTTTGCTGCTATTGCCGGTTTTGTCGTCTTTGCAGGGCGAGGTTGTTGGGGTGCTGGAGGCTTATAGGGCTTTGATGTTAAAGCCCTCTGGAGGAGGGAGTCCTGGTTGGACTTACTCCACCTCTCAGCCGCCTGCTCTACATCTTTCGGCTCAAACAGGCTACTCCCTAAAAGGGAGGAATGTCTGAGCTTACTGACCTCAGTGTTGGGGACCTTCGAGTTGAATCTTTCAGACACCATATCACGGCGTTTCAGGATAGTGTTAGCCCACAAGTTCGAGACTTGGTGGGCCAGAAACTCGATGGTACGAGTGCCTGAAAGAAGGAAGGTCTCCAAGGCCTTCCTGGTACTCTCCTTAGACAAGTCTTCGGATCGTATCAGGATGCCAAGAGATCCCAGCCAGATATCCAGCCACGAAGTGGCCTGCATGGCACACTTCGCTACCTTCTCCTGGCAGAGAGTCTCCGAGGCCGAGAACGACACTGGCCGGTTGGAGAGTCTCTTGAGAGGGACTCCCCGGGAGAGCTCTTCCACCGAGTGGTGGAGGGGAAGAGCTAAACAGGACTCCTCGATGATTTCAAAGTACCTCCTTTGATGGACACGAGGAGGTGGGAGGAGTTTGTTTCCGGCACTGGAATGGCTGGAGGAGGCTAGCTCGGAGAGCTGGCTCTCGACCTTATCTCTGGCACCCTTGACCCCCTGGGACCAGGGCAAAACCGCGCTGGTTTTAGGGGGCTTAGGAGGAATCTCCAGATCCGAAAATCCGTTAAGGTTCCTCATCAGAGGCAAAACTTGCCAAAAGACATGCTCCGACTCCTGCGGCTCTCCTCCTGATGGACTAGCAGCAAGGTCTCCAGTCCCCAAAGGCTCTTCTTGGGGGGACTCGTGGACATTCTCCGCGGGCTTAGCTGGTTCTGGTCTGATCCTCGACGAAGATTTCGGAACCGTCTTGGAGTCCTTCGACTCCCTCCTTGGAGGGATGCAGGATTCCAACAAAGATGGTGGGGGCTCTTCTCCGCCTCCACCCGAGGAGACTTCTCGGCGCGAGGTGGGGTTTCTCCCATTGGTGCGATGGGAGAATGCCTCACCTCACGAGAATCCCCTGAGGACGGAAAACCCTCACCCACGGGGGATGGAGAGAAAGTCTGGGGAGGGGAAGGAGCCTTCCTCGACGGCTTCCGAGGAACCAGTTTCGCCCTTGGAGAAGTAACCACGTCGTCCACTCCTCTCTTCCTCTTCAGGAGGGCCGAGATAGCCGCTGATTTGAGGCCTAGTTCAGAGAAGGCGGGCTTGAAAGCCTGCTCAACCGCTCTGATCAAGGGCCCAAACCAGGGCAGCCGACTGACAGCAGCGCTGTCAGAGACACCCTCTGGAGGGAAGGGGATCGTAAGATCCCTAGGAGTGGAAACTACAACTGGGTTTGCCTGAAAAAAAGCTGTAAAAGAGATCCTGGACCTGCCCGGAGATTTCCCTCCCTCTGTTGGGCGCTCTGTCCTGCGCTTGGGGCGGGGGGGGGGGGGGGGGGGGAACGCGATGAAGATGACCTGACGCGTACTGCCAGATCCTGTGTGGGCACGCGCTGTGGTTCGCGCTGGGCATCGCACTGGGTATCGCGCTCGCGCGATAGGCCATTGCCTAGCTCGGGGGGCGATTGCGTGGGCGAGGGAGCGTGTGGGCGCGCGGGCGAGCGATGGCGCACAGGCGAGTGATGGCGCGCAGGAGAGCGATTGCGCACAGGCGAGCAATAGCGCGTAGGCGAGCGGTGGCGCATCGACGAGGGCTCTCGTTGGTGCGCAGGCGAGCGTTGGCGCGTTGGCGCGTGGGCGAACGATGGCGCGCAGGAGAAGGAGCTCGTGGGCACGCAGGCGTCAGAGCGCGTGGGCGCGTGGGTGCGCAGGCGACAGGGCGCATGGGCGCGTAGGTGTCAGGGCGCGTGGGCGCGTAGGTGACGGGGAACATGGGCCCGTTGGTGCGCGTTCCGGAGACCTCGGATGGAGTGCAGCCACAGGACGATGAAGGGCCCGTAAGGGCGAAGCCGTAGGGCGCGTGCGTGCAGGGGGAATATCCCTAGCGCGTGGGCGAGCAGAAGGGCACTCGTCAGGAAACGAAGTTCTGGCAGTGGGTGCGTGGGCGCGCGATGGAGACTGCGGGCGATAGCGCGTAGGCAAGGGATGGCGAGCAGGCGAGGTCTGATGGCAAGTCGGCGATCGTGGAGGAGAGCGCTGGAGAGCAGGAGAGGAAGAAGGTTTCTCCTTGGACCCCTGATCCAAAGATCGAGGGTGAGCGGGCGAGCGATGACGAGCAGGCAAGCGTTGGCGAGCAGAAGAGCGCTGGTGAGCAGGAGAGCACAGACGAGCAGGAGAGCGCTGGCGAGCAGGAGAGCGCTGGCGAGCAGGAGAGCGCTGGCGCGCAGGAGATCGCTGGCGCACAGGAGATCGCTGACAAGCAGGAGATCGCTGACGAGCAGGAGACCGAGGGCGTCCATGGCATGTATCAGGCCGAGGGCGCGCAGAGGTCTGTTGGCGAACAGGAGATCGTGGGCGCGTAGTCTCTGGAACTGCAGGGCGAACAGGAGATTGTGGGCGTGCAGGAGCTCGTGGGCGTGCAGGAGGGCGCTGGCGAGATGAGGCAGCAACCGGTAAGCGCTTGCGCGCAGGCGAACGTTGGCGCACAGGGGAAACCTGGCGCTTAAGGGACTTACACACAATGTGTGAAAGCCCTTTTTGCCCCGAAGGGACCGGTGCCCGTTTGAAAACGGGATGAGTGGGCGCCCACAGCACGTCAGCAGCCAGGAAAGGTGAAGGCAGGTCAGCAGGTCTGGCAGGCGTAGGAGATCGCGAACGATCTGCGGAGAGGTCCAGGTCCAAAGAAGTAGCAGGAACGGTAGCTGAAGGACGAGGTTCCTCTGCGGGGGACTGCGAGGATAAAGATCCGAAGAGGCGCCTCCTAACACCCTTGTGAGGAGAAGGAAGACCTTGGCGATGAAGAGGAAGGCGAGCCTTACGTCGGATGCGTCCTCTGGGAGCAGCAGGCAAACCATCGGCAGTCCTCCGAAGAGGAGTCTCTGTCAGTGAACTCCCCCGGGGGGGGGGGAGAATCACCCGCAGGAGAGACCGTTGGACTTAGATCCTCCCTCGAAGGATGTTCGGAGGGGGGAGCTAAGCCTTCAGCTACAACAGGAGCAGGGGTTTGAACACTCTCATTGGAAGCATCTGCCACAACAGCCTCGACAATAGACAGAGGGTCAACTTCTGCTACCGCCGGTGACTGTTTGACAGCTGCTCCCAACCTGATCATGTCAAACAGGGCTTCCTTGGAGGGCGAACCCTGAAGCCCCAAGGAATCCCAAAGCTGCAAAAGATCATCATTAACAGGAGAAATAATTAAATCCTCCCCGGGGGAGGAGGAGGAGCTGCCTCGCTATGGGAGGCAACTCCCTCTCCCAAACCCCGAGATCGGTCAACAACAGTACGGCCTACGCTACCACTCGACGGCCTCTCACGAGAGGCCGACCGAGTGGGAGCTTCGGAGGAGGTATGGGCTACGGAAGAAGAGTCCTTAGGATTTTCCTTCTTCAAAGCAACCTTTGAAGGAGAAATATCCCGTCTGGACTTTTTCTTCCGGCGCCGAGAAAACCTCTCCCACTAGGAGGTAGGCCATTCCCTACATTCCATACAAACATTATCACTTTCACACCACTGACCCCTACAATAAGGGCATAAGGTGTGAGGATCCGTCTCAATGGGAGACATGAAGGTCCCACAAGGGCGGTCAGGTAACCCAGGCCACTTCCGCATTGTAGAGGCCAACTTCACAACACTCTGAGAAAAAGAAAGAAAAAGCAATGATTAATGGCTGTCAAAAAGGCGAGGGTGAAGGCGGACACGTCTGATCACCACCCGAGCCAAAGTAAAAGTGGAGCTACAACACAGGTGTGTGAGGGGGGAGGGTAGCTAGCTACCCTCCCTACCCCCCGCTAACTAGCGGTGGGGTAATAATCCCTCGTTAAAATTTTATGGCTCGTCCTTTCAGCTACGCTAAAGTAATTACCCACTTTAAATAGCGTGGCTTGTATTCCAGTTACGGAACAAATCATAATTCTAACTAGTTCTGATCTTGCATTGAGCAAGTGATTATAGATTGCTTCTCTGTTTTCAATAAAATACATTTATAGGGCCAAGAGAGATAAGTTCACCATATGTTTAACAGGGCTCCACAAGGCACCAGAAGAATTGGGAGACACTGGCTTACATGGCTGAGGGCTATGAAGTGTGAAGTAAGAGAAGATGAATGGAGAAGTATTGAATTAAAAGCTCAAGATAGAGACGACTGGAGAAATCTAATCGAGGCCCTTTGCGCCAATAGGCGTAGGAGAAGATGATGATGATGATGATGATGATGAGTGCCTACAAGTTTTTGGCAGTATTGTGTAAGTTTATTTAATGGTCTTGAAGTGTCTTTTGAATGCAATCTATTTTTAGTAAAATAAGATTCCAAATGAAAAGTAATGCAAGGAAAGGAAAGGTAAGAATCTGGTGCAACAGCTGACTAGCTTCACTTCTTGTATCTATATTTTCTTTCAGATCAGTTGACATATATTACAGTAGAATAAGCAAGTCATGAAAGTGGTGACAAATTGGTTCTTCTCTAGCACACCACCGGGTTTCAGATCCTGATTTTAGTGTGATTATTATTAGCTTTCCTCAGCTTGTCCCATATCATTGTTGAGCGTGAGGAGAAATTGTACAGTTTGTCTGAGATACAAAAGGTTTACTGTAACAGATTCTTCACTGACTGCTGCGTGAATACAAATTTGATTGAGTGACTCTCACAGTTGACAAATACAGTCTTACTCTTCTTTTCAATGATCCTCTGCTGCACAACATATTTGTGCCCTGCCATGACTACAGCATTGTAATATTGTGATTGATAGTACTTTAGTGGCATATTGTCCTTTTTCTAGCTGATTACATATCACTTCAACTATGCTTGATGCATATTTTTGTTTGACTTCAGTGAAACCAAAAAAGGCCACTTTTACAGTTACTGCTTTTGTCTCTAAGTTTATATCAACATGTCTCACGGTTTTAGACATCTACTCTCATATCCATACACACTGTCAGGAGTAGAATCAAATAAAAGCCTATAGGATTTTCCTCGACGGATATCATTAAATACTTGGTTCCTTGCAGTTGACGATAAGAGTTGCATAAAGATTGTTTTAAAGGACCACTCTTCTCTCTCTCTCTCTCTCTCTCTCTCTCTGTTCAGTTATTGCAATAGGCTGATATTTTCTATTTTACACAGTATATCATGCCAATATATATACACACCTACGCATAGATGTGTTTATGTATGTGTGAAGAATACAAATACTAGCAAGTCTTTATGATACACACACACACACACACACACATATATATATATATATATATATATACATATATATATATGTATATATATATATATATATATATATATATATATATATATATATATATATATATATATATATATATATATCTAAAAACAATTAGAATAGCGCCAACGTATCCCTGCGTGTTGTAAGAGGCGACTAAAAGGGACGGGACTAGGGGACTGGGAACCCCCTCTCCTGTATTATAATCCTGTGAGACATCAAAGAGGTGGAGCTGGGGGGAGAGTGACTGCTCCCCGTACTCTAGTTTTGGGGTGTTTGAATGTGCGTGGATGTAGTACGATAGAGAGTAAAAGATGTGAGATTGGAAGTAAGTTTAGGAATAGAAGGATGGATATATTGGCTTTGTGTGAGACAAAGATAAAAGGGAAAGGTGAAGTGATGTTTGGTGAAATGTCTGGTAGAGTGCCTGGGATTGAAAGGGGAAGAGCAAGAGAAGGTGGGGCTTTATTGCTGAGTGAATAGATGACAGGTAAAGTAGTGGAATGGAAGGAGATATCATCTAGGTTAATGTGGGCAAGGGTTAGGTTGCGTAGGGAATGTTGGACTTTTGTCAGTGCGTATGGGCCAGGTAGTGAGAAAAGTGAAGAAGAGCGGAATGAGTTCTGGAATGAATTGAATAGGTGTGTAGAAGGACTGGGTAGAAGGAATTATGTAGTTGTCATGGGTGACTTAAATGCTAGAGTGGGCGCTAGAAAGGTAGAAGGTGTCATTGGGAAGTATGGCGTACCAGGTGAAAATGAGAGTGGTGAGAGAGTGGTAGATATGTGTGTTGAGAAAGAGATGGTGATAAGTTGTAGCTTTTTCAAAAAGAAAGATAAAAACAAGTATACATGGGTAAGAGTGGTAAATGGAAGAGTGGTAGAAAGGGCATTAATGGATTAAGTGTTGATTACTAAAAGAATGTTTGGAAGATTGAAAGACGTGCACGTGTTTAGGGGTATGGCTAACGGTATGTCTGATCATTTTTTGGTGGAAGGAAAATTAGTTGTAGCAAAAGAGTGGGGAAATAGAGTAGGTGGATGTAAAAGGGAGCTAGTGAGGGTTGAAAAGCTAATAAAACCGGGGGTAAAACGTAAATACCAAGAAAGGTTGAAAATGGCATATGATGAAGTGAAAGTAAGAGAAACTGATAATTTAGAGGAGGAGTGGAAGTTAGTAAAAGAAAATTTGGTTGGGATTGCAAGTGATGTGTGTGGCAAGAAGTTTGTTGGAAGCAGCATGAGGAAGGGCAGTGAATGGTGTAATGAGGAAGTGAAGGTAAAAGTGGAAGAGAAAAAGATGGCTTTTGAAGAATGGCTGCAGAGTAATAGTGTAGAGAAGTATGAAAGATATAGAGAGAAAAATGTGGAAGTAAAGTGCAAGGTAAGTGAGGCAAAGAGGGTAGCTGACCTGAGGTGGGGTCTGGGATTGGGTCATTCATATGAAGAGAATAAGAAGAAGTTTTGGAAAGAAGTGAAGTGAGTAAGGAAGGCTGGTTCAAGAATTGAAGAGACAGTGAAAGATGGAAATGGAAGGTTGTTAAAAGGAGAGGAGGCAAGGAGAAGGTGGGCGGAATATTTTGAAAGTTTACTGAATGTTAAGGATAATAGGGAGGCAGATATAACTGCAGTTCCAGGTGTTGAGGTGCCGGTAATGGGAGATGAGAATGAGAGAGAGATTACAAGAGAGGAAGTGAGGAGAGCACTAGATGAAACGAGAGTAGGAAAAGCATCTGGTATAGATGATGTGAGAGCTGAGATGTTGAAGGAAGGGGGTGTGAGTACTTGAATAGTTGGTGAGATTGTTTAATATGTGTTTTGTGTTGTCAATGGTACCAGTAGATTGGGTTTGTGCGTGTATTTTACCACTATATAAGGGTAAGGGAGATGTACATGAGTGTTGTAATTCAAGGGGTATTAGTTTGTTGAGTGTAGTTGGAAAAGTGTATGGGAAAGTACTGATTAATAGGATTAAGGATAAAATAGAGAATGCAATCTTTGAAGTACAGGGTGGTTTTAGAAGAGGTAGGGGTTGTATGAATCAGATTGTTACAGTTAGGCAGATATGCGAGAAATATTTAGCAAAAGGTAAGGAGGTGTATGTTGTGTTTATGGATCTGGAGAAAGCGTATGATAGAGTTGATAAGGAAGAATTGTGGAATGTGATGAGGTTATATGGAGTTGGTGGAAGGTTGTTGCAAGCAGTGAAAAGTTTCTACATAAGTAGTAAAGTATGTGTTAGGACAGGAAATGAAGTGAGCGATTGGTTTCCGGTGAGAGTGGGGCTGAGACAGGGATGTGTGATGTTGCCGTGGTTGTTTAACTTGTATGTTAATGAGTTGTGAAAGAGGTGAATGCTCGAGTGCTTGTACGAGGATTGAAACTGTAGACGAGAATGACCATGAATGGGAGGTAAATC
>NC_090730.1:96731062-96736062 GCF_036898095.1 Palaemon carinicauda
TCTACCTCCTCCCCGACCGTCTGTCTCTTACTGTGTAGCAATTCCTACACCTGTGTGTGTGTGTGTTTGTGCATACGCATACGAGTGTATTTGTATCAATATTTTTTCTAGTTAATAAAGGAATTCAGATTCGCTGTTATTACTTTCTTAGTTACATTTAATTGTCTTTTAACTCGTTGACGCTGTTAAAAATCATATATACTCTAAACACATTTTTGTTTAATCTCTCTCTCCCTCTCTCTTTCTCTCTCGGAAGAAAAAATAATAGACGTCTCTAACACTATAACAGCGAAGAAGAACAAGAAAGAGAGAGAGAGAGAGAGAGAGAGAGAGAGAGAGAGAGAGAGAGAGATTTTATTTAAAGAACATGTTAATGCTATGTTTAGAGAGAAACAGAAAAAGAGAGAGGACTTTCTTAAAAGAGCTTGTTAATGCTATCTTGGTTTTCTTTGCTTCACTTTTTTCTTTCTTTCTGTTCCTCACGCTAGCCCTTCTCACAAATGATCGTTGCCAACAATCTCTTTGTTCTTTATCCCTATCAACAAAAGGCGTTTTATCATTTCCAGGGTATTGCTACGATGTCTTGTAATAATGGTGATCCCCTTTGATGGTGTATCTGCTTTAATGGCTGCCTTCTGGTTGATGATCGTCGAGATCATAGGCCTATTGTGGCCATATTGTTTATCCATATCACTCACATGCACACTGATCTCATGTTTTTCTATAATTTCTTGCTTCAATTCTAATGAAAGAATTGCCTTATTCCTTTTCTCACCACTACCTGTACTGAAACTTAGCTTCTTAGGCACCATGATTATAGGTAAAATAAAAAAGGAAATGTTAGAAAAGGAAGAAAATAAGCACTGTTAATAACAGACCAAACAGAGGACAACCACACGATACACAAAAGAACAGAGAACAGAGCACTCGACGCTCAATGGCGTCCCTCTTATGTGCTGCTATCTACCGGCGTAAACAAGATCTACATCGGATGTTGGAGCATTAATTCGGGTGGCGAGACAAAAATTTTATGGAATTTTATTCGGATGTTGGAATAATCGTATGTAAAGACAATCATATGTAGAGATTCTACTGTCTGTGTATATATATATATATATATATATATATATATATATATATATATATATATATATATATATATATATATGGGCTCAGGCCATGTCGTCCTGATGGAAGTTCCTATTAGGTAGCTTTCTAGGGTATATTTGACTACAGTGATATTCCCAGAGAATTTTACCTTAAGGTATCCATAATTCTAACTCCCGGAGCGAATATCCCTAAATAATCTCACAGGGATATCGCATAATATCAGAGGACGTATTCTTGACACGTCACATAGCTATCTTCGTCCCGAACAGTATTGACGCTTTGAGGGGGTATAGTGACAAGAATCTGAAACGAGAATGAAAAGAGAGCCGCTCATAAGGCATTTCTCCTATTCCGTTTCCAGTGTGTATCTGATGAAGGCGTTAGCGCCCTCTTTATTCCTTTTCGTGTAGCTCTACTACTCGATGTTTTCCCTTGTGTTCTCTCGTTATTTTGGATTTAATTCAACATTTTGATGACTTCTCCGGCCTCTTCTGCCTCTAGGAAGTTGAGTATTATCTTTACTATGTATAAATGTAAGCTCTTGTCGTTTTGAATTAAATCAAAAGTGATTTTAACGTAAACAAGAGCTGTTGCCTACCGGAGGCATCCTGGATGCTTTCGCTCGCTCTTATGGGTCATTTAGTTAGCTGGAGCGACGTTCCGGGTTTGTTACGCTTTAATAATTTAGCTATTTAGCTCCGCTAGGAATACTTATATTATACCGTCAGTTTTTAGCTCTGTGATTTCGACACGGGTTGAGGTACCGATCTTGCTCTTCGTGAGGCTTCGTAGCCTAGACGTCTGGCACTAGTACTTTCATGCATTATATAAGTTTTTCCGAATGTTATATTATTGAAGCTATAGGCAAATATTTTATACATGTAAGATATTGTTGAATATTTTTTCCAAGATTGTATACGAGAGAGTTTCGGTGATTTAGGTAATCGATTCTCATCTTACCTAGTCTAGTATTCTAGGTACAGTAGTATACTATCGCACTTCCCCGATTGTTCTTTTCTCCTCCAGAGGCTAAGTTCAATCCCTCTCTCCCTCTGTAAGCCTTCGGCTTAATCTTAGTAATTCTATCTGTATAATAATTCAGGTATAACTATTCTAGGATATGTCTGTCCTGACCTGATAACCAGAGTGACTGGTTTTTTGGGTTAGGGCAGAACATCAGAGTTCTTAGTCTGTGGTCTGCTTCTTCCTAGCATAGAGAAGGAGTCTCCTTTGCTAGGTTAGGGGCGGACACAGGAAGCTTTGCTTCCCTAGTCCATGTTGGAAGGATTCTGTAAGAGATGATTCCTTCCTCTAGTGGCCTAGCAGACTGTCCTGTGTTGTTTTTCTCGGGCCAGAGAATGAGTTTTCTCTGTTGCCCGACGAAATAACTTCACCTAACTTTGTTCTGCTTGGAAGAAGGTTAGCAAGTATTGCCAGTCTTCCTCCCTAATAGACAACTCTTGGTTAGGATGAGCTTCCCTAACGGCTGAGTGTGTCTCCTGCTAGAACAAAGTCTATAGGACCCTTATCCCTTCCCCACCTCTCTTTCTTTTATTTTCTTTTGGCCGCAGTCCTTCTTCCGTACCTAGTATAGGTTAGGATGGAGGACAGGCTCAGCTCTCAGCCGGCTGGCACTACGTGTCCGCCGGCAGAGACCCTTTTTTCCTTGCAGAGTGAACCCCAGACCTCCCTTGGTCTCCCTTCCATGTCTGCCGGTAGAGCCCGGCAGGCTATGGATTCTTTGGAAGCCTGAATGCTACATTCTCCCCTTCCATAAGTTCACTCTTTCTGGATGGAAGTTCGTATGGCAATGCCGCCTTATAACCTTACATCCATACTGTTTCTCTGACTATTGTGTTGCACCCCTAACCCGGCTGCCGGCTTAACAGCTGACTACTGTCGGCGGGCATGGGTTTTATTACCTTAGCCGGCCGGCAGTGGAAACACAGCCCGATGTTGGCCACTACGATTAGCAGCCGGCAACTGGGTATTAGCGTTTTCAGCCGTCGGCTGGGAATGATTGCTGGCCGGCACACAGCCGCCTATTAGTTAAAGATAGTATATCTTTGAACTATACAGGGGTAGTTGCCGGCCGGCATGTGCAGGCGCACGCCGGCATGTGCAGGCGCACGCCGGCACAACAGCATGCGATGTACAGTAGTTGCTGTATTCGTAGTGTAGTACACACTGCATTAGCAGAAACTGCTGTACAGTACAGTGCTTATGATAACACTAAAAGTTCTTCATCATACTTAATGTTATCTTGTACAGCCTTTTGTTGAGACCGTACAATACATAGAAAGTAAGTTCTTTCTGTATTCTTTCTATCCCGTATATTAAAACTTTATCTCAAGGTGTGAACTACACCTTAAATTTCCGTTTAGGAAATTACATAAGGTATTCTAGAATAGAATTAACCTTAGTTTTAATATCTCGGGAGGTTTCAGCAATTGACTGGACAGGAAATACAAGTATGTGTCTTTCCTTCTTTCTTTTCTAGCTTTTCTATATAAGCTAAATGTCTCAATATAAGTGAAAGCCTTCACTTGATACTCATGGATTTTTCTTCTCTTTACAGGAGGACCATCCGAAGTGCGGGAGTGTATTCTGTAATGATTGCAGTAAGAACTTCTGTGGACATCAATATTGCAGGAGGCACGCAGCATGCGCAGCCTCCAGAGGTGATCTCCGCTATTGGGACCCTCAGGTTTGTACAGTTTGTTCTAACCTGATTACCGAGGCTTTTGACGACCCTAAGTCAACGGAGTCAAGGGATGCTGCCAGGGAAACGTTACGATCCTGGGTGAGGGGTTTTCAGAAAAACACCTCAGATCCCTACCTTCCAAATGAGAAGATGAGGGCCTACCTTTTCCCTAAAGCATCGGCTGATGCAATCATCCCCCAGCCTCAGGTGGAGATACCAATTGCCCAGAATCCGGTAGATTCTGAAGTCTCAGTCGCCCTTCAAGACATCCAATTGGACGATAGGATGTCGGAGGTGTCGGATTCTACTGAGAAGGACCTTCTAGGAGAAGGTCAGGAAGAGGAGCTGTTCCGGGCTCCTCAAGTAGAAGAGCAAGAAATCGACGAAGTGTCGGTTACGTTCGTTCCGGACCCAGAACCTGTTCCTTCTACATCGTCTGCTATCCCAGATGAACTGGGAAGGACTCTTTCTTCCATTGTTGAGATGATCCAACAAATTCAAAGGAAGAATGATGAGAAGGAAGCTGTAATGAAACTGGAGATACGTAGACTTGCAGCATCACGTGGGCCCCAGAAATGGCTCAGCGTGAAGGATCTTCCTTTGTGCTCGGATACCAATCCTTGGAGGTATGCCGAACACATGCTAATGATAACCGGGAAGATCGTGATCTCAGAAAAGTTGTGAACAATTCCCCTGGAAGAAGTGGAATTTTGGCCCAACAAAGATTCTTATCTGGACTGCTATGTCCGTCTTAGGAAGGAGCCAGCCTTAAAGGAGGAGACGGAGCCGAAGGAGGTCATAGTTTTTGACCATAGTAAAGCTCAGACGTTACTAGCGAGCTCGATGAAAGAGAAGGGCTTCACTAACTCATAGGTGCCCGCCTTGAGTAAGAAGCTTCCCTCCTTTGTGGCCTCTCCTACCAGAGCCTTTCCCTTCTTGGAAAAGGGATATAAGGCTGCCTTAAAAGCGGTGGAGGCAGGGTAACCATGCCCCTCCTTGGAGGAGTGCAAGCCATTATATCTGACCTTGCCCTTGGACCAAGAAGACTGGAAGGACGTACACCTTACCTTCTCAGTCGGGAAGCTGGAAGCTGATATTGCTGAATGCCAGTTCGGTGAGGCGCTTCCAAAACTGTCGGAGCTTCTCTGGCGTAGAGAGCAAGAGACAAAGGAAAGACTTGCGGCAT
>NC_090730.1:96746062-96748562 GCF_036898095.1 Palaemon carinicauda
GCGAACCAGCAAACATGTTTTCAGCACACCGGAATCTGAGTTTTAACGGTATTCTCGCCCACGAATCCAATCCTATCCCATATCCCTTGAGACAAGGTTAACTCTATGCGGGGAAGGATAGCAATTTAGCAATGGATAGAGTTTGTTCAACCGTGGACACCGAGAGTAGAAGGCCGCCTCAGCCTCACCCGGCGTCATCCAGAGTAGTCCATTCTCTCTCCCCTTAGATAATGATTTCACATCAACTTGACAACCAAATTAAAAAAAATCTCTATAAAATGTGGTGTATTATTATAATTAGATAATTGTCTCTCTTTACCAAGATTTTGCATTGCTTGAATAACATATGCATTGAAAATTTTTAGAACTAAATTTACATTTTGTTTTTCAAATGTGGATGGCTGTAACGCTTCCATAGTTAACTTATAAGATTATTTTAACAGTAAAACTGACTTTATCAAATACAAATCTTCCAATAACTTCCAGGGTGCAAAGGACACGTTTGGTTCATTGCAAACATTATTGAATGGAAGTCTTGTAAATACCATCGTTTTACAATCATCCTTGAGACCTAACCAGTTATTTCTGACACACTTTAGTATGTGTACTGTGTCAAACATGAAAAACAAAGGCCTACAATTTGAAGCTGGATGTGGGTAGACTATAGATAGCTGTGGTGGGGCTGCAAAATATGACATTGCTTTTCCATTTATCGCATCATTATCAGTAATGACACTGATTACTTTAAATCCAATTTTTTCCAAAACTACGATTTCTGACTTTGTAATATTATATAACGTTTCGGCTTTTATATATTTTACGGGAATATTATGAACCACGTCACGATATTTGGACAAAACCGCCCCTACCATGAAAGCGTAAGCACTGGTTGCTGCTTCATTGCAATCAAATACCGATCCTATGACAGAACCTCCTTTAAAGTAAAAAAATGGCTTTAAATGAATCTCATCTACCATCAGTGTTACAGTTTTGTCGGCATGTTGTAAAGATTTGGACTTTTGTCTGATATACGAAAGAAAATTGCTATCGTTCTGCTCTATTTCTGGACTTAGTTGCCTAGATATAAAAACCCGCCTTATTGTTGACAAACTGGGTAAAATTAACCATCTTCGGTCTCTAAGGAATCTATAATCACAAATTGAAACATTACATAATAAAGAAGAAAAAACCAAAAGATCAGTGGAGTAATGGACGTTCCTTTGAGTCATCAAATTTAATTGCTCAAAGATGAATTTCAAACTCACTGAATGATTGAATGGTTGTTCTATTATAACTGTTAAAAAAGTTAAAAGCAATTGAATAACAGCAACTGGATTCTAGGAGCAGGTACTTTTTCTGTCGTACTTTCTCATTTCTTGTGAAATGACTTTGATGGAATTTATCTTGCTCATTAGTAGGAATAATGTAGTCATACAACTTACTAACGGCCACATTAGCTATGTAAACCTGTACAGATTTATCTGAATTTATGAGCATTGACATCACGATATTCGGAGAAGGTAACAGGGAGATGGGACTAATCAAGAGAGAATTTTCCTTGTGAATAATGTCCCAATAATCATCCAGTTTAAGTTTCCCAGAAAGTTCTTGCAAGTCACTAAATCCTATTTACTTTTCGTATTCCTTAGCATTCGATATACTATTTGCAATAGCAATTTTCAATGCGGCATCTTCTATTCTTCGTCTTTTAGTCAGGTGAATCTCTTCGAATTTCAGTAGGGCGCAAATATTGAGGATAATTCGGGAACAAGATGGGAACAGCATTTTCTTTAAGATATGGGTTCTTTAATTTTACTGTAATTTTTTCCCCAGTTTTTTCATCAACAACAGAAGTTTCCCTCACAATATCATCAGGATGGAAATGCTGTTCACAAACCTGCAAATGCAATAATATACGACATTCAGGAAAGGTGACTTGCAGTGCAGGAGATAAATGTTTTTATACAAATGCATAATTTCGCAATTCAAATAAATGCACTGTGGATGAAACTGAAGCCGCATGTCCTTGGTAATGCATACATACAATATATTATGCTATATATTATATATATATGTATGTATATGAATATATAAATACCTATATATATATATATATATATATATATATATATATATATATATATATATGAGAGAGAGAGAGAGAGAGAGAGAGAGAGAGAGAGAGAGAGAGAGAGAGAGAGAGAGAGAGATCTGCTTTACATTTTAATAACATACCCGATTATTTGCGGTCGGTTGAAAATCTTCTCTCTTTATTTTCTGTATCCAGATTTGTCTTCTTTCTTCGTTTACAGGAAACTTGAAGATATGTACATTAGGTCTCTTATAATTTCCCCACATTTGGGAACAGTACCGATACGGCATATTATTTTGAAGCGGAAAGCACTTCATGGAAAACACTACTCACACCGCTAATGTTTATTGTTTTTTTTTATTTCTATATTTTCCTTAAATTCCTTTTATCAATTTTTCACAAATTTCA
>NC_090730.1:96753562-96763562 GCF_036898095.1 Palaemon carinicauda
GCAATAAGTTAATTGAAATTAGAATTAGAATTAATACAATTTTCAATTAACTTATTGTTTCTATAGACTTTTATTTGTATTTTATTTCATAAGTTTTGTACATATATACATTTTCAACTTCACAGAACCTCATGATGGACAATGTCAGAAACATTCATAAGAAGAATAAATGGAAGAGAATGTATGGATTTATCTAATAACACAGTTCCTCACTTGACTACTCTTTCTTTCGTCTTAGAATTATATTATTGGTTTACAGTTACGTTAAGGTATGTGAAGAGAAAAAGGTGAATATTTTTTTCTTCAAATGAAACAGTTCTCATAATTCAGTGCAGCTATTTATTAAAAGAAAATATGTTAATGTTTCTCATTTATATTTCAGTAAGCCAACCTGACCCAGATCAGCAAGTGATTGATGTCAGATTAAAAGCTATTAGGCACAAGATTTTAGTATTGTCTGGAAAAGGTGGAGTAGGTAAGAAATCAATCAATAGATCTTCCTGTACTTTCACTTAGCTTTCTTAAGGTATATAAGTAACTTATGATAAGAATATGAATCTTGAGGGACTTCACATCCAAGTTGGGTTGGGGAGGTCATGCAAAGGAGACCTATGTGTTTGGTAATTTGTCCCCTCTGTTTGCAGTATTTCACATATGTTGGAACTATTGGTGGTATTCCTGACATTGAAGAAGCTGTCCTAGAAAGAACTCGCATATAAAGATTTTCATCGACAACCAGACAGCAGTCTGTCTTTGAAAAAAGAGGATCTTGCTCAAGAACCCTAAATGCAAATGAAAACACATTTCATCACATTAATGTGATGTTTGTATGTTTGTACCTCTCCCAAGTCCACCTATCAGACTCTCTCAAGGTGTTAGAGGATGTTTTGTATACAGAATGCTGAAAGTTCAAACTACTTTGGCTCATGAGGCGAACTCTATTAAAAGTAAAGCCTTTGAAGTACTCTAAAGTAATATGAAAATTATCAAATTTGACCGCAAAATTTAAGTACCATGAAACCATGAAATTCTTCTCACCGATTTTATACGTGAACTTTGCCTCTACAGGGTACAGATATTGATTGTTTGGTACAGTATAGCAAATATTGTAAAGGTGAGTTTGTTTCATGCAGTTCTCAATATAATACCTCACTTTGGAAGAATCAGATGGCATACTTTGAGAATATTAAGAAAGGCTTACAAAAGAGCAAACTATTAACCACGGTTTCACTATAACAGGGGCGGATGAGTGATTTTTCGGGTGAGGTGGGGGCCCCATAAAGCTTGAAATGGCACTAATGTCGGGAGGGGGGGGGGGGTCTTTTTTATGAAGAAACACCCTTAGATGCGATTTCCTAGCATCAACAAAATCACATTTTTGGACGATTTTTATGATATGCAATTTGTACACAATGACGAATTTGCCAAAAAATACTAAAAATTTTAATTTTTTCCTGTCAACTCATTCCAATAACGATCAAGTGATCAAGTTAGGACTCTGAGTTTTCTAAGCCTACCATCTTTTTACTTGTGATTTATATCTATCATTTGTTTTCAGCTCCAATTTTATCTTTAAATGTTTAATGGCTTTTTCATTTTTAATTTCCTCTAATTTCTAGTTTACCAAAAACAATTATCTGATGTTTTAATTGATAATCTGATGTTTTAATTGATAATTATGTTATTTGTTTTTGGTTTTAAACTATTGTGATAAGGTATGAAGATTAAACCTCACAAACAGAGAATTAGTAGTTCATACACATGATAATTCTGCATTGGTCATAAAGAATCAATGTTTTTAAAAGGCCTATTGTTGGATAAATATGTATCACTCGGGTGTTGTTATTTCTATGGTTAGCTATGCATCGCCTAACTCTTTGGCGCCAAGATCCCACGTCTTGGCGCGGACCTTAGTAAGGTTGTAAACACTGTAGGATTAAAACGTGCTTCCTAATAAACCATCAACACGGGAATAGTGCTCCTTACTTGCCCTGTCCATAATATATCGTATATAGCACAGTGACGGAATATTACCTACGCAAAATGTCGGGATTTCGTAGAAGATTGCTGAGAGGCACCCCTAGATAAACAAGACCCAGAGACGCCAGAACCGTAACCGACCATGGTGCAACAGTGGATCTCAATGCATTAGTTCAGGCATTAGGTACGGCAAATGCAAACAAGTGGAATTAATCCAGCACTTGGCAGGGGGAACAGCAAGCATATTTCCCCTAAAAACTGCATGTATGTGATGTCAGTAGATGATTTTAGGCGCTGGAAGCGATATACTGAGGACTGGGTAAGGATCAGCAAATTTTCCCCTAGTCAGGTGGTATGAATATTAGGCTACTATGCGAAGATAAACTGCAAAGTGCGATAGATGCCCAATTCTCCTCAGCCACTTGGAACGCCCTTGAGGTGGAGGACTACTTTGATGCCTTAAGAAAAATAACCACAAAGACAGTGAACAGGGCGGTTGTGTGGGATAAGTTCTTCACAGGAAGACAGTGAGACGAGGAAACGGCAAAGGAATACATCTACAGGTGTCAGCGGGAGGCCCTCGAATGTTTGTTTGCATGCCCTAATTGCAGGGAGGATTTATGTGAATATGTGCTGTCAGGCAAGATTGTGAGCGGCATTCGGAATCGGAAGTTAAAACAGGACATTTTAGAAAATTTTGAAAAGTACAATTCTGTGAGTGCAATCATGGCAAGTGCGAGGCATTTGAAGAGGTAGTACGGGAATGTGGGGACCCCACACAGAGAGGGGAACAAAGAGAGGTCATCGAGGCGGACATCGAGGGGGAGGAGGAATCACCGTTACCACTGGAAGAGGTAGCGGCAGTGAAAACAAAATATCAGAAAAAGAAGGAAAAGGTGTCAAAATAAAGCTCCAAGGCAAGAGTGAATGGCAAGTTTTGCTGGTTTGCACACCCGAGGGGCTGTGCTAATTGCCCTGGTAACGCTGCGGAATGTTTTCATTGTGGAAAGACAGGACACTTTGCCAATCGTTGCTATGGGAGCAAGAGTCGTGCGCCTTCGCCGCGAACCACATCGGCAGTGGTCAAACGCGTATGCCGAAAACGAAGCCAGCAGATGGCAGGTCTGAGGCGTTAAGTGTTGGCTCTGCGTCGTGCTCGCAACCGACTGTGGACGTTACGGTCTTGTGTTGTAATAGCAATAAAGGTTGCAAATTAGAAGCTGTAGCAGATACTGGGGCAGAGGTATGCATTGTTGGGTCAGTCCAAGCACGTAACCTGGGAATTCATGTAAAAAATGTAAATAAAGCAGAAGTGAACCTACAACATGCAGTAGGAGGTCTAATGAATGTACTAGGGTATTGTCAGGTTAACATCAATTGTGGCAATATGTCAACAGGTGAACGTAAATATTTTGTCAATGGGACACGAAAATTGTTTCTGTCATTAAGCGCATGCAAATCTTTAGGGTTGGTAGATCCGAATTTCCCAAATCACACAGCTTTGAATATTCATGGAAATAAAATTGCTGGCATAGTGGGGAGTAATGAAAGACCCAACGAGCTACCATACTCTCCTACAGAGGAGAATGTCCCCTTATTCAAGCAATGGCTGCTGGAATGGTTCTCAGGTACAACATTCAATGTGAATAGAAGACCCTTCCCTGTAATGAGCGGCAAACCTCACCATATACACCTGCTACCAGGTGCGGTGCTGCCTGCCTGTCATACATCAATTTCTGTCCCTAAACATTGGGGGAAAAAGGTAAAATAGCAGATTGATGAGGATGTGTTAGCAAGTGTCTTGCAACCTGTGCCTACTGGAGAAGTAACAGTGTTGTGCCCGCATGGTGGTGGTAGCCAAAAAGGACGGAACTCCGAGGAGGACTGTTGAATTTCAAAAGCTCAATTCATGCTGTAAAAGGGAAACTCATCATACGTTTGCACCGTTTGATGTGGCGTCAAGTGTCCCGGTGCATACTTTTAAAATTACGGTCGATGCACACTGGAGATTCCGTTTGGTAGTGTTGGAAGATGAAAATAAAGATTACGACTTTTATGACCCCTTGGGGACAGAATCAGTATTGTCGCACACCCATGGGGCACTGCGCTGCCCCAGACGCATACACCAAAAGGTTTGATGAGGTAATTGTAGATATACCTAGGAGATTTAAATGAATTAATGATATATTATTGTATGATTCTAGCATAGAAGAGGCGTTTTGGCATACTTTAGATTTATTGTTAGTGTGTGAGAGGAATAGAGTAACTCTGAACCTGCACAAATTCCAGTTTGGTGAAAGGTATTTGAATTTTGTGGGATATAATGTTGGGTGGGACACATCTGCCTTCAGAGGACAAACTGGCTGCTATAAAGAAGTTCCCGATGCTTGTTTAGCCCACCTTATCCGATATTCGGTCGGGGTTTGGGCTGGTCAATCAGTTGGCCCCCTTTATTGCAACGACCCCTGTCATGACACCATTTAGGGAATTATTGAAAAAGGGGACCTGTGAAAAGGTGTATTTGGAAGAAATTTTGATGTCTAAATTTGAATATGCCAAAACTGAGTTGTGTAAGTTAATATCTGAGGGTTTGCATTATTACGACAAAACAAGACCAACCATTGTTATGACTGACTGGTGTAAAGAGGGAATGGGCTTCGTCGTATTACAGCAATATTGTTCTTGAGTATGTAATGATGTACCTTTCTGTTGTCAGTGGGGTTGGAAGTTAGCTTTGTGTGGCAGCAGGCACCTCTCAATACAAGAATTGAACTAGGCCCCATCGAGGAGGAGGCTGCAGCGGTGGTCTGGTCTCTGAAAAAAGCTCGTCTCTTTTTGCTGGGCTGCCCTAACCTACTTCTAGTAACTGATCATCGCCTGCTCGTTAAGTTGTTCTGCGATCGGGAGCTGAAACACATTGAGAATCCAAGACTGCTCCGATTAAAAAAATCCCTTCATTATAAATTCTCAGTCAAATACGTGGTAGGTGAAAGGAATACTGCTGCTGATACCTTATCTCGGTACCCAGGTTTGAAGGCCTCACCGAATGAGATCGACATGGAGGACGTAGAGGAGGTATGCAGGATAATGTGTGCTGCAATGATTGCGTCATTTCGTGACGTAGATAGTGACATAATAATAGACAGTGAGGACGTTGAGAAAATTGCTAGCAAAGATGACGATTATCAGTTGTTATTGAAAAGAGTAAGAAACAACAACTGGCCTGAAAGCAGGAACATGGTTGAGCCTGCATTAAAGTCATATTTTCAGGTAAGGGAACGACTTAGCCACATCAATGGTCTGGTCACCTACGCCTTCGACGAGGGTCACATACGTCTGGTAGTACCGCAAGCCCTGAGGGTTTACAGTATGCCTATGTTGTTTAGGTAATGCGTAGCTTTGCGGGGGATGTAGCATAAGTATGTATCAGTAAAGAGTCGGGTGTGTTATGTCTATGATTAGCTACACATTGCCTAACTTGTTGGCGCCAAGACCCCAATGTCTTGGCGCGGACCTCAGTAAGCTTGTACTCACCGTAGGATTAAGGCGTGCTTCCTAATAAACGATCAACAAGGGAATAGTGCTCCTTACTTACCTAGTCCATAATATATCATATACCTATCTATTAGTGAAAATTTATATATATATATATATATATATATATGCATATGTTAATATTACCATTTAAGTCACAACCCTATTTGGAAAAATAGGATGCTATAATTCCAAGGGCTCCAACAGGGAAAAATAACCCAGTGAGGAAAGGAAATAACGAAATAAGAAACTACAAGAGAAATAATGAATAATCAGAATAAGATATTTCAAGTACAGTAAAAATATTAGAATATATCAATCATATATAAAGTATAAAAACTTGGTATAGAGACTATGGCACTACCCAAGGCTAGAGAACAATGGTTTGGTTTTGGAGTGTCCTTCTAGAAGTGCTTTTAACCATAACTAAAGAGTCTTCTACCTTTACCCAGAGGAAAGTAGCCACTGCACAATTACAGCGCAGTAGTTAGCCTCTTGAACAAAGAAGAATTTTTTGGTCAGCTAGGTGTTGTCAGGTGTTTGAAGACAAAGCAGAATGTGGAAAAAATAGGCCAGACTATGCGGTGTATATGTTGGCAAATGGAAAATGAGCCGTAACCAGAGAGAGGGGTCCAATATAGTACTGTCTGGCCAGTTAAAGGACCCAATAACTCTCTAGTGGTAGTGTATATATATATATATATATATATATATATATATATATATATATATATATATAAATATATATATATATATATATATATATATATATATATATATATATATATATATATATATATATATATATATATGTATGTACCTCTGTCGTGGAAATGTGGCTTGCTTTGCTTTACCCTTAAAGGTAATTCTCTCTCTCTCTCTCTCTCTCTCTCTCTCTCTCTCTCTCTCTCTCTCTCTCTCTCTCTCTCTCTCATATTTGGATCTTTTCTAAAAGGAAGTAAATGCTGAGAGATATTCCTGTGTATTATGTATATATATATATATATATATACATATATATATATATATATATATATATATATGTGTGTGTGTGTGTGTGTGTGTATATTTATGTGTATATAAGAATATATATATATATATATATTTATGTGTATATAAGAATATATATATATATATGTATATATATATATATATATATATATATATATATATATATATATATATATATATATATATATATATATATATATATATATACACAGAGAGAGAGAGAGAGAGAGAGAGAGAGAGAGAGAGAGAGAGAGAGAGAGAGAGAGAGAGAGAGAGAGAGAGAGATTAAAAGCGAAATTATACAAGAGATTATTCGAGTGGCATATGTGGATGAGATCATGGTGAGAGGTAGGTGGAGATGGTTTGGGCATGTTTTGCTCTACTCAAAAGATATTAGTTCATCAAACTTTCAACTGGGCTCCAAAAGGCACTAGAAGAGTTTGAAGACCCAGGTCTACATGGCTGAGGACTATGAAGCGTGAAGTCGATAAGGAGTGGAGAATGGTTGATTTAAAGGCTCACCATAGAGACGACTGGTGAAATCTAATCGAAGCCATTTGCGTCAATAGGCGTAGGGGGAGATGATGATGATGATTATATAATATAGACTAGAAAGGGCCACCTTTGGACACAAACTCGAAACGTACAATGTCAGGACCCTGTCCAGGGAAGATCTTGCAGTGTTACTAGAAGAGCTGAAATAAATAAATTTAAAAGGAGGTCACATCATTTGCTTCAGAGGACATGAAAGGAAAAAATTAAATGGAGCTGGTTTTATTGATAAAAATCGTGCTGGTAACATTGAAATATTTTTTTATCATCATTGATAGAATTGCCGAATTGAATATCAAACTAGATATTAAGTGTAAAATGAAGATCATTCAAACTTAGCACCAACAGCATCCAATACATTATATTAAAAGAATATAAGACTCTATTTGCATTTGTTTTGGGTAATTCCTATGTAAAGTAGGTCATAAGAAGAGAGGAGAATCACTTGTAGACAAATTTTGAGTAGTCATAAGAAATGACAGAGGAAACATCTTTGCAGAAATTGCTGAAAAAACACGATCTAAGATTCATTAACCCCTATTTTTATATATAGAAATGAAAATAGAAAATTAGCATGGCGAAGCCCAAATGTACAAATGAAAAAACGAGATAGATTTTATTCTCAGTGAAAAACTTAATTGTGAGAATTAAAATTTGTCTAGATCTAAGTAAAGAAAGAAAATTTTTTATCTTATGAAAGAAAATATAAACTCCTGTAATGAGAGAGAGATATGATGAGTTTAGTTTAGCAATACAAAATAGGTACTCCTAGCTACGTGACGAAATGGAAGCTCATAAATAAGAAATAGTAATTTAACAAAATTTGTAATGGAATCAGCACAAAAACTTGGTGGAATTTTTTTCTGAACAAGAACAAAAAATCTAATAAAGAAAAGATTTGAAATACGGGTAAAATCCGAGTAGGATGAAATATAACTAGCAGAACTATCCAAAACAATAAACAAACTAAAAGCATAAGACATTCGTAAACACGATCAGACCAAAATTAAGATGGCACTAAAAAAAGAAGAAGCATTAAATTGGTGAACAGAAGACTCGGAGCAGGGTTCCAACAGATATTTGCTTTAACAGATGAAAATTGATATATCAATAAAAGAGATGGAGGGATAAAAATTGCAGAGGATACTACCGCTAGAAAGTTATGGGGTCCTTTGACTGGCCAGACAGTATTACATTGCACCCTTCTCTCTTGTTACGGTTAATTTTTCCTTTACCTACATATACACTGAATAGTCTGGCCTATTCCTTACAGATTCTCCTCAGTCCTCATACACCTGACAACAATTCCTCTTCATCCAAGGGGTTAACTACTACACTCTAATTGTTAAGTGGCTACTTTCCTCTTTGTAAGGGTAGAAGAGACTCTTTAGCTATGGTAAGCAGCTCTTCTAGGAGAAGGACACTCCAAAATCAAACCATTGTTCTCTAGTCTTGGGTAGTGCCATAGCCTCTATACTCTAACCCACTCTCTTGGGTTAGAGTTCTCTTGCTTGAGGGTACACTCAGGCACAATAATAATAATAATAATAATAATAATAATAATAATTGCTCTACAATGGTATACAATAGTGATATAAGAAATAACTCTGCCAATAGAAATAATGAATGATAATAATACTACTACTACTACTAATAATAATAATAATGATAATAATAATAATAATTGCTCTACAATGCTATACAATAGTGATATAAGAAATAACTCTGCCAATAAAAATAATGAAACATCTGAGCTGGTACCAAAATTAACAGTGAAAGTAAAGAAAGCATTAAAAGGCATGAAATGAGGTAAAGCAGACGAAGATGGCCTTGCAAAGGATTTGATAATAGATGGAGGAATCAATATCTGGCGGTATATCCCCCATTCCGCATTCCCAGGGATATTGGCGGGTCTATGCTTTCTCATAAGCAATTCATCCTTAAGATAATAACAGGTGGGAGACTGCTGCACCTCCGTCTCATCCACCACACGGTACAATAACTCTGTTAACATCTCATCCTTCCGTTGCAATCCTAGCAGCCTTTTCCGACTCACTTGCTTGTCCTTCTTCTAATGCTGAGTTTTTTATTTATTCCAAGTCCATTGCTGCTTTGTCTTCATGTCCACTCGTCTGTCGTTCCTCTTCTCTCGGGCTGTCTCGGAAGCTCCCCTCTTTCGTACCATTTTGGGAATCCTCTTCTTCGGTAATCAAATCTTCTAAGTTCATCACTCCTTCAGTTTCTCTGTCTTCTTCTGCAGTCACTTTTTTCGTCATACTCCTAGTCGTCACACTAGTAGAAAACAGATATGAGTAGTCCTTCTTGAGTTCAGTCATAGGACTATACTTCAATGGTTTCTTCGTTACTATTGGTCAAGGCACAAATGGCACTCCACCAACCTCATTACCTAGCAGGGGCTCTACTCCGTTGACAGCCAATGAATCCTTTACCGCAAAATCAAAATGATCTTACACCAACTCGCATGAGTTTCAAATAGCAAATAGGAGTAACTTCCTCTCCTCTGATTCCCTTCAAAATGACCGAATCTCCTGTGAGAGACTATTCCACCAATGGGTGTACACCTCGTGTCACTACACTATGGTTACAACCTGTGTCGCGCAATATTTTGACCTAGGTCTGCTCCCCGCCATCCAGAGTCGCTAACATACCTTCATAAATATTGGGTTTAAAGGCATCCACGCTGTTTGGGGTTGTCCTGTTCGTCGTGTAAATGTTAGCTGGCCTACTTTCTTCGTCGTCCTTTCCCGTTAATTTCTTCGTCCTCGCATTCTATGAAGTGGAATTATCCTTAACCACTTGGGTGACTGCTTTCGGTTGATTCGACCAACATTCCTTAATGATATGGCCTTTCTTGCCACACTTGTAACTGATAATATTAATTTTCTGCACGTTTTTCACAACA
>NC_090730.1:96768562-96773562 GCF_036898095.1 Palaemon carinicauda
CTTCGATAGGTCGGCACTTCTCCCCTTACCTTGTTTTCAGACTGACAAGAAAGGCCTACGTCTTCAAACCTATGCCCTTCGGATTTTTACAAAACTAGTCGAGACCATTGTCCAACAACTCCGAGACAAAGGTCTTCAAGTTATGGTATACCTCGCCAACTGGTTGGTATGGGGTGCGATGAAGTCAGTATGTCTTCTAAGAGCTCTGAAAGTCATGAAGTTTCTTCAATCTGTGGGCTTCCAGGTCCAGATTAACTCCAGCTCACGAATTCCAGTGGCTAGGTCTGCACTGGGATTTGAAGTCACACATCCTCTCTCTTCCTCAGGGCAAGAGGAAGGAAATAGCAAGATCGGTCAGGTGTCTGCTTCCTTCGAAAACCATTACCAAATGTCAATAGGAAAGAGGCTTTGGTTTGCTTCAGTTTGTAGGGTTATAAATCCCATTCTGAAAGCATAACTCAAAGATGTCAACAGACTTTGGAGGACAAAGGCATCAAATGCTTGAAGAGATAATTGACACAAAACCCCGGCTTCACTGTACAAATGGCTCAAGCCGTGGTCCACTGCCAAGAGCCTGTCGACACACATTCCCCTGCGATTTCCTCCTCCATCAGTGACGATTCACAAGGATGCCTCGGAAAGAGGTTGGGGGTTCATACTTCCTCCAAGAAAATACAGGGTCAGTGGTCAGTCAAGTTTCAGCAATTTCATATTCTGGAAGCTTTGGCAGTGTTTCTCTCTCTGAAAAGGTTGAACCCCAAGAGGAACTCCCTCATCAGGTTGGTTCTCGACAGCAAGACTATAGTCCACTGCATCATCACTCAGGGTTCAAGATCTTCACAAAACAATCACATAATATTAGCCATTCTCACTTTGTTGAAAAGGAGGAATTGGCATCTCTCTGTAGTTCATTTAGAAGGAGTTCGTAACGTGACGGCGGATGGTCTTTCAAGATTCATGCCTCTGGAAACAGAATGGTCTCTGGATGGAAAAACATTCTTTTTCATTCTAGACCAAGTCCCAGAACTGCAAATAGATCTCTTTGCGACGAGCCTCAACAAGAAGCTTCCCCATTACGCAGCACTGAATTTAGATCTGGAAGCTGTTGGGATAGATGCGATGTCACTGGATTGGAACCATTGGACCCGCATTTATCTTTTCCCACCGTTCAATCTTCTTATGAAGGACCTGGAAAAACTATGGACCTTCAAGGGGAAAGCAGCACTAGTGGGCTCCAAATGGCCCAAGAGCAATTGGTACCAACTTGTTTTGGAACTCTGTCGACGCCAGTGCTGTCCCAGGACGTACAACAGGACACTGTCTTCGCTTCCTCTTGGATGATGATAAACCTTCAGCTCATGATTTTCTTGTCCTAACTGCTAAACGAAAATACGGAGTTTCGAAGAAAAGGATTAACTTTATAGAGTACAAGTCCTTTACTACAAGAAGACAATATCTGACCTCTTGGAAGATGTGGGTGGAGTTTGTGAAGAAACATAAGCCTACTTCGATTATAATGGACTTCTGTGTATTCTTCTTTATCACATTACATGAACAATGTCTGGCTTTCACAACCATTTTCTTGTGTAAATCGGCCATATCCATACCTGCCGCTTATGCTTTCGATATAGAACTCAACAGCGAACTGTTCAATAAGATCCCTAAGGTTTGTGCTAGACTGAAACCAAATGTTCCCCTAAAACCATCTCTTGGTCTTTGGATAAAGTCATGCACTTGACCTCCTCAATAGATAACTATTCAGTTTTTTTGAGGGATCTTACTCAAAAATTGATCTTATTTACTAGCTATGGCATCTGGTGCTAGAGTCGGCGAGATTGTGGCACTATCTCGGAGTCGGGAGAAGTTGATTTATACCCATATCCTGCTTTTCTGGCTAAAAATGAACTTCCCACTAAATGCTGGGATCCTTGGAAGATCATGCCTCTTAGGGAAGATTCTTCTTTGTGCCCTGTGGAAGGCCTTAAATCTTACCTGTTAAAGAGTGTAGCTTTTAAAGGTGGGCATCTTTTTAAAGGGGGAAACAACAGGATTTAATCTATGTTTAAAATAGCTGAGGTCCAAACTTACCTGTTTTATCAGAAGGGCAGACCCAGCTAGTATGCCATCTGGGTATGATCCTAGGAAAGTTACCTTTTCCTCAAATTTCTTCCAGTATGTCTTTTTGGGGTTCACAAGCCTTTTGCATGGAAATCCTCAAGAGTGTTTTTCAAACACTACTTAGGACAATTGGAGGTGATTAAACACTTTGTTGTGGCAGTTGGTAGTGTGATTAAACCAGCCTCTTAGTACTTTATATAGACACCTATGGGTTGTATAAAACTGGACCATTACAGTGTACATAGTGTGGGTTGAATGTTTCTACTAATCTGCATTGTGTTATAAACTATGTTTATAATGAAGAGTCAAAAGATGAACTGGTATTTTATCGTGCAAATTTGTATTGTTATACCATTCAGAATGATGTTACTTGGTTAAACAGTTTTTGTTTTCAATCTTTAAATGTGAAGATTGTTTGTTCAATTCTTTTACATTTGTTTACTTTTGAAATACTAAAAGCTTTTACGTCTTTTAGTACTTCTTTCGTATTGAACCTAATTTTATGAAATTTTTTTTATTGTACTTGAGTTAACCTTTTTATTACAGACTATTTATTAGACTGCATGTGTTCCTACTTATATATATGTTACATTATCTTTATCACAACGTTTGGGGCTGTGATGATAATTTTCTGATTCCAATACGGTTTTACAAAACTTTCAATAGTCCACTTATGGAGTTGGACTTTTATCCAAAATAGCGGTATTTGGAGTGAAAAACAAACCCTCATTTTATACACTAATTTTGGAGAATTTTTTAATTTCTCATATAATTAGTGGGATTGGAACAATAGCACTTATATGCTACAACTGAGAATGTTTAATTCTCTAGTACACTTCCATCAGGACGATCTGGCTCAAGGCCTAAAAAAATGATTTTGACATAGGAAAAATCTATTTTTGATTGAGATAGCCATGTTGCCCTGATGGACACTCCCGCTACTTTTCATCCCCTCCCAAATTCTCTGTGTGAGGCTATATCTCTTTCAATGTCTGCTGCTGGAATGGTGACCAGCATACATGTTTACATTAAAACACTGGTATCGTAGTTGTAACGGCTCTACCATGTTATCAATCCTATATCGTATCCTTCTAGACAAGGTTAACTCTATTCGGGGAAGGATAGTCGTGGCTGTATTTAAAAATGTCCCTGTTACGCTATGTCTTTCGGGATATTTGCTCCAGGGTTAGTAACTCCGTGATACCTCTATAGGTAAAATTCTCTGGTATATCACTCGCAGAAATATCACAAGTAGAAAGCTGCCTAGAGGAACTTAAATCAGGATGACGTGGCTATCTCACCCAAAAATAGATTTTTCCTATGTGAAAATCCCTTTTATATACTATGAGAAAACTTTTGATTCTGTCAAAACATCAGCAGTTATGAAAATCATCCAAAAACATGGAATAGAAGAATGGTATATTAGAACACGTGAAGATATTTATACAGGAAGTTCAGCAATCCTAAAACTACATAAAGTGACAAGCCGGGAGAAGGTTGTGACTCAAAGGCAGGATGAAAGCAACTAAATAAGTTTATTACAGAACACTCACTTTTATATACATACACTCAAAGGCAACAGGGAATTTCCTGTTCAACCGACACTGCACCGGTTAACAGTTAACAGTGAGAAAAACAGACATGTTATTTCAGGTCCTTGTTGGTGCGAGGGGAGAGTGAAGATACAAGCATAATATATACACAAAATGAAATGTCGTTACTATGTACGATCATGTGACACACTGTTGGTATATGGCTCCCCCCTAAAAATGACATACTGTACATGTTAAATATGGCGCCCTGATCTAGAGAGGCGAACTGTAGGTAGGTCATCAAGTCCTTTATGGGTAAATTATCGACATTGGATATGGCAGCACGTACAGGTTCGGGTAAACGGGGTATCCAAAGGGCACGAAGTAGGTTCGCCTCACGAGGAGAGCCGTTTCCGGCAGGTTACAGGCAAGCGATACTGGTCATTTCCCTGAGGGTGAGCGAAGCCCTTTGGTCTCCCAACGGTTGTTGAGAGAGCTGAAAAAGCTTTGCTATACGGGCGGCTGGCGATGGTGAGTACTGCTGCAGAAGGTATGTTTTGAGGGCGTCATACACTATTGGGGTGTCTCCTTGTTCACAAAGCCAGTCGGATATTTCTGGGAAGGTGTCCTCGGGTATCGCCGCGAGAACATAATCTGCTTTTGTGGTTGAGCAAGTCACACCCTTGATGCGAAACTGGACTTCTGGGCGCTGAAACCAAGCAAACGCCTCTCCGCTGGCGAACGACGAAAGTTTCAATGGGGCAGCGGCAGCGCCAACTTCCGGGGAGTCCGCCATAGTACCAACGATGGAGGGGCGAGGGCGGGTGGAAGGCGGGAGAAGCGAATCGACGTGAAGATATTTATACAGGAAGTTCAGCAATCCTAAAACTACATAAAGTGACAAGCCGGGAGAAGGTTGTGACTCAAAGGCAGGATGAAAGCAACTAAGTAAGTTTATTACAGAACACCCGCTTTTATATACATACTCAAAGGCAACAGGAAATTTCCTGTTCAACCGACACCGCACCGGTTAACAGTTAGTGGTGAGAAAAACAGACATGTTATTTCAGGTCCTTGTCAGTGCGAGGGTAGAGCAAAGATACAAGCATAATATATACACAAAATTAAATGTGGTTACTATGTATGATCGTGTGACACACGGTTGGTACAATAAAGATGGTGAAGAAACTCCAAGTGAGAAAGGGGTTAGACAGGCAAGTCCCATCTCTCCTAAAATATTCACAACATGCCTAGAAGAAGTTTTTTAAGAATTGAGATTGGGAAAATGCAGAAATTGATATTAATGGGGAATACCTTAACAACTTAAGATTTGCAGATGACATAGTTGTG
>NC_090730.1:96778562-96783562 GCF_036898095.1 Palaemon carinicauda
ATACTATAGTCTTTGAGTGATTTTGCCTCGAAACTCTGATCCCAAGGTCGGTAAGAGAATCCAGACATTAATGTATTAAAATATATGTCTTATTTGAAATTTGAAAAAAAATGTCTAAATGTGCAAAATTTATCATATATATATATATATATATATATATATATATGTATATATATATATATATATATATATATTCAAATAAGCCATATATATTTTTGATACATTAATGTCTGGATTCCCTTAACGACCTCGGGATCAGAGCCCCAGGCGAAATCACACAAAGACAAGAGCTTGGGTCCGGCCGGGAATCGAACCCTGGTCGGCAAGCTTGTATAGACAGTGACTAAGCCACTTGGTCACGAAGAAAGATAAAAGTCAATGACAATTCTTCTGTACTTATACCTGTCGAATTCAGGTATTTTGTACTTAGAATTGAAATCAACCCATCTTCACCATCGCAGCTAATTGGTAGTTTGTTACTTGGCATTCAATTAATAATAAGTTTTGCACATTTAGACGTGTTTTTCATATTCAAATAAGCCATATATATTTTTGATACATTAATGTCTGGATTCTCTTAACGACCTCGGGATCAGAGCCCCAGGCGAAATCACACAAAGACAAGAGCTTGGGTCCGGCCGGGAATCGAACCCTGGTCGGCAAGCTTGTATAGACAGTGACTAAGCCACTTGGCCACGAAGAAAGATAAAAGTCAATGACAATTCTTCTGTACTTATACCTGTCGAATTCAGGTATTTTGTACTTAGAATTGAAATCAACCCATCTTCACCATCGTAGCTAATTGGTCGTTTGTTACTTGGCATTCAATTAATGATAAATTTTGCACATTTAGACGTGTTTTTCATATTCAAATAAGCCATATATATTTTTGATACATTAATGTCTGGATTCTCTTAACGACCTCGGGATCAGAGCCCCAGGCGAAATCACACAAAGACAAGAGCTTGGGTCCGGCCGGGAATCGAACCCTGGTCGGCAAGCTTGTATAGACAGTGACTAAGCCACTTGGCCACGAAGAAAGATAAAAGTCAATGACAATTCTTCTGTACTTATACCTGTCGAATTCAGGTATTTTGTACTTAGAATTGAAATCAACCCATCTTCACCATCGTAGCTAATTGGTAGTTTGTTACTTGGCATTCAATTAATGATAAATTTTGCACAAGTACAGAAGAATTGTCATTGACTTTTATCTTTCTTCGTGGCCAAGTGGCTTAGTCACTGTCTATACAAGCTTGCCGACCAGGGTTCGATTCCCGGCCGGACCCAAGCTCTTGTCTTTGTGTGATTTCGCCTGGGGCTCTGATCCCGAGGTCGTTAAGAGAATCCAGACATTAATGTATCAAAAATATATATGGCTTATTTGAATATGAAAAACACGTCTAAATGTGCAAAATTTATCATTAATTGAAGGCCAAGTAACAAACTACCAATTAGCTACGATGGTGAAGATGGGTTGATTTCAATTCTAAGTACAAAATACCTGAATTCGACAGGTATAAGTACAGAAGAATTGTCATTGACTTTTATCTTTCTTCGTGGCCAAGTGGCTTAGTCACTGTCTATACAAGCTTGCCGACCAGGGTTCGATTCCCGGCCGGACCCAAGCTCTTGTCTTTGTGTGATTTCGCCTGGGGCTCTGATCCCGAGGTCGTTAAGAGAATCCAGACATTAATGTATCAAAAATATATATGACTTATTTGAATATGAAAAACACGTCTAAATGTGCAACATTCATCATATATATATATATATATATATATATATATATATCTATATATATATATATATATATATATATAGATATATATATATATATATATATATATATATATATATATATATATATATATATATATATATATATATATAGATATATATATATATATATATATATATATATATATATATATATATATATATATATATATATATATATATACAGTGAACCCTCGTTTATCGCGGTAGATAGGTTCCAGACGCGGGCGCGATAGGTGAAAATCCGCGAAGTAGTGACAGCATATTTACCTATTTATTTAACATGTATATTCGGACTTTTAAAACCTTCCCTTGTACGTAGTACTGTTAACAAACCACCCTTTAATGTACAGAACACTTAATGCATGTACTACAGCACCCTAAACTAAAACAGGCACAAATATTAAAGGCGATTTTATATCATGTGTTTCCTAAACACCTAAAAAGCACGATAAAAAATGGCAACCAATGTTTTGTTTACGTTCATCTCTGATCATAATGAAGAAACAAACTCATTTAGTGTACACATATATGTACGTATGGTTAGTTTTTGCATCGATTATATTGATTATACAGTACTGTATGTTGATTTTTTTATTACCAATGTTTTAGTTTACGTATTTTTCTTAGGACTTCCAAATGAAATCTTTTTCTTTATGACGCCGCCTGAAACGACGGCGTGTACGCTCAGTAAACAACCACGCTCAGAACAAACAAGGCATTTAACACGCATGATGATAGTGATAAATAATGATACAGTACATACAGTATTTACAGTAAAAGCATTTACAAAATATGTTACCTTACAAATATAAATTATACAGTACTTGTACGTAGCAAAGCAGGAAAACAATTTGAGAGAGAGAGAGAGAGAGAGAGAGAGAGAGAGAGAGAGAGAGAGAGAGAGAGAGAGAGAGAGAGAGAGAGAGATTGTTTTACGTACGTAAATGTAAATTTTAAACAAAAAAAATATGATAGGTTACAACATGTAGACTTTTAAAACCTTCCCTTTAACTTAATGCATACAGTACGTACATTACTAAACTATAAAACAGGTTAAAGTAAAAAATAAAGATTGTTACTGTACTCACCACGAAAGAAGTTCAAGAAAAACTTGAATGACGATGGCGATGAATTTGCTGCACAGTAGAAATGATGATGATGAAGCTGATGATGTGTTCTACTGTGCAGTCAATGATAGTATTTTACGTCTCTTCAGACGGAGGTGTCTTTTCCTGGGACACCTCTTCAACTTCTTCAATTTCTTCCGAAGGCGTACTAGCAGGAGGAACTGGCTCTTTTTTGCGAGGCTGAAAAAACATTGTGATCGGAAGTTGTTGCCGCTGCTTCTTTTTTCGATCCAAGAGCATCCTGTAGGGAGTCGTGATGTCATCAACCTTGTTGCAGAATTGCATCGAGCGAACCATATCCTCGTCCCACTCTTGCAACATTTCTTTCGCCTCCTTCATATGGTTGCAGAACTTGGCGAGCCGTTCTAATGTTAAGCCCGTTTCTTCGACATTTTCTTGGGTCTCTTCCTGGGTACCCTCACTCTCTTCCTCACTTGCCGATTTCGTCAGGTCTTCGAGGTCTGCGTCAGTTAGGGGCTGGGAATGGCAGTCCAACAACTCGTCGACGTCTTCAGTCGTCATGTCGCCAAACCCGTCACCCCCAATTATGGCAGCCAACTGCACAGATTTCCGTATTGCAGAGTGTTGGATTTCCGACGGAGTAAATCCCTTGTCGTCGTAAACAATATCGGGCCACAGCTTCTTCCAGCTCGCATTTACGGTTGCAGGTTTCATCTCTTGAAGTGCCTTTTGAATATTCTGCAGGCACGTGGCTATGGTGTACTGCCGCCAGTACGCCTTCAAGTTGAAGTCTTCATCCTCGTCATCTTGGGCAGCATCCACACACGCAACGAGGTCCGCCAAGGTATTCTTCGTGTAGAGGGCCTTGAACGCCCTGATAACCCCCTGGTCCATTGGTTGAATTAATGACGTGGTGTTGGGTGGCAGGAACTCAACCTGAACGCCCTCACGCGACAGGTCAGTTGCGTGTCCACCAGCGTTATCCATAAGGAGAAGGATCTTGAATGGCAAGCCCTTCTCTAAGAGATATTCATGGACTTGCGGGATGAAACACTGGTGGAACCAGTTGGAGGTCAGCATCTTCGTAATCCATGCTTTTTGATTATGCATCCAGTACACGGGAAGGAGATTCTTATTTTTGTTTTTCAAAGCGCGAGGATTTTTCGACTTATAAATAAGCCCCGGCTTTAACAAAAATCCAGCAGCATTGCCACACATCACGAGGGTAACGCGATCCTTGAATGCCTTAAAGCCAGAGGCTTTGGCTTCCTCTTTGAACAGGAAAGTTCGCGACGGCATTCTCTTCCAAAACAAGCCGGTTTCATCCATATTAAAGACTTGTTCCGGCTTGTATCCACCTTCAGCGATAATGTTCTTGAAAGTCTGGTTCACGTAAGTTTCAGCAGCGGCAGTGTCAGCGGAAGCAGACTCCCCATGCAGGGAAACGCTTTTCAGGGCGAAGCATTTCTGAAACTTCGCGAACCATCCTTTGCTTGCGGAAAAACGTTTCTGAGGCTGGGAATCAGTGGATGTCCCTGGTTGAGGATCATCTGCATCATCATCATCTTCAGCATGGTTGCCGTCGTCCTCTTTAGGTTCCTTTGCAGCAAAATTCTCATACAAGCTCAAAGCCTTTGTTTGGATGGTGTTCGTATCCAACGCTATGTTCTTCTTCCGGCAGTCGGCAATCCACACAGCTAAAGCACCTTCCATGCGTACGATCGTTTTATTACGCGTTGTAACGACTCGCTTCGCTGATCTGCTAAAGGTGATTGCAGCAGTCTTTCTAATGTTCGCCTCGTCCTTCTTGATGTAGCGAACGGTGGATTCGTTGATGCCAAAATGGCGGCCGGCGGCCGCGTAACTTCTACCATCTTTTAACATGTCGAGAAGCGTAACCTTCTCAGCTATCGTCATCATTCTTCGGTGGCGTTTAGGCTCACTACCAGCCTTACTAGAAGCAGAACGCTTGGGAGCCATTGTAACAGAAAGTTCAACAAAAAGTTCAACTTAAAACAGTCGCACACAGCACAGATTAAACTTCACAAAGTTAAGAACGTCTACTCAGCAATACGCGGAAAGAGAAAGTGAACGATGCAGCCCCGCGAGAACTTTGATGCTGCGGGTAGA
>NC_090730.1:96786062-96873562 GCF_036898095.1 Palaemon carinicauda
TATTATTATTATTATTATTATTATTATTATTATTATTATTATTATTATTATTATTATTACTTGGCAAGCTACAGCCCTAGTTGAAAAAGCAGGATGCTATAAGCCCAGGGGACCAAACAGGGAAAATAACCCAGTGAGGAAAAGAAACAAGGAAAAATAGAATATTTTAAGAACAATGATAACATTGAAATAAATATTTCCTATATAAACTATAAAATCATAACAAAACAAGTGGAAGAGAAATAAGATGGAATACTGTGCCCGAGTGTACCCTCAAGCAAGAGAACTCTAATCCAAGACAGTGGAAGACCATGGTGCAGAGGCTATGGGACAACCCAAGACAAGAGAATAATGGTTTGATTTTGGAGTGTCCTTCTCTTAGAAGAGCTGCTTACCATAGCTAAAAAGTCTCTTCTACCCTTACCAAGAGGAAAGTAGCCACTGAATTATTACAGTGCAATAGTTAACCCCTTGAGAGAAGAAAATTTGTTTGGTAATCTCAGTGTTGTCAGGTGTATCAGGAGAGAGGAGTATATATAAAGAATAGGCCAGACTATTCGGTGTATATGTAGGCAAAGGTAAAATGAACCGTAACCAGAGAGTAGGATCCAATGTAGTACTGTCTGGCTAGTCAAAGGACCCCATAACTCTCTAGCGGTAGTAACTTTACAGGTGGCTGGTGCCCTAGCCAACCTACTATCTACAGAGGAACTCTCAATATCTGAGGGCTAGTTATTAAGAACTTAAGCTCCTCATTCATGAGCACTCCCCCATAATTATATGTCTACAGGAGAGCAAACTGTATGATAATACTCCATTCTTCGAACATATTAGCTATAGATCACCATATGATTAACAAGTAGGGAGCCATGGCGAAAGTTTTATTTATGTTTGTCGAGATATTCCCCAAATATCTTTGTTTATTCGTACCCCTTTACAGGCACCGGTTGTGCAAATTGATATAGGAAGAAAATACACAATTTGTTCTCTTTACTTGCCTCCAAATGACAACATCTCGTATGATATTTTAGAAGAGGTGATTCAACAACTCCCTGAACTTTTTCCTTTAATTAGAAATTTGAATGGTAGATGTTTTATTAATGGGAGATGTTTTAGCAAACACAAGGGGGATTGTTGTATCATCAGTTGTGAAAAATGAAGATTTGAGATTCCTTAATATAGGAAAGCCCACACACTTTCTTCCTCAGACAGGTACCCTTTCATGCATTGACCTTTCAATTGCAAGCTCCAAATGCCATCTCAATTTTGAATGGGGAATGTTAGATGATTGGCATACTAGTGATCATGATCCAATTATTATAAATAAAAACAATAATCCACCTTCACAGAGATCCCCACGATGGAACTTTGACAAGGAGGACTGGAATAGAATTCTGGATGTAAGTGAAATTGAAAGGAATGCAGAACAGTTTGAAAGTGTAGATGATGCCATAGATTTACTGAATGGAAGTCCAAATACAGCAGGAGTCAATTCAATTCCCTAAACCACAGGTTTATTTAAACAGCGACCAGACCCTTGGTGGTCATCAGAACTAATTTCCCTGCACAGAGCCACAAGGAGATACTTAACTCGATTTTGCAGACACCGTACTGAGAATTTAATTATATAAAAGAAATGTAGAACTCAGTTCCAACAGGCAATGAAAGAAGCTAGGTGCTAGTCTTGGATATCTTTTGATTCCTCAGTCAACAGTAGAACACCACCGTCTTCTGTATGGAGGAATTTGAGAAGATAGCAGGCAAATTTACTTCAACCCACCACCAGCGTTGTAGGTGAATGGTCAGTATATGCCTGGAGCTACAGAGGTTAGCAATGCCCTGGTTGTTCATTTCTCCAGTGTATCGTGCAAGAGTGAGGCAGCTCCTGGTCACCAGTATAGGAGCATTGAAGAATAGAAAATTTTAAATTTTGCAACAAGAAAGGAGGAATCTTACATTTCTCCTTTTACAGAAAGAGAATTTGATTCTGCAATTGCAACTTGTAATGATACAGCCCCTGGACCCGATGGAATTCTATATGCAATAATTAAACATGTACCTGTTAATGCTAAGTTATTTATTTTAAGCATTATTAACAGAATATGGCATGATCACAGTTATTCAATTATTTCGGAACTAGCGTTTATTTTAGCATTTTTAAAACCTGGTAACGATAAGTTTTAGCAGCAAACTATCGACCAATTGCATTGACATCTTGTCTATGTAAGATCACGGAGAAGATGGTCAATGCAAGACGTGTGGTACTTGGAGAAGAAAAGTATTTTATCACCTATCTAGTGTGGATTTAAGAAAATGAACTCTACAACTGGTGTGTTGATACGACTGGAATCCTCTATTTGTGAAGCCTTTGTCTCCAAACAGCACCATATAACAGTATTTTTTTTCTTTTATCTTGAAAAGGCTCACGATACTACAGGGAGATATGGTATGCAGTACTTAAAACCATTCGTAATTTGGGATTCAGAATAGAGCTACCATTTTTCATTCAAGCATTTTTTCATACAGATTTTTTTTCAAGTTGCAGTAGGTGAAACTGTATCAGAGAAGAATTGTTAGGAAGAAGGCGTTCCTCAGGGTAGTGTGCCAAGTGTAACCTTATTTGCAATAGCCATTAATGGGATATCCTCTGTTATTCCCCAAGATATTCTCTTAATACTTATATGTAGAGGATTTATCTATACTATTTGCTGGAGCTAGAATGGCAATGGTTGAGAGAAAACTACAACTCTCAAATGACAGAATTATTCAGTGGACTGATGTGAATGAATTCAAGTTTTCGATAAAAAAATCTACTGTTCTCCATTTCTGTCATATTCGGGCAGTACATCTAGACCCAGATATATTCATCAAAGGTCAACCGATCCTATGTGTAGTGAAACTAGATTTTTAGGATTAATATTTGATTGCTGGCTGACATGGATATCTCCAAAGTCTCCTTGTTGACACTGGAATATTACCTTTAGACCTTTACCGAAAGTCTTCTATTGTTCGGTATTGGTTTAGGTTACAATGACTTCGTAATTCCTTAGTTTATCAGGCTGCATATCATGTAAGGAATTTTAGATATTTTGAGTTGCACCCAAAATCTCCTCAACCTTATGTTTTTCAGGTAAAAACATTAGTAAACAGTCTAGATGTAGCTGAATATAAAGTGCTCCCATTTAAAATATCATCATCTCCTCAATAGACTACCAGAGATATCTTTTTGTAAATATTTTATTGGTACAAAAAAGCCATGTCTCTTTTTATAGAACATGTAGAAAAACATAGGGAATCGACTTTTATATATACTAGTGGCTCAAAATCTGATGCTGGCGTTGGATTTGGAGTATATAGTAGTGCTTTGAACTGTTGAGGTGTACTTCCTCTAGAATTGTCTTTATTTTCTGCCGAACTATATGGCTTACTGACCATTGTTGAAAAAATAGCATGAAAAGAGGAGGGCAATTTTACCATCTTTATTGATTCAAGTAATGTCCAACAAGCTTTAGAAGTTTTCAGTTCCAGTAACCCTTTAGTTTTAAATATTTTAGTGTGTGGTTTTTATTTTTGGGCTAAGAGGTATAGCGGTTCAATTTTGCAAGGCTTTGGCACACGTAGGTATGCTTGGGAATGAGAAGGCAGATTTAATGGCAAAGAATGCTGCAGCTGAGTTGTTACGAAGAAGGTATCCCATTCTCTGTGATGATTCTATACCTAACATCAAGAATTTTATTTATAATTATTGGCAACAGCATTAGGATGGTTTAGTTAATAATAAGATGAGAGAAATAACAAATCTTATATCTCCTTGGCGGTTTAACATGGTGCCTGAATGTGAGAGACTACTCCTTGTGGTGTACGCTTTGGTTACACTCGGTTGACACAGTTTCTGCTAACTGGCCAACACAAGCCATATTTCAATAACTGTTTGGCGCCCTTAACAGTGAGACATTTATTGACCAAATGCCCCACTTATAGTACCGAAAGAAATAGATATTTGTTTGAGGCTCGAGGTTAGGATGGCAGGTTCATCCTTGCTTAGATTCTTGGACAGGATATGTTTTACTATGCAAGCAGAATTTTTAGATTTATATCTGGAGGAGGTTTTCTGAATGCTATTTAATTTTATATGAGGACATCTATGCTTTCATGGTTTTAAATAAAATACTCAGATATTATTTATTTATATCAAACAATATTGGCGTCAATGACCTCCAATGCCAGGATGCCAGAGAATCCTAAAGCAATTAATCAATCAATTGTGTATTGAAACATATACCGTAGCCTATCAAGATGGGAAGATTCATTGAAATGCTGATTGAACCTCTTGTGTATCACACACGCACGTACGTTGTAATGGTATTTTTTTTTTTTGTCTCTTACCCCTCGCACTGATGACCTGTTTATACCTGTATGTTCTTGAAACACCGTGTTTGAATTTTTGTGCTGTTTTTGAGTGTAATGTGTCATATATACTCCTGCTCCATCCAAATAAAGTTCGTTGCATTCACCCCACTTCTCAGTTAATTCCTAACTGGTGCATCTGCACATGATCAATGGAATGGCCATAAAAAGACTGTCTTAGAAAATGATTGTCTATTTCAGACTGTCTGAGAAACCTATCTGTTGCATTAACACTGCCATCAACTGCAAGTAGATTACAGTAACAAGGAATGGGGGTATTTCTTACTAGGTAATTGGAATAATCATGAGTGATATTTAGTAAACTGATGGAATGGATTGTTTTAGAAATGGTACCATGTTGTTTGGAAACTTGATTTTTAGGATTACTGTAGGTATTTAAAATATTAATTAACTAATCTTCGTAAAATTAGAAAAAAATTCCTAATACAATTGTTACAGGTGGTTTGATTAGCAAAATGAAATCTCCTTAGAGCTATTCTGGCTCAGGTTTAGTGTATAGAGATTGCATATGTAAGTTTTAGCTCCCAGACTATGTACCAAAACAAGAGAATCTAAAAGGGTAGAACAGACAAGCACCCAAGTATTTGGCAAACATGATCGTAAATTTTTTTTATTAGTGACCATATATCCTAGGGACACTATTGAATCTTTTATAGTGTGATAATTAATGCTTAGTCGTTCTTACGTCTTAGGAATAATCTGTCGAAGGGAGGATTATTATGAATATCTTAAGAGCATAAAATCATTACGTTGTTATGAGTAATAATAGTATTCATCTTTATTCTTATTATCATCAAGTTCTTGTTATACAGTGTCTCTGTTATATACATATTAGTAACGTAAATGAATTGTGAATTCTGATGAATGTAATGCACCGCATACAAAATCTAATGTGTTGTTTTCTATTGTGACGTTGTAGAAATTACAGGTGGGGTAAATCATTCATACGTGGAAATTTAGAATATTCTAGAAGGGTTGACGTGGCATACAGTATATAATGGAAGTGACGTCATTTGAAATGAGTCTCACTTCCGAAATTATATTTTATCTTAGGTAATAGGGATTTCTTTTAAAAACCGTTTTAATCAAGTGAATAGGAATATCTCTAGTCACTTTCTATGATATTAAATCTTAAAATTCTATTACAAAGAGCCTTAACAAGAAAAGTTTTTTTTTTGCCGGAATTTTTGGGAAATATCACGTGACAGTTGAATAAATAAGTGAGCACTATGAAAGAGAATCCACAATCTGGTGAAGATGGAAAGGAGGACACAATTCTGGTCAGTCTACTAAAGAACTATGTCTGCAAAAGATAAGTTTCCCTTTGGCTCCTGAAAGTGAAAATCCTGTATTATCTCGTATCTCGATAGTTTAAATCCAGTACTATTTTAAAGTGTTAAGTCTCTATGAGTCGATGTTTTTGTCACGTGGTCGATTACTTTAAGTGTTCAGGTCTAGTAATTTTTTTAGCTTGAATTATTGATGATTGCAAGTGTTGAATTACCTGTATAATCAATGTATTTCATCACTCGATCTATAATGAAGCTCTATCCTTTAACGTAATTATTATTATTATTATTATTATTATTATTATTATTATTATTATTATTATTACTTGCTAAGCTACAACCTTAGTTGGAAAAGCAGGATGCTATAAGCCCAGGGAACCAAACATGGAAAATAGCCCAGTGAGGAAAGGAAACAAGGAAAAATAAAATTTTCTAAGAACAGGGACAGCATTAAAATAGATATTTCGTTTATAAACTATAAAAACAAACAAAACACGAGGAAGTGAAATTAGATAGGATAGTGTTCCCGAGTGTACCCTCAAGCAAGAGAACTCCAACCCAAGACAGTGGAAGACCATGCTGCAGATGCTATGGCACTACCCAAGACTAGACTAGAGAACAATGGTTTGATTTTGGAATGTCCTTCTCCTAGAAGAGCAGCTTACCATAGCTAAAGAGCCTCTTCTACCCTTACCAAGAAGAAAGTAGCTACTGAACAACTACAACGCAGTAGTCAACCCCTTGGGTGAAGAAGAATTGTTTGGTAATCTCAATGTTGTCAGGTGTATGAGGACAGGAGAATCTGTAAGAAAATAAGCCAGACTATTTGGTGTATGTTTAGGCAAAGGGAAAGTGAACCGTAACCAGAGAGAAGGATCCAATATAGTACTGTCTGGTCAGTCATAGGACCCCATATCTCTCTAGCGGTAGTATTTCAACGGGTGGCTGGTGCACCTTTAACCTGATGTTAAAGTCATTGTATAATATAGATCAGTGCTCTTCTCTGAAAACATGCTTTAAGTGTCTTTTGTATTTCATCATTTGTTACTGCACAGTACTATTGAGATTTCTCCGGATTCAGTACATACTGCCATTACCTCAGAAGTGTATTAATTCGTTGATCAAAACAAATTTTATAATATAGACTATTCCTCTTATCTGAAAGCAGCACCCAAGTGTTTCTTGTAATTTTTTAATTGAGATTTCTACAAATTTATCACAGGTGAGTTTAGACCTGGAGGTAAAGATGTAGACTATAAAATATGTAAAGTAAAACCTGTTTGATACTGTAGGAATTTATTGCACTTTAAATTGTATAAAATGTGTAAAGTAAAACCTGCCTGATACCAATTTATTGCACTTCGTGATATTTTGTAAAAGTGTAAATTCTTTTCAGAGATGTAAAAAAGTATATTTTTGTAAGCCATCTGTATTATTTAATCTTCTGCATTTCATTGGCTATCCAAGTCGTAGACCTAAAGAACTCCAAGTTAGAGAATTTAAAAAAAATATTTTCTGATAAGTAAAACAATTATAAGTTATCTAATACTACACGACATACAAAACTCGTCCTATGATTACGGTGATTGTTTCGACACAAGCTGGAATTGGTCTTTGAAGTTGTATAACCAGCAGTTATCCAACTGGCAAGAGTACGAGACGAGAAGGCCCACCCCCTCTCCAGTCAGAGAAGACTTACTTTTGCTTTGACCACTTTTGTGTGCTGATATAAAAAACAGCTCCTATCAAATCTGTTAATTCTTTCTCCTTGCAGTGTGGTTGTTAAATATAGAATGGAAGCAAGTTCTTTGTGTATGGCTGGGGAAGGGTGGATGCTGCAACTGCTTCATGGCAAGGCTGGCTGTAGATCCTCTCTCTTTTTGTGCCTCTTATAGGGGACATGTCTATTCACAGGTATCCCCATTTCCGAGTGGCGATCCTGGCCTCCAGTTAAGTGGCAGGTGTACACCTTCGCCTTGAAGGGAAATGAGCAAGCAAGGCGTAACGTGGAGTCTGACTGGGTGAAGTCTGTTGCCACTGATGTCTCCTGAGGGGGTTGTGTCTGCTGCTGTCACATTAGATCAGTCCTCAGGGAGTACACTGCAGGGGTCAGAAATTCGCGGATCAACATTGGCTGGTTTTTCAGATTTCATTGCTACACCGGGAACCAATAGTGTTCTCCACTCCCTGATGGGTGTCTCAAGAGTCCCCAGTGATGCCATGTGAGAAGGGCATAGTGGTTCCCCTAGTGTCAGGAAGTCTGGAGGTTCCCCCCTAAATCAGTGAAGTATAAGTCTTGTTTAGTTGCCCCTGGTCCAGCGAGCAATGTGCCGAGGTCGGGAACCCGGCCCTTTTGGGGCTGGTAAGTCTAACGGTGAAGGTAAGGGGAAGAGAAGTGTTATTCATGTCCCTGGGGTGACCCCATTTCCTTACCTGGTGACAGTGATTTCCACCCTTCCCCCTGTGTACGTAACTCCGACCCTTGTACCAGGGAGTCCGGAGCCCGCTGCTCCTCCCTCACTGTCAGTGGTTATGCCCTCGGCCCTGCTCATTGTTTGGTCATGAGGCCTTGTGAGTAGGCCTTCCGCTTCCCTTTTCCTTATGACAGTGTACCCCAGTGTTATGGCTCCTGTTGGAGCAGTCTGTGTGATTTCTCTCTTCAGGTGAGCTTTGTCATTAATGGTCGCTCACACCTCAACTACTCTGCTTGCAGAGCCAGAAGCGAGAGCCAGGAAGAGGAAGAAGCATGCACACTGTTCTTCCTTATCCTCCTCCTTGTTGTCCTCATCCTCATCTTCCAACTATGATTCTGACTCTTCATATTAGATGAAGAAGTGGAAGAGGTCAAAGAAGTGTAGAAAGGCTAGGCCAGTTGTACTTGTAGAGATAGAGACCCCTGCAACACCACCTCTCTTGAGAGGGGGTTGAGTGGGAGGGCACCCATGTAGTTTCTGACCCCCATATCACAGCCTCCTGGGGTCGGTACACAAAACTATATCTGGCTACCCCAGCTGTCCTTGCTATCCTGGTAGTTAGTAGGGGCAGAGGTGTACGACCAGTCCCATACACTATTTGTTCTAAGGTCGATGAAGGAGATGTAGCTACTTCTATCTCCTGTAATCCCAGAACACTGGATGTCTACTTCTCCCTCTTTTGTTGAGTGGTCACTTGGTACCATTCGAGACCACATTAGGTCACACTCTCACTTTAGTAGGTCAAGAATGTGGGGCGGAGCGCTTTCAAGGTATGGGGCCATGGTTGCCCCTTGGTACGACCTGAAGCACGATATGTACAGAGTACCTCACTGTGGTCTTCTCTTGTTGCTGTCAGTCTCCGGGGCCATTGTCAGCCCCCTATTACATTCCTGGCTCTGTCCTTGGGACAGAATAGTCAAACTTGTGTGGGGAGCAGATTCTTTGAAGCAAGCAGCCTCACCCTCATCTTTGGCAGCGGATGAGGGTGCCCACAGAGGAAAGCTTCCTTGTGAAGGTCCTTGTGTTAATTTCTGATTGCAATGGAGTTGGGGAGGCGACTGTTGCTCCACATCCGGGAGGACTTCGGTAGTTGATCAGCACTTTCGGGCCTCAAGATCGAAGCCTTCGCTGGAGAGGCCAGGGTCTGATCTTGTTTACTTTATTTGGACAGGGTGAATTATCAGATCTGTGGGTCTGAGAATTCCTCTATTTAAGCAGTTCAAATAAGATCCTGCCACTCCTGCTCTCTAGGCAACGGTGGTTCTATACAACAGAGAACACTGTGTCCTCCCCTCTGCAGGTAGACCCATTAGTTTGTGTATGGCTGGATGGCGGCCAATCATAGGAGAGACTCAAGAAGGAAGGCATGCCTTCTTGGTTTCTTGAACAATGGCTGGACTTGGCCTCTCCACACTTTCCTGGCTCGACCAGTGATTGGGAGCAGTTACATCGCAAAGTTGATGAGGTTGTCGACCCAGAAGGCTTTGGAGAAGTACTAGATCCTTGTGCTGTTTGAGGTGAAGGCAGTCATCTTCCTGGCCAACCAAACAGCAAACCTATAAGCTAATTGAGTTCTGAAGAGCCGGGGCACAGTATTATCTCGTTTTTCAAAGAAGGTTAGCCCAGAGGAACTCGGGTAAAATCTGTTTTTGTAGCTCCCGCAACCTATTTACAGAAATAACCTGTGCGTGTACAGCCTTTTTTACCAACCCAGACTGCTTCTGTAATTAAGATTGGACGTGGGAAGAGTGTTCCCCTTCTCCCGCTGCCGAAAGTAGGGTTGTTTGTCTCGTCATTGAGCAACGTGGTAGAGACATGGGGCCGAGTATTGAGTAGTAAATGTCCTTTGAGACAGTTACTTGCTACCCCCTATCTCCAGTTCCGATGGAGTTCCCAGTGGAACATTCAACATCTGCAAATGCCCTGACCATGTGGGCAGAGGTGGAAGAGATGTCAAAGAAGAACGCGCTCGAAGTCATTCGAGATGAGTTTCCTGGCTTCCACAGTCGACTTTTCCTGGTGGAGAAGGAAACTGGGGCTTGGAGATCAGTCATAGACCTCTCTCATCTTAACAAGTTTGTGCACCAAATGAAGTTCAGTATGGAAACTCTGCGGTCTGCGTTCTTTTCCATCAGAGAGGGAGACTTCATTCTCTTGGTAGATCTGGAGGACGCGTATTTTCAACTACCTTTTCATCAGTCCTCTCGAAAGTACCTCTGCTGCTCCCTGTACAGTATGGTGTACCAGTTCAAGACTGACCTTCAGACTGTGTATGGCTCCCGAGGTGTTCACTCTGGTGTTCACCTTGGTAGCCGGTTGGGCCCACCTGTGAGTGATACGTCTAACGATGTACAGTATCTCAATGATTAGTTGATCCTGGCATTCTCAGAGTGTCATTGCTTCAGGATCGAGATTGTCCTCTTATATTTTGCCATGATCTGAGAATTGTGGTAAACTGGGAGAAGTCGAATCTTACATACAAACCGAGGAAGTATCTGGGCATGCTGATAGATTTGATAGATTTATCAGTATTGAGTCTTTCCCACTGAGGATTTCATCAGCTGGCTCAGGGAGGTTGCATGACTGTTTCATTCTAAGACAGTAGTTCCAACTTGGGACTGGCACTGTCTTTGTGGTCATGTGTACTTGGAGAAGCTCTTGCCTTGTGGGTGATTCCCCCAGAGATCTCTTCAATGGTGTTCGAAGGAACACCGGTCAGCCAACAGGGATCTCCCATTCCATCCTGTTCCAGTGGGGCAGAAGGTTCGGGACGATCTGACTTGGTAGTTTGACGAGAACAACCTCACCAGAGGAGGGCTGCTCAACTTTTCACCTCTGGACTTACAACTATTCTCAGAAGTATCAAAGGAGGGGCGGGTAACACCTAGGCGACCTGATTACCTCAAGAGTGTGGAGAGTAGAGATATCTGTACATTAACGGCCTTGAGATGCAAGCAGCCTTTATTGGGTTGTAAGCATTCCAAGAATTTCAACACGTGTGAGGGCACGGCCTCGAGATGACGAAGTGGATGCATAACAGCAAGATACATTGTGTGCAAGAGGAATATACTAGTAGACACACTTGATTGCTAGGGACAAGTTGTAGGAGCAGAGTGGTCCACTAATAGTGGAAAGGCTTCTTGTCCTGTGGGTCCTCTCAGGAATCATCCTGTATGCTACATGGCAGAACGGGAAGCTCTTCATGTTTTGCTTCCCTGTTTCAACCCATGAGTGTTGTTTGATGCCTTACAACACCCATGGGATCATCTGGATGTCTATGCTTTTCCGCCATTCAACCTGACCTACCTGGTAACCAAGAGAGTATTGATTACGCCAAGACTCAGGATAGCGTGATAGCTCTCATATGGCCTTATGCCGAGTGGTATCCCGATCTGTTTGGCCTTCTGGTTAAAGTCCTGAAAGAGCTACGTCTGAGGCCCACTCTTCTATGTCAGCCACACCTGCAGAGGTACCACCAAGCTGTGGGGTCGTGTCGAGACTATTCAACATCTCCGAGAGAAAGGTTGTTTGCGAGGCACTGCACAGGTGTCTGGGTATCTCTGGAGGTCCTCTACAGTTGTCTACCAGGCCAAGTGGGCCACCTTCCATGATTGGTGTCTGAGAAGGGGTATTTCTCCTTTTGGATCAACTCTAGCCCAGATTGCTGATTTCCTCATATTTCTTCCCTGAGAGAAGCACCTCTTAGTCACGGCTGTCAAATGCTTCTGCTCAGCCTTGAGTATGGTCTTTGAACTGAAAAATATAGACCTCTCAGCTTCCTGGGAGCTGTCTATGCTCATGATGAACTTTGACCAGTAATGCCCACCCAGGGATCTCAGATCCCTGTTTGAACCTTTGAGGAGGTCATCAGATAGAGGTCTGACGGTTAGCTCTAGCGTTGGGGAAGAGATTGATCAACTTTACGATCTTTCTTTTGTAGTTGCCACCCTTCAGCTGGACTTTGTGGCCAAGACTCATAACCTGACGGAGCATGACCTCAGGTTTGAGTCATCCATCCCATCACTCTGAAAGGTGTCTGGTGGAGATTGATAGATGCTCTTGTATCCTGTGGGAAAGCCAGAGCCCTTGAAAGCAATAAAGCAGTCCTCCATGATTCCACTGCTGCCTGCACATGACTTTGCTAGGAGAGCCGTGGTACCCTTCACCGAGTTCCTCAACACCAACGACACCTCTGGGCTAACCTTCTTTTACCAAACAAGCGAATTCTGCATTCCACCTCATCATAACCCAATTAGCTCACCGGTTTTCTGTTTGGTGGGCAAGGAAGGTGACTGCCTAAAAAGACCTGGTACCTCAGGCCTGAGTGTCTGATACTTTTTGTTAGTATCAGACAATCCATAGACCTTATGCCTTAACGGACGAGAGAGTTGTGATGCAATGTCCAGAGCTTGTGAGGTCAGGGTTATTGGTCTCTACCTCGCTTTCAGGACCAGGTATTGAAGGCTGTATCTGGGAAATGCAGACCACCTTCACGGCCTTTTACTTGAAAGTGTATATCCATAAGTCCCTTGATACTTTTATGCTTGGACCTGTGGTGGCTGTTCAAGCTGTTGTGTAACAAGCCCAGCTCCCACATGAGGCAAGGATGCATCTCATATATGGTAACATTTAGACGTAAGTTTGTAAAGTAAAGTAGTATAACTGGCCCTTCTTCATTCTAGCGGTCAAAGTAATACAAGCTGGTCGGACCAGACTCTGGTGAGTTTCACTTCAGAGCACCTTTCTTTATATCTAAAGAATTATATCTCCCCATCCCCCGTAATGAGCAGAGGGATGGTGAATAATATACCAACCCATTAATTATTTACATTGTATTTAATTCTATCTGACGTTCCCTTCAGGGAAAAGGGTTCTTTGGGTTGATCTAGTACATTTTCACAAGTACATCCCATGTGCGATCACTTTTTCATCCATATGGAAAACAGATAGGGGATGTTAGTGGTCCTCACTTTGCTTCTCCACAGATCAAGCATTGAGCACTTACAGAAAAGAATTAAAAACTTTCCAGTTTTGGTTCTAGAAGACTTCAGCCTCGCCAACTAGTGAGTCTCTCTAATTAAAGGACGAGGGTTTGTATGTCACTTAGGAACAAATATTTTTTTTTTCAAGTAATTTTTATTTTTCTTGGCTTTACAAACCTGAGTCCTATAATCCAACTTCCCTCCTCAACCAACCCTCTTAAGTCCTGGGCTGAAAGCTCAAAAGTGAGTTCTTCGACTGGAGAGGGAATGGGGCTTCTAACCCTGCACCCTGGCCAGTTGGATAACTGCTCGTTACAAACTTCAATGACTGATTCCAGCTTGCGTTGAAACAATCTCCCTAATTAAAGGATGCAGGTTTGTATGCCTAGAAAATATCCAAATTACTTTGATTTTTTTCTCAGGTAAATCAAGTGTTTCTGCAATGCTCTCTCAAATGCTTGCAAATGACGGGAAAAAGGTTGGACTGCTAGATGTGGACATATGTGGACCAAGTATACCTACGTTGTTGGGAGTTGAAGATCAGCCTATTTTAGATTCCCAATGGGGATGGAAACCTGTACTGTAAGTTATGTTTTAGCTATTTTGCCTAATTTATCCCTTTTAGTTTTCTCAGTTTTAACTGCAAGTATCTATGTTTTTAGAAGAATTAACAATGTTCGAGAATTTAGAATATTTGGTAAATGTAGGATGAAAAACAATATACTGTACAACCCTACTTAATCTTTAGATTAATCATTGTAAGTGTAGCAACATTTTGAATTATTTGAACCCACATCCTTTATCCAGTGAGCTGCTGTAGATTAAAGGCAGTAGGTGGTGTATTTCACGCTGGAAGTATTCACACTTCTTTAAATATAGGAATACAAAGCTGATGTATATATGAATGTTTTTAAATTGCTCAAAAAATGTATGATACTGCACTTATGCTGTGGGATGCACAGACACATTAAGCAAATGAAGTATTGTAGAAAATTTTCCTGTTTATTCAAATAGGTATTCAATCAATTTTGATGATGATGGTGATGATAATGATTATGATTTTATCTTCATATGCTATATTAATTTCTTACAGAATCCTATACATGTTCTACGAGAAGTTATTCTTTTTGTGAGGTAGAGGATAAATTAGGTCACTAAGGAAATGGAAGGAGCATATATCCCCATAGATGCAAAAATACAAATTGTCATTAAGTTGCCCAATGATTCCGCAAAAATACAAATTGTCATTGAGACAGCCAATGCTTCAGCGAATATACAAATTAACATTAAGATGCCCAATGATTCCACAAAAATACAAATTGTCATTGAGACAGCCAATGCTTCAGCGAAAATGCAAATTGTCATTGAGACACCATATGCTTCAGCAATAATACAAATTATCATTGACAATAAATGCTTCAGTAAAAATGCAAATGATCATTGAGACACACAATGCTTCAGCAAAAATACAAATCATCATTGAGACACCCAATGCTTCAGAAAAAATACAAATTGTCATTGAGACATTCAAATGCTTTAGTAAAAACAAAGATGAGCATTGATACACCAAATGCTTCTGCAAAAATAAAAATTGTCAATGAGAAACCCAATGCTTCAGCAAGAATACAAATTGTCATTGAGACATCCAAATGCTTTAGCAAAAATAAAGATGAGCATTGAGACACCAAATGCTTCTGCAAAAATACAAATTATCATTGAGACACCCAATGCTTCAGCAAAAAATCAAATTGTCATTGAGACATCGAAATGCTTTAGCAAAAATAAAGATGATCATTGAGACACCCAATGCTTCAGCAAAAGTACAAATTGTCATTGAGACATCCAAATGCTTTAGCAAAAATAAAGATGAGCATTGAGACACCAAATGCTTCTGTAAAAATAGAAATTATCAATGAGAGACCCAATGCTTCAGCAAAAATACAAATTGTCATTGAGACATCCAAATGCTTTAGCAAAAATAAAGATTATCACTGAGACACCCAATGCTTCAGCAAAAATACAAATTGTCATTGAGACATCCAAATGCTTTAGCAAAAATAAAGATTATCACTGAGACACCCAATGCTTCAGCAAAAATACAAATTGTCATTGAGACATCCAAATGCTTTAGCAAAAATAAAGATTATCACTGAGACACTCAATGCTTCAGCAAAAATACAAATTATCATTGAGACACCCAATGCTTCAGCAAAAATTCAAATTGTCATTGAGACAATCCAAATGCTCTAGCAAAAATAAAGATGAGCATAGAGACACCCAATGCTTCAGCAAAAATACAAATTATCATTGAGACATCCAGATGCTTTAGCAAAAATAAAGATGAGCATTGAGACACCAGATGCTTCTGCAAAAATAGAAATTATCAATGAGAGACCCAATGCTTCAGCAAAAATACAAATTATCATTGAGACACCCAATGCTTCAGCAAAAGTACAAATTGTCATTGAGACATCCAAATGCTTTAGCAAAAATAAAGATGAGCATTGAGACACCAGATGCTTCTGCAAAAATAGAAATTATCAATGAGAGACCCAATGCTTCAGCAAAAATACAAATTATCATTGAGACACCCAATGCTTCAGCAAAAGTACAAATTGTCATTGAGACATCCAAATGCTTTAGCAAAAATAAAGATGAGCATTGAGACACCAGATGCTTCTGCAAAAATAGAAATTATCAATGAGAGACCCAATGCTTCAGCAAAAATACAAATTATCATTGAGACACCCAATGCTTCAGCAAAAGTACAAATTGTCATTGAGACATCCAAATGCTTTAGCAAAAATAAAGATGAGCATTGAGACACCAGATGCTTCTGCAAAAATAGAAATTATCAATGAGAGACCCAATGCTTCAGCAAAAATACAAATTATCATTGAGACACCCAATGCTTCAGCAAAAGTACAAATTGTCATTGAGACATCCAAATGCTTTAGCAAAAATAAAGATGAGCATTGAGACACCAGATGCTTCTGCAAAAATAGAAATTATCAATGAGAGACCCAATGCTTCAGCAAAAATACAAATTATCATTGAGACACCCAATGCTTCAGCAAAAGTACAAATTGTCATTGAGACATCCAAATGCTTTAGCAAAAATAAAGATGAGCATTGAGACACCAGATGCTTCTGCAAAAATAGAAATTATCAATGAGAGACCCAATGCTTCAGCAAAAATACAAATTATCATTGAGACACCCAATGCTTCAGCAAAAGTACAAATTGTCATTGAGACATCCAAATGCTTTAGCAAAAATAAAGATGAGCATTGAGACACCAGATGCTTCTGCAAAAATAGAAATTATCAATGAGAGACCCAATGCTTCAGCAAAAGTACAAATTGTCATTGAGACATCCAAATGCTTTAGCAAAAATAAAGATGAGCATTGAGACACCAAAATGCTTCTGTAAAAATAGAAATTATCAATGAGAGACCCAATGCTTCAGCAAAAATACAAATTATCATTGAGACATCCAGATGCTTTAGCAAAAATAAAGATGAGCATTGAGACACCAGATGCTTCTGCAAAAATAGAAATTATCAATGAGAGACCCAATGCTTCAGCAAAAATACAAATTATCATTGAGACACCCAATGCTTCAGCAAAAGTACAAATTGTCATTGAGACATCCAAATGCTTTAGCAAAAATAAAGATGAGCATTGAGACACCAGATGCTTCTGCAAAAATAGAAATTATCAATGAGAGACCCAATGCTTCAGCAAAAATACAAATTATCATTGAGACACCCAATGCTTCAGCAAAAATACAAATTATCATTGAGACATCCAGATGCTTTAGCAAAAATAAAGATGAGCATTGAGACACCAGATGCTTCTGCAAAAATAGAAATTATCAATGAGAGACCCAATGCTTCAGCAAAAATACAAATTATCATTGAGACACCCAATGCTTCAGCAAAAGTACAAATTGTCATTGAGACATCCAAATGCTTTAGCAAAAATAAAGATGAGCATTGAGACACCAGATGCTTCTGTAAAAATAGAAATTATCAATGAGAGACCCAATGCTTCAGCAAAAATACAAATTGTCATTGAGACACCCAATGCTTCAGCAAAAATACAAATGATGATGATGATTATTATTATTATTATTATTATTATTATTATTATTATTATTATTATTACAAGTTAAGCTACAACCCTAGATGGTAAAGCAAGATAATATAAGCAGAAGAGCTCCAACAGGGAAAAATATCCCAGCAAGGAAAGGAAATAAGGAAATTAAAAATTATATCAGAAATAATGAACAATTAAGGTAAGAAAAAATATGAAAACAGATATTTCATATATAAATTATAAAAAGACTTATGTAAGCCTGTTCAAAATAATAACATTTGCTGCGGTTTGACCTTTTGAAGTTCTACTGATTTAATTACCTGATTAGGAAGATCATTTCACAACTTGGTTACAGCTGGAATAAAACTTGTAGAGTACTGTGTAGCATTGAGCCTCATGATTGAGAAGGCCTAACTATTAGAATTAACTGCCTGCCTAGTATTACTAACAGGATGGAACTGTCCGGGAAGATCTGTATATAAAGAATGATCAGACTTATGAAAAATCTTATGCAAGATGCATAACAAAATAATTGAACAACGGTGCTAGAGATTAATATATAGATCAGGAATAAGAAATTTAATAGTCTGCAATTCCTGTCCAATAAATTAAGATGAAAATCAGCAGCTGGAGACCCGACAGGAGAACAATACTCGAAACAAGGTAGAATGAAAGAATTAAAACACTTCTTCAAAATAGATTGATCTCCGAAAATCTTAAAAGATTTTTTCAATTAGCCAATTTTTGTGTGCAGCTGAAGGAAACACAGACCTAATGTGTTTTTCAAAAGTAAATTTGCTGTCAAAAATCACACCTACAATTTTAAATGTCATACAAAGTTAGAGAAATATTATCAATGCTGAGGTCTGGATGTTGAGGAGCCACTGTCCTTGACCTACGTACAATCATACTTTGAATTTTGTTAGGATTCAACTTCATGCCCCATAATTTGCACCATGCACTAATTCAGGCTAAATCTCTATTAAGGGATTCAACAGCCCCAGATCTACACTTAGGAGATGGAATTGATGCAAAGAGTGTAGCATCATGTGCATATGCAACAAGCTTGTTTTCGAGGCCAAACTACATGTCATGTGTATATATTGTAGTATGAAAAGTAATGGTCCAAGAACACTACCCTGAGAAACGCCAGACATCACATTCCTATACTTACTATGGTGACCTTCAGCAACAACTCTTTACAATCTATTACCTAAAAATTCAATAGTAATGCTAAGAAACGACCCACCCACTTCCAACTGTTTGAATTTGAAAACAAGGGCCTCATGATTAACACGGTCAAAGGCAGCACTAAAAATCAACGCCAATCATACGAACTTCCTGACCACAATCGTGGGATTTCTGTACAACACTGGAGATTGTAAGAAGGGCATCACATGCTCTAAGGCCTTTACAAAAACCAAATTGCAAACTAGGGAACCGGCGATTACCTTCAGCCCTCATGTTAAAGGCTAACATGGCATTAGCCAAATGGACGACTAATGCCCCATTTAACGGCGATTTCACAGAGCAAGGTGTTCATGAATACCTTGGTCTTGAATGGGATACTGTCAATAACTCCTTGAATATTAAATTACCTCCTGAATTAAAGATGACAAGCATTCCCACATCAACATGAAAAGAAAGTCGTGTCCTTGTTTTCTTCCATCTGAGACCCTACTGGTCTTATTACTCATGTCACAATATTATGTAAGCTCTTCATTCAAAAACTCTGGATGGCTGACAAGGGCTGGGGCATCCCTATTGACCCTGATCAAGTTCAAGAGCTAAATGATATCCTTAAAAAGTACAGAGGTCTTGGACAAATTAAAGTTCCTCGTAATGCACATTATGGCAGTTAGTCTTCGTTGCACATTTATGCAGATGTATCCAAGCTCGCCTACGGCATAGCTGCTTACGTAGTCATCCAGGAAAACAATTCTCACCTCCTCAATGCTAGAGCCTGCATGTTGGAAGCAGATGCAAGTTTACCCATTCCTAAGCTTGAGTTAACCACACTCTTACTGGCTGTTGTTTAGCCAAACACTTGTTAGAACTACGTCCAAGCACGTTACAATTCAGGCACTGTTTGGTCCGACTCTTCAACTGCCCTCCAATGGGTCCATAATTCAAAAGGTAAATTATCCTTACGTCCTTAATCATATGGAGGAAATATCAACATTAAAGTAACTTGTAAACTTAGCCTAAGGCATGTCCCTACTAATAGTAATCCAGCTGACTTGGCGTCGCGTGGTGTTTGTTCAATAACCCTTCAGGTTACCCCGACCAAGGCAGGTCCTATATTAAATCTGAGATATGTGCAAGCCCTATTCGGCTTGCTCCTCCTGGACTACAACTGTTTGATCATTATAGTTCCCTAGACAATGCAAACAAGTGCTACACATCACTATTTCATCTGATTCCTCATTGGATATAACCCTTGTTGCAACGTTACCTTAGTCTAACTAATAAATTCAACCTTCCACTCTTAACAGTCATGTTGAAATGTTCCCAACCCCAAAGTTATCGTAACACTCTCAAACAGGCGCAAGGTGCAGACGTCTGTCTCAATTCCAACAAACGCGCTTTCATCGGTCAATGTAAACCTTACCTGGATAGTCAAGGTCTTCTTAAACCTAGTTCTCGTCTCAGTAACTAATATACGTAGATCCCATTTTGCTGGAACATTATTACGGCCTTTGTACACTCATTTTTAAATATTAGCATGAACGTCTGCTGCACTGTAATACCTTATCACTTCTCGTAGAATTGCGTAAACAATTTTGGGTCCCCAAGATGCGTCACCAAATCAAGAAAATCTTGCGTCAATGCATCCAGTGCAAGGAAGTTCAGGCATCCAATTACCCTATGCATCCTGTAGCCCAGTACCACCCCAATAACCTCATCTCAAGAGTGCCCTTCTGAGTTACTAGTTTTGATTCCAACAGAGCTTTTAAAGTATATAATTCACATGGAGATTTTGTGAAAACCCCAAGTTTAACAGTCAAACTTTTTTTTCTTGAAAACCCAAAGTTTAACAGTCAAACTTTTTTTTTTATAAACCCCAGATTTAATAGTCAAACTATTTTTCTTGAAAACCCCAAATTTAAGTCAAACATTTTTATTGAAAACCCCATGATTAAAAGTCAATTTTTTTTCTTGAAAATCCCCAAGTTTGATAGAATTTTTTTTTTTTCGTAAACCCCAAATTTATCATTTTTTTTTTCTTGAAAACCCCAAATTTAAAAGTAATTTTTTTTCTTGAAAAACCCCAAGTTTAATAGTAAATTTTTGTTTTTCGAAACCACAAATTTATCAATTTTTTTTTCTTGAAAACCCCAAGTTCCACAGTAAAACTTTTTTTTTCAAAAACAACAAATTTAAGTCTTTTTTTTTTCTTGAAAACCCCAAGTTTAACAATGAAACTTTTTTTATTGAATACCCCAAGTTTAACAATCACATATTTTTTTCTTGAAAACCCCAAGTTTAACAGTAAAACTTTTTTTTCGGAAACCCCAAATTTAAATAATTTCGTATTCAAACTTTTTTCTTGAAAACCCTAAGTTTCACAGCCAATTTTTTTTTTACGAAAGCCCTAAATTTAAGTCAAACTTTTGTTCTTGTAAATCCCAAGTTTAACAGTCAAACTTTTTTTTTTCTTGAAAACCCCAAGATTAACAGGCAAATTTTTTTTCATGAAAACCCCAAGTTTAACAGTCAATCTTTTTTCCTTGATACCACCAAGTTTCACAGTGAAACTTTTTTTCTTGAAAACCCAAATTTTAACAGTCAAACTTTTTTTCTCAAAAACCCAAAGTTTAACAGTCAAACTTTTTTTCTCGAAAGCCCGAAGTTTCACAGTCAAACTTTTTTTTTCCGAAAACTCCAAGTTTAACAGTCAAACGTTTCTCTTGAAAACCCCAAGTTTAACAGTCAAACTTTTCTTCTTGAAAACCCCAAGTTTAACAGTCAAAGCTTTTTCTTGAAAACCCTAAGTTTCACAGTCAATTTTTTTTTCTTGATACAGTAACCCCAAATTTAACAGTCAAACCTTTTTTCTTGAAAAACCCAAAGTTTCAGTCAAATCTTTTTTGAAAACCGCAAATTTAACAGTCATTCATTTCTTGAAAACCCCAAATTCAACAGTCATAATCTTTTTTCTTGAACGCCCTAAGTTTAACAGTCAAACTTATTTTTCTTGAAGACACTAAGTTTAATAGTCAAACTTTTTTTTTCGTAAAAAAGGAGGTGTCGTGAACACCCCCCCCCCCCCCTGAATCCGCTAGTGACTGGCCCCTACACCCCTTGTGCTTCTCCCAACTTCTTTCTCTCATTTTTAGTATTCAATATTTGCTAAAAATATTCTCTCCATTTCCTCTTAATATATTCATCCCCATGCAATATATTTCTATATCTAACCTTGATAAGTCCCAGTTGCCCCAAATCTTGTATTTTCCTTTTCCTTAGGTTTAAACTCTTATAGATATCCCTTTCTCCTTCTCCTATTTGTAGTCTTTCATGCAATTGGTGTACTACACTTCTGATAGCTATACCTACTTACCTCCTAGAATCTTTTTCTTCTTCTCTGTACTGTTCCTCTGCACCATGGGCATTCATTACTTTCCAGTCCTAAAAGGCCTTCGATTTTCTTTTAACCGACTCTTGCCCCTCTTCCCCACCACTACTTTTTTTCCTTTCAACACAACATAACCATTGGTTCTTCCCACTGATTCCTCTGTTTTCTCTACACATATTTCTTTCATACCCTCCCAGATCTTTTCCGCCCTGTTACCCTGTCCAATCTCCAAGTTCAACCTTTCCAGTTATTCCTCTCTCACAATCCTCCTAGATTTCTCGCCCTTTTCTCGCTAAGGTCCCAAACCTTAATTCTAGATATCCTCTTTCTATTCTTGGGTTTTTACCTCTCATTTTAAAATCCATCACTACCAGTTTTATGTTGTATAACACATGCTTCCCCCAAAATCACTTAATATTTCATCCCATTGTTTTTGTCAACTCTATTAACCAGGATGTAATCTATTTGACTTCCCACTCCTCCACTTTCATTGTTTATGTATGTATCAAGCTATTTGTACTTAATAAAAAAAAAATTTAAAATAAAAAAGAATATTTCATTTTGTATGTAGGCCTATTTTTGCCCTTAAAATAAGTTCTGAAGCTGAAAATTACTGTCTAGGGGGCTTACTTATATATCTGTACCATTTGTATATACTGTACATGTCAGGATATAGTCTTTGCAGATCTTCTAGTGCAAGACATTAGCAACAATTTTATCGTGCCTTTTTGTTTATTTGTTTTGAGGTAATGCTGGGCATCACTTGTGATATGGTTGATAGTCTCACTTTCCTGTTATTTTTTTTTGGCACAAAATTTATATTGATATTTGTTCTTCTATTTTATTTTGTGCATCATATACGTTGTGTTTTATCTTTTTCTGCCACTAACAAGTCTTCAATCTCCTTGAGCTATCCTATAGTCAACCATTAACAACCACTGTTTTCGGCTACATGCTGTGTCTGCTTCTGATACTGACCATGCAATTTTCAATTTTTCCCAATTCTCAGTTCTTTACTTGCCGCCATTTTCTTTTACTCCCATATCTCTCCATCAAAAGACATAAGTTTTTTTCGCTCCAAGCTTATAGTATCTCTCATCTTCACTGCGCCGGAGGTACTGCCCCAGTGTTCTTGTTCATGATGATGCAGACCTGCACACTTTGCATTCCCCTTCTACCTTTTATACCTTGCCACACTTGCTTTATTAATAGTATTTAAAGGTAAATGTGTCTAGTTTCAGTTCCAGTTTTATCAGAATAGATGCTCACCAGAATGTCAGCCAAGCAAACCCAATCCCCTACTGTGGTTCCCAACCACAGCAGTGGCCTCCCAGTAAACATCTTATACATACATATACCAAGGCACTTCCCCCAATTTTGGGGGGTAGCTGACATAAAACATATGAAACAAAAAAGGGGACCTCTCCTCTCTACGTTCCTCCCAGCCTGACAATGGACTCGACCTTATAAAGGATAAAAATCGCTACAAAAAACGATGTTACCAAAAATTGCTGCAAAAATCAGGAATAACATTTTTTTTTTTTTACCTCGAGGTTTTGTTAACAATTCAGGTTGAGAATCAGTTGGTGAAGAATAGATAGTGTAGCAATGTTGAAAACATTTTAGAATGAAAGAATAAAGGCATTTCCTCGGTAAAAAAGGTTTAAAATAATGTTGAGAGTGTTTCTCAGTACAGTACGAAGTGTACATTTTTTTTTTCAGAAGTGAATTTGCAATTAAGAATGACACCTAGAATTTTGAATGAGTTCTTTGTATTCAGTGAAACATTGTTAGTGTAGCCTACAGATTTGGGTAAAGATGTTCAGTGTTGTAGATTTTGTGTGTTTAGGTTAGTATATTACCTGAGACACAAATTTTAGCTAAATCTGCTAAATCTTAGTTGAGAGATTTTTTGCAATGACAGGTCTCTATTCAAGTGATGTAATCAATGCAAACAGTTGCTGCAGTAAGGGAATTTTGTAGTGCTGTTGGTACTTAAGGTTCTTGACACCTTTCCTTTGGTCTCTAGCTGCATCTACTTTTTATCCTTATGCTTTAATTCTGTCGCTGGTTTCTTTCTTCCATTAAACCGTCCAAATTCCTTTGACTATTCATACTGCAACTACTGCAGATTTTCCCTTAGTTGTAACTGGGAGATGGCCCAGCGGCAGACTGTATAGCCTAAATTTAATCCAATCCAAATTGAGTAGTATCAGTTGCAATAAGCTTGTTTCTAATGCTGGAACCACGTATGATGTATATGTGATACAAGAATTATTGGGTTAAGGACACTGCTTTGAAGAATACCAGTACAGAGATTACATACCTTTATTTACTATAGTGTCAGTCAAGAAGTACCCTTGTGTTTAGTCAATTGTTGAAAGGGGAATGGCTCTTCACTTATAAATCTTCCAAATAATTACCAATATGGAATTGTATTAATATGAGGATGTTATTCATATGCTTGATAGTAACTGTTTTTAGCACCAAAGTTATGAAAAGACATTTAACTTGTCTTAAAGAATATTCATTATGAATCTAGTTTAATTTATATAGTCTATGATGGTGACGTGACAGCGGTTATAGCATATTGCGACAAATGCTCATTTGAAGTTTCATCTGCGAACTCCTCCTTCAGAAAAGATTTTATGTAAGACTATTCTCGTAATACCAAGTAGCAAATTCAAAAATTATTATCATTTCAAATTAGGTATTGCCTTAACCATTTAGAAAATCCCAATTTTGTTACTAGATTTTAATACTGCCTTGAGCAAATCATGTGGAAAGTATTCGACAATCAGTTACTGGTTGCATTATAATAATGCAATAAGGTTTTTCTATGTTTAGGGCAATATTAGTAAGGATAGTAACTGACATAATCAACTATATCTCTAAATGATGGGGTACCTTTTCAACCAATACAATAAGTAGTAATGCATGAGATTTTATTATTTAAGACTAAAAAAAGAATAATTATAAGTTTTATTATAGATTAATTTGCATGATTGAATGACAGGTCATCATTGCTTGATTTGTTCGTTTCATATGAAGTTCACTTCATTTAGTTATTTATTGTTTAAGGTTTCCTATTATCTAAATAGATAAAGAATGAGAAAAAATACTATGCTAGTGGATTTAGATGGCAGTATAAGGTAGTGTGTGTGTGTCAGCCTTTCTATAAAGTTTGCTATATCCATGTAATCTGAGAAGACTACCGTGCCTTACTTCAGAAGCAGTGATAGTAGCCTCACCTAGGCTAACTTATCAAGTTTTGCGTAGTAGTTATAGAGTATCAGTCTGTAAGAGTTATTATAGAACGCAGTGTACTATAGAGCCATTGCCATCATTACAAGCTTCGGGTGCACAAAATCTTAAGCTTCATTTAGTTTTCTTGAATTATTTGGTGAAAATATCTGATGGCACATAGGAGCCTACAGGTTGTTTGATAATTTTCTTGTGAAACATAGTATATTTATGCAATATATTAGGGCTTGCAAGGGCCGTTTATATGAGCCTTCAGTTGCCAGATTCAGGTTGACCAAGTGTAATTGGAATCCTAAATAGAAGGACGGGTCAGGAACTTGGTTACATCTTCTACATAGCTTACAGTTCTGGACCAAAAGCTATGGTTCAGCTAGTGTATGTAGTGATAAAGCTTAGTGAAATACTAAATCAATTTCACAAAAGATTATGTGATTAAATCTTGTTTAATGGCTAAGATGTTTGGGTTCCATGTTAGCAGCATTGTATGGGATACTGAAATAATTTTCACAAGGTTAGCCTGTGGAAGCTAAAACGTATACAGGTCTCTCTCATTTTATATGTGAAAGCTATAGGGTGGTTTGGCAGAGAGATTTATACTATAGAGTACCAAACGAAGGATTTTAGTTTTATGAAAGGTAAATCATAGCAAATTTATCAAGCCTTCCTTACTCAAGGCAATAATGGAAACATTGATAATGTTCACAAGATAAGATATATCAAGACGGTTTCAGTGTAATTTGATTTTAAAACGAATTATTTTTATCACTCCATCACCCACCTCCAATAAAGGATGGTGCTGCATGATGACTTTCAAGTAAGATTAATTTAAATGAAACATATTTTTTGTAATATGATTCTTTATTCAAATACTTACCTGCTAGTCATCTAATTCTGTCTACCTCGCCATTTTATACAGGTTTAAAATGACTCCTATTATATGACAGTCTTGGGAGTTTATAGGCTTGTGGAGAGAGAGAGAGAGAGAGAGAGAGAGAGAGAGAGAGAGAGAGAGAGAGAGAGAGAGAGAGAGAGAGAGAGAGGTGGGGTGGGGGTAATACAGCATTTTTTAGAGGTCGGGAAGTCAATGATTTCAAATGATTCAAACATGATGGCTGCCAAGTGAGTATTTAGATAATGAGTTTTATTATGAGAATTATGTTTTTTTTATGGCACTCGAAGTTTGATTGCATTTGTAGCAGTACAAGCTGATGAATTGTAAGGGTGTCAGATGAAAATTCCTAACCTACCTCAGCTGAAGTACATTAGGTAGCACTGCAATCACATGTAATCTCTTTTTGTAAATATGACCATTGAGTGTTCACTGCTACATCATTTGCAAACTCTTCTATATGTGCCTAATTAGAAATGGTATTTATTTGAGAAAACACGTTATTACATTTCAATATATGAAATATATTTCAGGAAAAATATGGGAAATATACTTAATATGACATCTTATTTACAAATATGAAATATAGAAAATTGTATTCCACATACTGTATTAGGAAAATTACTTGTCTATATGCAATCAGTTAGTATGGAACAAATATGAACCAGATGTTTTGTGTGGCTTATATATGAATTGATACTGCAGTAATTTAAGTTATCAGCTTTAAGTACTGTAAATGGAATAATTTTTAATAAAAGTAATTTTATGTTAATAGGATATTGCATGTAACATAGGTAGTGTTTAGAAAGTTTTTGTGCACTGATTTATTCAAGAATTAGTCTTCAGTATGTTTTTATGTATTATTTTCATGAGTACATTTATGTTATAAATTTGTAACTTTTAATAGAATATCTGGTATTGTTTTTTTGGCTGAAACATTTGCTTAAGTCTACAAAATGTTGATGTTACAGTAATAAGAATCCAGATATCATTTAGAAATTCTATACAGTAAGATTTTCTGGAATAAACATACCTCCTTAGTTTTGCCAAATCATTGTCCAGTTCTTTTTAGATGTCGGCGACCTCCTAAAATTAGGGGAAATGCTATGGTAGACAGAGGGATTGCCAAGTACAGACATCCAGTTAAATTTTTTTTAGCCACACTGCACTTGCTTCCTCTTGGCTTAGAGCCCCACTGCAACAGACCAGAATGGGAATAGCCATTTGTCACATTTGACTTGTAGACAAAGGGTGCCTAGTTGAGAGCGTGCAGACTGAAAGTAGTAGAGTTGGTATGTAGAGATTATAGTTACAGAGATTTTTAGGACATAAACAATAAAAGTGTGTTGTGTCTTTAAATTAAGTGAGAGATTCTTGTGCTGCTCATAGAACCTACCCCAAGATTGAAAAAATAATGTTACCATAGGTGTTTAAAGGAATGTATGAGTACTTTATTGAATATTACTTATTATCGTTAAAGAAATTTTGGGTAAAATGTTAGGAAACCCCAGCAGACTTTAATTTACTGACAGCACCTTCCCTTCAACAAATGCACTCGCATGTTTTTATCAATGAATAGCAATTCATAATAATTTATTCTGGATTTGGATGGTTTTATGCTTATTTTATGTGTTTGGTTTTATTCATTCCTCATTACTAGAAGTGTTAGAACTGCTTGTTAATTTTTGCATGAATTTTAGTTATATCCTGCTTGGTAGTTACTCCCTTATTTATGCAGGTCCTCTTGTGGCAAGATAAAAACTTTATCAGTTGGATCATTGTTAAGCTCAGGAAGCCAAGCAGTGGTGTGGAGAGGACCACGAAAAACTTCCCTCATAAGAAGGATGATAAAGGTTTGTTGCTTACCTTTTGCAAGATACCAGTTTCATTGGTATTTGGTAACTTGTATCTTGATCTATCTTAAAACTGACAGTACCTTCTTAGTGTGTATATATTTTGAAAGGACATACCATCATTATCGTGCTGGACTTATTGTACTGTAGGTTGTTCTAACATTTGTTTGCAAGATACCATCTATCCATACTTGCACTGTTTATTGTTAATTACTTTTCTTCATTTCTTTGGGTGTCTTTTCCCTAATTTGTTGTCAAATTTTTTTTTTTTCACAATTTGTTGCTCAAGCTTTCAGCCATCATATAATAAGAAGTAATTTTGATCAGCATTATGAGCCAAGATGTACAACTCAGTGGTCTGCTTAAATAATTCTAATAAATTATAGTTCATAATGTTTTCAAGTCACTTATCTCTAGGAAAGTGAGGTAAAGAAAGTCAAATATTTTTTTGGGTCTGTGATTGTTCTTTATTACCCAGGTGTATAAAGGATGATAATTAGAGCTCACAGTGTGCATTGAAAAACTGTAAATCCACAAAGATTTCAGTGCAGTGTGATAACAATAATGATTTTATATTTGTCTTTTAAGCTGACATTTTGATTTTGTCATGTTTAGTGGTGAGTATTGGTCACTATACTTTTAGCAAATAGCATAGTTCACATTACAAATATTGTCATTATGGTAGTCATTATTTTTTTGTTTCTCTATTCTCAGGACACACTTTGGGGTAGACTTGATGCCCTTATTATAGATACTCCTCCTGGCACCAGTGATGAACACTTAACCATAGTCAAGCTTTTGGCAGCAGCTAAACCAGACGGGGCTGTTATAGTAACCTCACCACAAAAGTTGTCAGCAGGTATTTTATTCATGAGCTCAACTTTTCATTGTTATTTGCTTAGGTTAATCAGATCTTCATGATTGTCATCTTCTGTTACGTTCTTAAATCAGGTTTTCCATTTACTGTAATAAATACGTAATGAGATCTATACATTTTCTATTTTACAAATTTTCCATTTAAATTCTCATTTAATCCAAACCTTCGTCCTTGCAGTTTCTTAATAATATTTTGGTCTCTTCAGTAGGTTAGCTTTAATTCCCTTTTATATCTACCAATTTTACAACTGCAATCTTGTTCACCTTTATCCTATCGATTGTCCCTTTTTTATAATACAGTACCTTTTGAATTCACTTTTAATTTCCAGCTTTGTAATTAACTATGTAACCAGTATAACAGATATATTCTGCACTTACTCCATTTAGATATTATCATCATCTGGTACAGTTCAGAAATGCTAATGGCGAGTTATTTCAAAAATTCGTAGTTTTCCTAGCCATAAAAACTTGAATCCTTTAAAATAAGAGATGACTTCAGCATGAATTGTAATGGCCGTTGAATATTTAACAAGGTAGCTGGTTATTGATAGGGCATGCGATGGGAAGCCTTTGCCACCAGCCTGTCACTGACTAGCTACTTGACCTTCAGCTTAGAATGGTGAAGGAGGGTTAAGGTGAGAAGTGTAATTTAAAGACTCTGGTTTGTATAGCTAGGAAAAATATAAATTACTTTTAGTTTACGTATTTCTACATGCATACAAACTTTTTGTCCTTTAAAATAGGAGACTTTTGCTTTGGTGGGAGGAAGTCTTATAGACCAAAGATGGAAGGTTCTTTTTCTTCTCTGGACGTGCCATCCCTTCTGGGCTTGTATGGGAGCAACAAAGGGGAACTTCAATAACTTTCTAATAGCTGCATGTAGAGATGCAGAAGCTGTTAGGGCCTCGGTCAGTACTGGCTTAAGAGGAAGTCAGTACTAGATAACAGAAAACCTATTTTCCTAACAGGGAGATGACGGAAGTGTTGAACCAAGTGCATCAAGAAAAATGTTTGGCTAGCATTAGATGTTTGATGATCATGTAAGTGTTGTGGCTGCTGCATCCTCTCGAGAAAGGAGCAAAAGAGGTAGAAGTGCCAGTCATTCTACCTCTCCATGAGACTTCTGCCAAACACATTGCCTTAGCAGGATGCATGCTTGTCCCTTGAGAGAGCTGGGAGAGTTACACAACTACTGTATTAAGCAGCCACCTGAGGACCCAAGAAAATGGTTCCAAAGAACTGTGGGCAATATCTGTAAGGTACAGAGAAGCAAAGGTGGTCTGAAACCCTTTGACACACTCTTCATCTCAAGTATATCAACAGGTAGAGGTCCTCACTGACCAAAGACATATGTGCAAGTAAGTGCCCTCACAAAGATAGAGGAAACGGTGTCTGGAAATATCTTAACTGTTCCTCCTGAGACTAATGACAAAGGCAAACTTATAAGAGAGATATTGAGTCCCCTTCAAGTAGCACCGCAGGGCCCCCACAGGACACCAGGCATCTTTGCATCAACTTATCATCTGAGGAACAGGATTGAGAAGTTCTTGAACTGGTGTTAGAGACTGACTGGTGCTAAGTCTTTGTAAAAATGTTTGTTGCAATGAATATGACAGAACCCACATCTCTCTAAGATTGACAGGATGAGAAAACCTGAAAACTTTCCTACTCTCTTGCCATTGCAGAGATGAAAGTCTTGAGGGAAAGATCCCTCAGATTAGCAGGAGGCAGGTGTGTCAGTACCTTGAGGACAAGGTCCATCCCACCCTGGGAACTAAATCCAAATGTAGGCAAGACTGCTCAAGGTTCTCTTTGAGCCTGGAGTGTTCGTCCAAAGAAGTGGGATCCAAACCCTTATTAGGAGCCTCTTCAGCAGAGGCGGGCAAGAAATTCTACGATCTACTGAAAGGTGGGGTGGCTGGAGGAACATGACCTGTGTGACCCTCGTTGTAGTTAGGGTGCCTCTTCTGGAACCTACCTAATAGGTAGTTAGGTATAAGATTCCTATGCTGGATCGAAATAATGCTGGCTCTTGCCACAGACATCCCCCAGGGGAGATAAGTACTTGAAGGAGGAAATATAGATCTGGGAAGATGTATAAGAATGATGATGATGAGATGGATGCAATGCCAACAAACCCATCGAGTAATGAATAGATCTGCTGGAGTCCAGAGGATAAGTCTAAGGGGGCAAGTAGCCATAGTTCACTTAAACCCAGTCCTTTCAGGTCCTCTAAAAGATTTTTCTTATACTTTGGTCCTCTCCAGCTGAGCACTGTAGAGCATCTTACCTACCCAAAGAGGTAGCAGAAAGGGATAGTTTGTGACTTGATGCCATCCCAATGTTTCCATCCCAATGTATCCACTAGAATGGCTTGGGAAGGTGGATGAACACTTTAAATTTTACTTGGATAGTGTAGGTACTCAGTCCCTTTAGGAACCATTACCTGTTCCTGTTATGTCAGAATTGTCTGTAATACTAGGCTCACAGTTTAGTAGACCGAACTCTGGGGAAACAGTGTTTTGGTGAACTTCATCACTCCCTCCCTGAAGAAGTTAGAGGCTTTCAAGGACAAAGTATTCCCAAACCATACTTGGCATACTGTTTTGGTGATTGGTCCATGTGGGAATGGTTCCCTGTAGTCGATATTACAGCCGTAGCTGTCATGCTGGGGTTTAATTCCGCTTGATAGACCTAGTGGTTATCGATTAGTGAGTGAGCTCCGTTATTCCCACCAGGAATAGGGGAGCAGCTCTCTAAGGGCACCAACGCTACTCCTAGATTAGGACAGGAACAGGGAGGGTAGGTGTAATGTCTCCCCTTTGCTTGCCCTGCGGAGAAATTTATGGGTTCCAATTGGGACCATTCACTTGAATTCAATGAAAGGAGAAGTCCATCATATCGGGGTCATAGCTTCACATCTGGTGGGAAACTATCACCATTCAAGCAAAATCCAAAGTTTGTTGGTTTTATGTAGACCAACCTTTTGAATCACAAGTCTGCTCTCCACTAGGATGTTAAGGAAGAGAAGGCCCTTTGAGGTTATGTTCCAATATCAATTGAAAACAGCTGCATTCCTCAAAGGTGTGGTGGTTGACCTCATATGTTCTATTAGGACGAGGCTTATCACAGGTATTATCTATGTAGCATATCTGTCTCTGGCTTGTTCATTCAGTAAAAGACTAGTTCCTCCATGATTTGAGGGTAGTAGGTTGGCCAGGGCACCAGTCACCCATTGAGATACTACCACTAGAGAGTTATTGGGTCCTTTGATTGGCAAAACAGTACAACATTGGATCCCTCTCTCTGGTTACAGTTCATTTTTACTTTACCTACATGTCCACCGAATAATCTGGCCTATTCTCTACACATTCTCCTCTGTCCTTATACACTTGACACCACTGAGAGTAACAATCAATTCTTCTTTGCTCAAGGGGTTAACTACTGTGCTGTAATTTTTCAATGGCTACTTTCCTCCTAATAAGTGTAGAAGGGACTTAGCTATGGTGAACAGCTCTTCTAGGAGGACACTCCAAAATCAAACTATTGTTCTCTAGTCTTAGGTAGTGCCATATCTGCTGTAACAAGGTCTTCCACTGTCATAGGGTAGAGTTCTCTTGCTTGACAGTACACTTAGGCACACTATTCTATCGTATTTCTCTGCATGTTTTTTTTTTTTCAAGTTTTTATAGTTTATATATGAAAGGTCAATTTTAATGTTGTTACTGTTGTTAAGATAATTTAATTATTCTTTACTTCGTCGCATGTTTATTTATTTTCTTGTTTCCTTTCCTTTCTGTGCTATTTTTCCATGTTAGCATCTTACTTTTCCAACTAGGGTCTTAGTTTAGCAAGTAATAATAATAAACCTCTTGACCAAACTGGAAGGAGAATGTCAAAGTATGAGACCTGATACCCTCCTCACAGGAGAGTGACTTCCTAAATGCCAGGTCATTTCTCCTATGTCACTAGAGAAAGGATGAAGGTAGTTGCTTAAACTCTTCCTCATCTGGCGTACAGATCCACTGACTGAACCCTAAGGTAGTAGTCCGCAGGTGAGGTCTGTCATTTCCGCTTGAAGAAAAAGAGCGCTTGCTAGAAGTCCCAATGAATGTTTTTTTGCAAGAAGCCTGTTGCGAGACTGCACTGCTGCTTTTTCTTTCTGAGAAGTGTATGAAAGGGAGAATAGGTGGAAGAGGGGGTTAGTAGAGGAGGTAGCAGAGGGAATGAATTTGTATATTCTCCCCATGTTAGATGCTCCTCCTTGCTACCAAGAGTGTTTCAGTTATTTTTATTGATCAAGAACAGGTGGGCTACTTCTCTTGAGTTTTCTGATATGTTAAAAAAAAAAAAAAAAAAAAAAAAAAAACCAGTTTAACAATATTTTCAGGTTGGAATTAATGAGTGGCTGTTAAGATGACTGAAGAACTACATGCATTTCAAGTCTCTGAAAGCATGAAGCCTCCTTCCCGGGAGACTGAGTATGAAGCAAAAAGCGTCAATTAGGCACGATCTGAAATATGACTGGTTAGGCCAGAAAGGGTATGGAATCATTCCTTGCGATTATTCTTTAAGAGCCAATAGGAGAAGACTGTAGAATGGTTGTATAAGATTTCCAACGCAAAAATCCAGGATTGTTCTATCTCTGTCAACATTTTCTGATGTGGAACCAGGAAGGTTGGCATTTATAAGGTGTAATATATCAAGTTGGTTAGAGTGTGACTTAAATTTAAAATTAGTTTATATTGTGTCTTCTACAATCACATACACATCTCCAAAGAAGTATGGTAGTCAGCATAGACTACAAGGTAAGATTAAATAGAATTAATAAAATTTGAATATAATTCATTATTTTAATATTTACCTTGTAGCCTAGGCATCCATTTCCCTCCCTTCTTCCCTCCCCAATTTTAGAGATGCCAAGAGAGTTTTTTTTAGGGTTTGTACAGGTCTACAATACTCTTGTTTTTTGAAGCTCTTGGTACAAATGCTACCAGTGATTAGTATTCGTCTTGTAGTGCTATCTATTGGGAGGACTAGTCCCCCCCTCCCCCCCCCCCCTCTCTCTCTCTCTCTCTCTCTCTCTCTCTCTCTCTCTCTCTCTCTAGTTGTTTGTTGGTGGCATGATGCTATGCTAGGATGTAATTAACATATTTTAATCAACTCTTTTGGGCTTTTCTCTCAGGTTTAACTGAAATTAGTCATACCTTATTTTGTGTTAGGTCCCTGTAAATATTGTGGTGGCCATATAGTAATTACTTAATTTCACCATGCACAAATTCCTTGTATTTAATTTCAACTTCGGTTTTTATGGCATCATGTTAAAATATTGTTAGTTGTTTCAGTATAAATTCAGATTCCGCAACTTTGAGGTCACATACAATACATTGTTTGACAATTTACTGATAAGTTTGTATGCCTTCATAGCATTGTGGTCGAATTTGGAATCAAAATCCAGTCAAATACATTTTGACATTGTCCTGGGATCATTTACATAAGTTTGAAGTTGAGAGAGTTTTATTTTTATACTTACCTGGTAACTGCTTGCATTTTATTTTTTTTTGCTGTGTTCAGACTTGGTGCCTGGTTTCCGCATTTAATTTGACATATGTTGGACAACTGGTCTTATCTTCTGATAACTTAATTTGCTCTCTTGCAATTATGTTTAAAACTGATTTGTTTTTACAGTAACATATTAAGAATAATTTCACTTAGACCCTAGTCTCTTTGTCTGTTTAGATTTAGGTTCTCTATTTTTATTAGATTCAATAGTATTCATTTCCTAAGTAACATCTCTCATCTACAATCCCTGGAGTGGTAATTAACCAGTAAACAAAATGAGTGTTTGTGCAGAAAATTTAAAAGTTATCTGGGGGCCCTTATTAAGTTCTGTACTTTTCAATTTTAGGTGTGGTAAGCCGAGAGATTCGTTTTTGCCAGAAAATGAAGGTTCCAGTCCTAGGAATAATAGAAAATATGTCAGGGTTCACATGTCCATGTTGTTCTGTGAGTATAATTTAATATTTTTTAAAATTTAGTTTTAAGTTGATGATGCTCAGAAGTATTATTATTAGAATATTTATGTGTTTATTTGATAATAAGATAAACTTTTCAACATTCAAGTAAATATTTTAGCTTATGCTAAATATAGATAACTATGATATCTTATGTTGTTTAGCCTTGTAACCGTAATGATGTATAGAGAATTTGTAACTGTGTGAATGAGTATATTTTGTAACTATAATAGAAAAGATAGCTTATTAACATGTGTAAAATTTTTGCTCTCTTCAAAATCATAATGTTAGTGAATTGTCAATTTTTAATAATATTTGAATAATAAAAATCACTGATTATGTTTGTTACTCTTTACTTCTTTAAAAAGATAATTGAATGTTAAAATTATGGAAATAGGTTATCGCATTAAATGTAAGAATTCATTATATGTTCCGTCACTAAATACAAACCAATGCTATTAATAGGGGATATTACTTTCTTCGAAGCTGAAAGACGAGCCATAAGACTTTTAGCAAGGGTTAACTATCCACAATCTAGTTAGTGGGGGATGGGGGTTAGTTTCTATCCTGATCACTCCCACACGTTGGCTGAAGACCCATTTTGCCTTTGGCTCTCGTGGGGAGAAGGGACGTAGCCGCTCTTTCCCCCTCACCATTATTGACTTGCCATTATTGACTAATTGCTTTTTCTTCTTCTTTTCAGTGTGTTTGCTCCCTCCTTGGCCCTCCTCAAGCTAACTTGCCCGGGACCTGAGGGCCGCTCTTGCGGGACTTTCATGTCCTCTTTGGATACGGACCAGCATCTAGTCCAAAAGGGATTCTTTGCCATCATTGTCTTCCTCAAAGTTGAAGAAGCATAGGACTCCTTCTTTGAACCCCCGATTTCTTTCTGAAGCTCCTATTCAGTCGCTCTCCCCTGGTAAATGATCGAACAGAAGCGTAAACCAGTTAACACCAGGTCAACCCCGGTCTCTAGGGATGGTGCTGCTTCCCCTAGAGAAGCGGCCCCACCCTTCCCCCCAGGTGAGACTTGTTCTTTCACTGATCTGTTCCAGGTGTGGCTGTCACTGGGTTGGACTGGTGCACCGTCAAAGGAGGCTCTGCTTGATCTTCTTCAACTCGGTGCGGAGAGAAAGCAAAGTCCGACTTCAGATGTTCTCCTTACGCACCTGCCAGGAGACGTTTCTTTGGTTCTCTCAAAGACCTGCGATCCCTTCTTTCGCCCATCAGACGATCTCCCTCAGAGTTTGGTCACTCGTCAGTTCTCGCCACTCGCCAGCTCCTCGTCACTCATCACCTAGAGCGCAGACCTCTTCCAGAGATTGTCACTCATCACTCGTCTCGCCTTCTAGACCAGCGTTATACTCAATGACAGCCTTCTGGTTCCCGACCTGTTTCATTGGACTCTCTCCAGATTCGTCGTTCGCCAGCCTCTGCGGCGTTCGCGTGTCCATCGTCACTCTCCGACTACTCGTCACTCGCCAGCTGTTCGTGGTTTGTCAACTGCCGTTTGATTCTCCAGACTTTCATCATTCTCCGACTGCTCATCACACGCTCGCAGTCCGCTGTTCGTCAACTGTTCACAGTTCTCCAGCTACGAGTCACTCGCCAATGACTCGACGTTCTATGGCTGGCAATCGTTCTCTGGTTGGCCGCTGTTCTCCAAAGGCTCGCTATTCACAAGTTTCCTGTCGTTCGCCAGCTGCTTGTCATTCTACAGCAGCTCGCCGTTCGCCAACAACTCGCTGGTCTCCAGCTAATAGATGTTTGACAGTGCCTCGTTGTTCACCAGTTGCTTGTAATTCGCCAGCTTCTCGGTGTTCGCCAGCTGCTTGCCATTCTCCAGACGCTCGTCGTTCGCCAGCTGCTTGTCATTTACCAGCTGCTCGTCATTTGCCAGCTGCTCGTCATTCGCCAGCTGCTCGTCATTCGCCAGCTGCTCTTTGTTCTCCAGTGGCTCATCTTTTGGCAGTCCCTAGGCGTTTGTCAGCCGTTCATCGTTCGTCAAGCTATAGGCGATCTCCTTCAGACCGAAGGGTAGTGAGGCTGAGGAAGGTAGCAAGACAATTCCTCAGACGAGAAGAACTCCCAGCCCAGAGATGGTTGTGTCTCCTATGTTACCTATCATCACTGGCCACTCTAGTTCCCAATGACTGCCTCAGGATCCGATCTCTCCGATGGCAGCTGAAGTCCAGTTGGAATCATTCCAGCGATTCCCTGGATATTCTAGTTCCCACAGGACTGGAAGAGCAGACAGACCTCAGATGGCGGGTAACAGACGAGAACCTCCGCAGGGGTGTCGACCTTCTCATCCTTCCCCCGGATTTGATGCTCTTTTCAGATACCTCAAAAGAAAGGTAGGGGCCCCACATGCTGCACCACACAGCCTCAGGCCTTTGGTCAAAGTTCGAATGGTACCAGCACATAAATATCTTGGAGATGACGGCAGCCTTCCTAGCCCTCCAACAGTTCCAGCAGTTCCTGACGGGCCACTCGCTGGTGTTAATGAGTGACAACACCACAGTTGTGACTTACATCAACAAACAAGGCGGTACCTTTTTGCAGCCCCTATCCCATCTAGCAGTAGAGATACTTAGATGGGAAGAAGACAACTCGGTGTCTCTATCAGCCTGCTTCATTCCGGGCAGAAGGAACATGCTCGCTTACAATCTGATCACATTAACTCAGATAGTGGGCTCCGAATGGTCTTTGAATCATTTAGTAGCCCCAGGACATGACTTTGTTGGGTTCCCCGACTGTGGACTTGTTCGCGACGTCCCAGAATTTCAGGTGCCCTCTTTACTGCTCCTCTGTCCCGGATTTCCAGGCTCTCTGGCGAGATGCATTCCAACAACGGTGGGACAACATCGACGTTTATGCCTTTCCCCCATTCTATTTGATGAGAAGAGTACTCAACAAGACCAGAGCATTTGACAATCTCTCGATGACCTTCATAGCTCCACTATGTCATCACGCAGAATGGTTCCCAGACCTTCTGCAGCTCCTAACAGAGTTTCCGAAGGAATTCCCTTCACGACATGATCTACTCAAACAGCCACATGCGAACATCTTCCACAATGCCATAGTTTCGCTACCACTTCACACCTGGAGACTATCCAGCACCTCCTCGCTCAGAGAGGATTTTCGCAATGTGTCAAAACAGATGGCTGAATATCTTCAATGATCTTCAGCTTTGGTCTACCAGGCTAAGGGGACTGTATTCTTTGGTTGATGTCGTGGAAGTGGTACCTCTTTCCTTGATGCCATTATTCCAGCAATAGAGGAGTTCTTTGTTCACGTCCACCTTCGAGAAGAAATGGTTCCTCGGTTTCAGCAGTAAAAGGTTACCGGTTAGCCTTGAGTCGTGCCTTTAAGCTGAAAGGAGTTGATATTTGTTCCTCGAAACTTTCTTTCCTCACACGAAGTTGCGAGCTTACCTGTCCCGAGTTCCACCTCCTTCTTGGATCCTTCAGTCTCTGAAGGGTCCCCCTACGAAGCATTACGCCATGCAACAGATCATCACCTCACTCTGAAGATGGTGTTCCTACTCGCTTTGGCTTAGGCCAAAAGAGATAGTAACTGTATGGTTTTTCTTATGATATTGCTCATTCAAGGGGATTGGGGGAGTTAATTCTCAGCTTAGTCCCCGAGTTCATTGCCAAGACTCAAAATCCAAGGGTAGCAGATTGTAGATTTGTTTCCTTCCGGGTTGTGAGTCTCCGTACTGTAACCAATAATGCGGATCAACTGTTACTATGCCCAGTAAGGAGTTTGAGGTATTACCTCAAAAGAATGTTAGTAGCTCGCCCCGAGTGTCGGCACTCTTTGTCAGTGCGGGGTAGGTCAAGACGAGGGTCATGAAGAACACCATCTCTACTTGGATTCGCAGGGTCAGAGACCTGGCTCTGAATCCTGATTCTCATCCAACACAATGACCCAGAGCTCATGACGTCAGGGGTATTGCAACATCCCTGTCGTTCAAAGGGAACTACTGTGGCACAGGTACTGCAAGGGGCCGTGTATGGAATCGTCAGACGACCTTCACTGCCCACTATCTGCAAAACTTAACCCACAGGAATACAGACACTTTTTCCATTGGTCCTGTGGTGGCTGCACAGCACATGCTTTAGACACCTCAAGCTCCTTGATGGACAAGTAGGAGAGGGTTCAGGGCAAAGATTACCTGGGATTAGTATGGGAGGAATGTGTATGAAGGACTGGCTCTTTCTTTTCTACATCTTCCCCTCTCTTGGGGAATTAGCACCCAGGGTCCTCTGCAAAGCTGACCTCACCTATCTGCAGGTAACCATTTTCCCTTGTGTAACTTGGTATTGTTTCAATACTTGCTGCAGGCCCATTCCCTAATGATCCACCAAATATGCACGCAAAGAGACTCCTGGACGCACTTATAAGTGTGCAAATGCAAAATGAAGCCTACAAGACAAAGGAGCAACAAATGCATGATGGCTACATCACTCCTGCCCCGTGGTCTCCGGACCCCATCTAGTACAACTTCACCATTTTTCTAGCAGCAAGAAAAGCTCTCTGCTTGCCAGAACAACTCATAGCAGCAGCCAAAAAGGCAGTCAACAACACCTCAGCTTCCAACATCTACTATACTAATGGATCACTTGATCGTGATATTCCTATCGCAGCACCTACAGTCGTTTCTCCATCAAGCTACAGAGAAAACTGGAGATTTTCAAACCACGCCTCCACGCTACAAACCGAGCTAGTGGTGATTGTCAAAGCCCTAGAACACTCATCTAGTGTTCATGGAGGAAACACAACAGTCCACACAGACTCGAGAGGAGCCATTCTGGCTCTCTGCAACCAAAAACCCAATGAAAATGTCTACCTGATCACAGCAATACAGTACCTAGCCTTAGCTCACCAAAGCAACAACAGGCAAATAACCCTACATTGGATCCCAAGTCACACTGGAATCAGTGGCAATGACGAGGTCGGTCACATAGCTATATCTGCCCTAATGTGCCAGACAATCAGTATCACACTTCAACCTTCATTGAAAACCATCAAAGAATTGAATAACAGCCTTTTGCAACATGCAAAAGACTAGCAAAGTAAGGCGAGCCTTCCTTGATGCATTCAGATCAGCCAAATGATACATCGAAGCAACAAACCTAATCCTGTATCCACTTACAAGAAAAATCACCCGACAAGTTGCATTCCTTATTTGCAGACTGCGACTGGGATATCTGTGTAACTGGCAATTCATCATTGAGAACGACGAGCACCCAGCAGCACAACAGAGACCTGAAAGACTGTGCAACAACTGTCAGCAACTAACTGACAAACCTCTGCAACACTACCTATTGAATTGTCAAGAAATGAGCCTACTAAGACAGGATTTCAACCCCAACATTCCTGTAACCGTGACAGCAATTGTAAAACACATTATCGCTAATGTTGATACAGCCTTTTTCCGCAGCTACGCTTCCCCTAGATAATGTAATACCAACACCAGTGTGAACTTAAATAACCTAACTTAAACCATGCTTAACGTCTTTTTAGCTCCTCTCCCACTTGCATTCTCTCTTCTCTTCCCAACTAAACATTAAATCTGAAAGCACATAGATGTCTCAATGACCACAATAAATAATTAAGATTTTATTTTTATTTTTGTTCTAGTACTTTCAGGCACAGGAATGTTTATTCCACCCTAACTTTACCACTTACATCTGCTAACCACTTTCTCATTTTCAGTTCTCTTCTATTCAGCTGAAACTTTATACTATTGCTCATACTAAAAACTTAAGCTCAAGCTACTAAGGAAGTTTTTTACTTTCTCTATACCAATATCTATAACTAAACCTTTCCAAACTCCTTCCCGACCTCTTCTACTCATGGGGAGTTACTGCTGTAACTCTTTCTCTCCAACTAAACGATGGGAGCCAGTGGGCTATTTTGGGGAGAATGCCTCCTCTCCTCGTTCACGTTCTTCCTTTCCTTTGACCTAAAAAGAGTCTAGGGTGCCTCTAAAGTAAGAAAAGCAAGCTGCTGATTATCCTTGACCCACATCCTATCCAAAACCACCTACAAATTAAAGTTACTGATCTTCCTTAACCCACATCCAATCCCATACCACCTGAAAATAAAAGTTGCAGATTATCCCATAACCTAAATCACCTATAAACCCAAAACACCAACTAACACCTACGGGCTGCAAGTGTGCAATCTACAACAACAACAACAGCAACAACAACCTAATGAGGGGGTTATTGGGTAATGTGTTGGTACCCTCTGAAGATTCCTAAGACTCAGATGAACTCTTACCTAGACAGTCACATTGCGAGTATCACGAGCACACAGCTTGTCTAGGCCGTGGACCATGTGTAGCATGGTTATAGCGAGGTGTAGGGTTTCAATCAGTTATTTGTGAAGAACGTGAAGGGGAAAACTCCAGGTCCACGCCAAAAAGCTAGTTGACACGGACATGGGTCAAAGCCAAAAAGCTAATTGGCATGGACTTTCACCCTCCTAAAGGGTAAGTCATCCCCTATAAATAGCATTGGTTTCTATTTAGTGATGGAACAAGTGACAAATTTGGAAGTATTTTTCCCAACAGTACAAACCTGTAGCTATTTATACATTTGTCCCGCCAACATCTATTCCCCTTGAAGTCATACCTCCAAGCAATGTGGGCTCTCAGTCCAGGTGTGTAAGTAAGGGGGGTAGCAACTAACCCCTACCCCCTGCTAACTAGCGTGTGGATGGTTAATCCTTGCTAAAAGTCTTATGGCTAGTATTTCAGCTTCACCGAAAGTAATATCCTCTATAAATAGCTGCAGTTTTGTACCGTTAGGAAAAATACAAATTATTTCCAAATTTATCATTTTGAAAGGGTAGTAGAAAAGGTCAAAGAAAATAATAAGCATAATGGATAGATTTTTGCAAGATGTTTGAAATATAGTAATTTAGATATTAATAACAGAAGGATAATCATAACACAAATTAATTTCTGTTCTTTGTGGATAGACATGAAAATTAATTTCAAGAGGATGTGTAGGAAAGTCGGTGTAGTTGTATAATTGAATATGACTAACATCTCAAATGTGTAAAGTTTTTAGTAGTACCCTGTTACTAGACATTTTGGGATTAACATTCTGTGTGGTCTCCAAGGTCTTTCCTATAAATGGCTAGATTAGTCAGTCTAATACGACATAATATACCAAAGTATTATTCTCTTCCCTACTCTGGTGCCAGTATTTCAATGCGTAAACAAGTGATACTCTAGTTCAGGCACTTTTGAACTCGCCACAGCACCTGTAATGCTGAAATTATCTATCTATCAATGACACATCATTACCCAGAACCATCACTACTACTGGAGACAGTGCTACTTGTGCACTAACTTGTGCTATGCCACCATCTTCGTTTCTGTCGCCAAGCTGTCAACATATGTCATCCAGTGCTCAGGAAGGTAGAAGTCTTCATCTGCTGTTAGTAACAGTAATCAGGTTATTACCGTATTTCGTAGCAGTGGTGGTGGTGTAATAAAAGGATTTTATCATTGTTCAATAATGCTTTTTAGGTCATTTCGTTTGTTTATATGATCAGTTTCATGTGGTTTGTGGAGCCATTCACTTCTAGCTTTCTTGACAGCTCAAGGGTATTTTGAGTTCTTGTAACTTATCATCTCTCTCTTTTTTAGGATTTTTATGGCCCCCTTTCATTTATATTATTTTCTTTTTTTTGTAGGTTTGAGCCCACACTTTATAATTTTCAGTTAACATAGCCTAGTATATTTAGCGGTTGCCGGCGTATAACACATCTCGGCTTTGGCTTTCAAGTCAGTTTGGGAGTGTTTACGTACAGTAACTTATGATTTTATATGTTTATATTCTAAATTATGTTGCTGACTCTCTAAACGTTTATTAGGCTGACATAGCCCAATGTCTTTTGCATACACTAGCCTGAAACTGTATACAAATGTTTACTCTATTGATAAGCCACTATATGACTATTATATTAGTGGCTTTTACTAGGAAAATCTCAGCCAATGGGCATTATACCTGAGTAGACTAAATTTGGATGATTCATATAAACACCCATTTTTGGGCTCAAGCCATGTCGTCCTGATGGAAGTTCCTTAAAGGCAGCTTCCTAGGGTATATTACAACTACGGCGATATTCCCAGAGAATTTACCTTCAGGTACCCAGAATTCTAACTCCTGGAGCGAGTATCCCTAAAAAAGACCTTAGGGATATCGTAAATATCAGTGGACGTATTCTTGACACGCCTCATAGCAATCTATACCCCGAATAGAGTTAACACTTCGTAGGGGTAAAATGGCAAGAAAACGAAAACGATAAGAAAGGGGGGAGCCGTTCATAAGGCATCCCTCCTCCCCGTTTCGAAAGCGTGCCCTGCGCCGCTCACGGCGCCATCTGTATTCCTTTTTGCGTAGCTCTACGACTCGGTGTGTTTTTCCCTGTTTACTACCCAATCTTGGAATTTTCTCGTTTAATAATGCTTTCTCCAACTTCTTCTGCCTCGGATAAGTTGAGTATTATTTCTTTTATGTATAAATGTAGGCTCTTGGTTAAAATTAAAGTAATTAAAAGAGTTATCTTTGATACAAGAGCTGTTGCCTGCTGGAGGCATCATGGATGCTGTCGCTCGCTAGAATAGGATTTATTTGTTAGCAAGAGCGACGTTCCCAGCCCCCTTTGTGCTTAAATATTAGCTACTTAGCTTATTTAGGAATTCTGTTATGATGCGATAGTAGTGTGCCTGGCGAAATTTGCCAAGGCTACCAACACTAGTCTTCGTAGGCTAGTTGTTGGCCTATGTACTTCCTGCATGATAATTAGTCTTCCAAATGTGAATTTTTTGCTTTAAGCGTTAGGCAACGTTATACATATAAGTCCTTTTCGAGTACCTTCCAAGATAGTATTGGTGTGAGTTTCGGTGAATTAGGTAATCGATTCTCTTAGTGCCTAGGCTAGGTTGTCTTAGGTCATTATAATATTATCTGTTCCCCGTTTGCTCCCTTCTCTTCGGGGAAGGGGCAAACCCTTTCCCTCTGTTTAAGCCTTAGGCTTAACTCTAGTGGTTTATTTGAATTAATCTTCAAATATATCTATGCTGGAGTAGTACTGTACCTTCCCGTTCCAACTGTATTGGTTCAGAGGGGGACAGTACAACAGTGTTTAGTCTGAGCCCGGTTTGTCTGGCATGGGGCAGAGTCTCCCTTGCTGATTGACTCGGGCATTAAGGGTTACCCCCTTAGTCCACCTTGTTGGGTTCCAGTAGTGATCCCTTTACTCGGTGACTCATCAGACTGTCCTATTGCCGTTCCGGTCTCGGGATATGTTCCCTTTTCTGGAAAGGCAATTCCTTCCTTGCCGTGGTTCGTGGGAGGCAGCCAGTAGTGCCGGCCTCCCTCTCGGGTCTTTCTCTAACTGAGATGAACTGTCTTAGTTGGGAATGACCCTTAACCAAGGTAAGGTTGGATAGGACCCTCTGTCCTTCCCTTCTCTTTTTCCGTTCCTTGTGTCAGTCGTCTGCATCCTTGCCTAGCCTAGGTTGGGATGAGGAACTGACGTGGTCTCCTGTCGGCCGGCAAAGTGTGCCGACCGGCAGAGACCATTACTTTGAGTGCTGCCCGGTCCTTTCTTGGTCCCTCTATCGCTGCCGTCTGAAGATTCAGTAGGCAGCGGTTAGGAAGCTTGACTTAGTGTCTCCCCTTCCTTTCGGCACTCTTTCGGGTGCCGGGCCCAGAGACTTATAGTCTCTTAACCCGGCACTCATTCTATTGTCTTAGTATGTGTTGTCCTTGCCGTCTGCCGGCCTACAGGCCGGCCGTCGGTGGGGAGGGGTGTTCTCCAGTTCTCTTGCTGTCGGTCGGCGTTGGGTGTATACCTTTGCCGGCCGGTCTCTTGCTCATCTGCCGGCCACTACAAGTGGGGCCGGCAGCCGAGCGCTGCCTAGTGTGGGGGCCAGCCGGCAGGGTTTGTTTACTGCTGCCGGCCGGCCCGCGACACTGCCCAGTCAGCCGGCCACTAAGAATGATGGCCGGCAACGCAGTGCAAACCGGGTGGCTACGGTCCGGCAACCACTGCCGGCCGGTTCAGGCATGGGATCTGGAGTTCTCCCCAATAAAGGTGATCTGATGTTGTGTACTTGAGATCTACCTTTCGAAAACAAGGGGGGGGGGGTGCTGAGCGGCAATAGCCGGCTGGCACACCACCCTCAGGTACTGTATCAGTCCTCTCTTGGTGGTATATTCAACCAAGGGAGTTCATGATGTAGTAGGTTACAACACTGTCTTTTCTATCTTACTTGTGTTACTGGTATAATCACCTGGTGTCGCCTTACAAGGATAAAAGATAATTCTTTTATTCCTGGCCAGAATGGTAATATTTTACCTTAGGTGTGAGCTACACCTAATTTCCTTTGGAAATACGTTCTCTGGTTATTCTAGTAAAGACTAACTATGTGACTTGGCTGGTGGGCTTCCACAGGTGTTTGTGTGGGTTTCACAAGTAGGTGTCTTTCCCTTATTCTTGTTGAATACTCATTTGTTACATGTGAATTAAAATTCACTTGATATTCATGGAAATTTTTCTTCTTTTACAGGAGGAGCATCCGAAGTGTGATAGTGTCTTCTGCAATGTCCGCAGTAAGAACTTTTGCGGACATGCCTCGTGTAGGAGGCACGCGGCTTGTGCAGCCTCCAATGATGACCATCGTTACTGGGATCCGCAGGTATGTGCTGTATGTACTAACCTGCTATCAGAGGCTTTTGAATCCCCTAGGTCGGCGGAGTCAAGAGATGCAGCGAGGGAGAGGCTTCGCGTATGGGTAAGGGGTTTTCAGAAAAACACCACTGGACCTTATCTTCCTAACGAGAAGATGAGGGCATACCTTTTTCCCAAGGCTTCCCCTGATGCTGTTGTTCCCCAGCCTCGGCCGGAGATCCCTCTGATCCAGATTCCAGTGGAGGAGGATGTCGCTGACGCCTTGCAGGACATCCAGTTGGACGACAAGATGTCCGACTTGTCCGATCGTGCGGAGCAGGATCTCCTCGCAGAGGGCGAGGAGCAGGATCGAGATCCTATTGCCGTGGAGGAAGAGGTTCCCGTATCATCAGACGTGCCGGTTCAGGTCCCTGAACCTATCCCCTCTACCTCGTCCGCTCTTCCAGCAGAGCTTGGACAGGCTCTCTCTTCCATCGTTGGTATGATCCAACAGATGCAGAGGGAGAATAATCAGAAGGCCGCTACTTTGGAGCTCCAGATGCAGAAGATCACAGCATCACGTGGACCTCCAAAGAAGCTCAACGTTAAGGACCTTCCTCTGTGCTCGGATGCCAACCCGTGGAGATATGCCGAGCACATGCCGATGACGATTGGGAAGATCGTCATGTCGGAGAAACTGGGTTCAGTTCCCCTTGAGGAGGTGGAATTCTGGCCCAGTAGAGGGGCCTACCCGGACTGCTATGTCCGTTTGAAGAAGGAGCCGGCTTCGAAGGAGGAGACGGAACCAAAGGAGGTGATTATCCTGGATCACTCCAAGGCTCAAGCCACTTTGACAGCTGCTTTAAAGGAGAGGGGGTTCTCAAACTCAAAGGTTGCCGCCTTGAGTAAGAAGCACCCCTCCTTTGTATCCTCCCCGGCTAGGGCCTTCCCCTTTATGCAAAAGGGGTTTGCGGCCGTCATCAAGGCGGTTGAAGCTGGCAAGCCGTGCCCGTCTTTGGAGGAATGTAAACCTCTATCGCTGGCATTGCCAATGGATAATAAGGACTGGAAGGAGGTGCACCTTACTTTCTCGGTTGGGAAGTTGGACGCCGACATTGCAGGACAGCAGTTCGGCGAAAACCTTCCCAAGTTGTCGGAATTCCTTCTACGGAGGGAATTGGACACAAAGGAGCGCCTGGCAGCCTCGATGTCTCTCCAGACCAACATGGAGACGATGGCTAGCGACCCCAAGATGCCAGAGATGTTCATGGTTATGGCCAAAATCCATCTGGCCACAGTAACCAAGGACCTCTATTGCTTTGTTAAAGCAAGGAGGGCCTGTAGGGAGTTTGTGTTCGCCTCGGCCACAGTGAGGCACGAACCCAAGAGGCTAATTTCATCCAACATCTGGGGTAAAGATCTCTTTCCCAAGGACGTGGTCAAAGAGATCGTGGACAAGGCAGCCACTGAGAACCGCAATCTTCTCCTGAAGTGGGGCCTGTCCCTTAAGAGGAAGTCTTCTCCGGATGAGGGCCCTCAGCCGAAAGGAAAGGCGAAGAAGTCAAGGTTTTCCTCCCGTCCAGCCAAGTCCTTCAAACAGCAAAGACAACAGCAGCAACAGCCAGCTTTGCCTCCGGTTCCACAACTGGTAACCCAGACCCCGACCACCTTCCAATGGGTTCCCCAAGCCATGTCATCAGCTTCCCCGGCATTCAATCCCGTGTTCGAGGGACAGTCGACCACGTTTCGTGCAAGGCCCAGAGGAGCAGCTAGAGGGTCATCAAGACGCCCCTCTAGGGGACGAGGATTCAGAGGTGGTCGCGGCCAGGGAGGCAAGACTGCAGGACAGTCAAAGTGAAGTGTCGCCGGTAGGTGGGAGACTTCAGTATTTCCGGGATCGCTGGACCTTCGATCCCTGGGCCCACAGCCTTCTCAAAAATGGACTGGGTTGGAGTTGGTACAGTACTCCGCCCCAGTGCCCTCAATTTTTCCAACACTCCACCCCCGTTTTGGAGGAGTACACCCAAGATCTGTTGGAGAAAAAGGTGATCAGGAGGGTAAAGTCCATCAAGTTCCAAGGGAGGCTGTTTTGTGTTCCCAAGAAAGACTCGGGGAAACTCAGAGTCATTCTGGACTTGTCACCACTCAACAAGTTCATAGTGAACCACAAGTTCAAGATGTTAACGTTACAACACATAAGGGCCTTACTGCCCAAGAGGGCATATACCGTCTCCATCGACTTGTCAGACGCATATTGGCACGTTCCAATAAGTCGTCGTCTCTCCCCCTACCTAGGATTCAAGCTACAACAAAAACTTTACGCTTTCAGGGCGATGCCCTTCGGACTAAACATAGCCCCAAGGATCTTTACGAAGCTTGCGAGCGCAGCTCTCAAACAGTTACGCCTAAAAGGGTTCCAGGTAGTAGCCTACCTGGACGATTGGTTGGTGTGGGCAGCATCCAGAGCAGAATGCTTGCAAGCTTCCCTACAAGTGATTCAGTTCCTGGAATATCTAGGCTTCATGATCAACAGAAAGAAGTCTCGTCTTTCTCCAGCTCAGAGGTTCCAGTGGTTGGGAATTCACTGGGATTTAGTGTCACACCGTCTTTCCATCCCGATGTCAAAGAGGAAGGAAATAGCAGGGTCTGTCAGGAGACTTCTAGGTTCCGAGAGGATATCAAGACGCGAACAAGAGAGGGTTTTGGGCTCTCTTCAGTTTGCATCAGTAACAGACCCAGTGCTAAGAGCACAGCTAAAAGATGCAGCGGGAGTATGGAGAACCTTTGCATCGAAAGAGCGAAGGGACTTGAAGAGACCGGTCCCACTTCGACTACGTTCTCTTCTCAGACCGTGGTCTCAAGCCAGTCGTCTAAAGAGGTCTCTACCTCTTCAGCCACCCCCCCCCGTCAGTGACAATCCACACAGACGCCTCAAAGGTAGGGTGGGGGGGTCACTCCCATCGGAAAAAAGTGCAAGGAATCTGGTCCAAGCTATTTGGGACCTTTCACATAAACTTTCTAGAAGCTATGGCAGTACTTCTTACCCTGAAGAAAGTATCCCCACGTCACTCGATCCACGTAAGGTTGGTACTGGACAGCGAGGTGGTTGTGAAATGTCTGAATCGGCGGGGATCGAGATCCCCACCTCTCAACCAGGTAATGTTAGCCATATTCCGACTGGCGGAGAAGAAGAAGTGGCACCTGTCAGCAGTTCACCTTCAAGGAGTCCGGAATGTGACCGCGGACGCTCTATCCAGGGTAACACCGATAGAGACAGAATGGTCCCTAGACGCAGGATCATTCTCTTTCATCTTGAGACAAGTCCCAGAACTGCAGATAGACCTCTTCGCGACGAAGGACAACAAGAAGCTGCCGAAATATGTGTCCCCATATGTGGACCCCTCGGCAGAAGCAATAGATGCGATGTCCCTCGATTGGAACAGATGGTCCAGGATCTACCTGTTTCCCCCTCACAATCTGATGTTGAGGGTCCTCAACAAACTGAGATCCTTCAAGGGAGTCGCAGCAATAGTGGCCCACAAGTGGCCGAACAGTGTATGGTTCCCTCTGGCTCTGGAACTACGACTGAGGTTTCTACCACTCCCGGACCCAGTTCTGTCCCAGCAAGTCCAGAAGTCGACTGTCTTCGCTTCATTACAGAAAACCCGAACCCTGCAGCTCATGATTTTCTCTCCCTAGCGGTGAAGAAACGGTTCGGAATCTCGAAAGATAGTATCGACTTCCTGGAAGAATACAAGTGTAAGTCTACTAGGAGGCAGTACGAATCTGCATGGAAGAAATGGGTAGCCTTTGTCAAAGATAAGAACCCGCACGAGATCTCTACGGAGTTCTGCCTATCCTTCTTCATTCACCTCCACGGACAGGGGCTGGCGGCGAACACAATTTCTACATGTAAGTCAGCTCTAACAAGACCCATTCTATATGCCTTCCAGGTAGACCTCGCTAACGAGATGTTTAATAAGATCCCAAAGGCCTGTGCTAGGCTTAGACCATCAGCTCCTCCAAAGCCTATTTCATGGTCATTAGACAAAGTCCTTCATTTTGCCTCATTACTAGATAATGAGGAATGTGCGTTGAAGGACCTGACTCAAAAAGTGATCTTCCTTTTTGCCCTTGCTTCTGGGGCCAGAGTTAGTGAGATTGTGGCCCTCTCGAGAGAGGAGGGCCGAGTTCAGTTCCTGGATGGGGGAGAACTGAACCTGTTTCCGGACCCTACGTTTCTCGCTAAGAACGAGTTGCCCACCAACAGGTGGGGTCCCTGGAGAATCTGCCCTCTGAAAGAAGATGCATCTCTATGTCCCGTAGAATGCCTTAAGGTCTATCTTCGTAGAACTTCAGACTTCCATGGGGGCCAACTATTCAGAGGAGAAACATCGGGCTCGAATTTATCTTTAAATCAACTTAGGGCGAAAATTACATATTTTATTCGCAGAGCGGATCCTGACAGTTCACCCGCAGGTCATGATCCGAGGAAAGTTGCTTCATCATTAAACTTCTTTAACTTTATGGATTTTGAACACCTTCGTTCATACACTGGCTGGAAGTCTTCCAGGGTATTCTTTCGCCACTATGCTAAGCAAGTGGAGCAGCTAAAGAGGTCTGTGGTAGCAGTTGGTTGCGTCGTTAACCCTGCTGTTTAACTCTGCGAGGAACAGCGGAATCATTTGGGACTTGGATTCTTGGGTGAATAGTTAGTTATATATGTTGATATAACTGGTAGTGTAGGCTCTCAGAGCCCACAGTGACTGTTCCAACGTTATGGTGATGGTAACACAAGTACAGACAGGTGTGCCAAGCGTTTGCCAACGCTATTGTCAGCGAAGTAGTAACATGAACGTTAAGTTTGATACCGGGGTATGTGTAAGTGACACATATGTTTTCTTTCAGATAATCATTCATCCATGCACTACAGTACTTGTGAAAATTGTTGGTCATCCACCTAGCATAGGTACATATTTATGGTGACCATGTCTATTTATTGTTTCTCAATAAACTTGTTCTCGGGAACCTTGCGTCTCCTTCACCTATATTTTTGATTTCATATTGTTTTTTGAGCATTTAGCCTATGTATATTAATCGGGGATATCTATAATAGCCTATTCCTTAATGCAAAGCCTGGATTATACTGGTTTATACTTTCCTTAGCAATAAGGACTCCACCCCTTTCTGAGGATGGTGGTAGCAGCAAGTTTAATCCTACGCAGATATAACCTTTTGTCTAATTTTACTTCGACCAGGGTGCTGGTCGGGACTTTTTCTTTTGGATACTGTAGTCCCGTAAGACTTCGCTTCATATAGAGTGAGACCACTATATGGTACTGGCTGGCGAGTGATTCATACATAGGTATATGTACTCTTCGTTCGTTTCTAGAGTCTAGTAGGACTCCTCCCTGTAGGGGGCAGGAAGCACTCTCATGGCTTATGATTAGTGAAAAGATGTATAACGGTAACATCTTAGGTCTGTCAGTCGAGTTGACTAAGAAACATTCTTGAGGAGTACGGCACGTATTGAGAATCCACAGATACAGTAATGCTCTGGTATACTTCCATCAGGACGACATGGCTTGAGCCCAAAAAACGGATTTTGAGCGAAGCGAAAAATCTATTTTTGGGTAAGATAGCCATGTCGTCCTGATGGACCCGCCCTGCTCCTTTTCAAAAATAAATAAGAGTGAAAAGGATAGTAGGACCCCTCCCTACATACAGTATCTGTAGCACCTCGTGTATCGCTACAAGGAATACAGATGGCGCCGTGAGCGGCGCAGGGCACGCTTTCGAAACGGGGAGGAGGGATGCCTTATGAACGGCTCCCCCCTTTCTTATCGTTTTCGTTTTCTTGCCATTTTACCCCTACGAAGTGTTAACTCTATTCGGGGTATAGATTGCTATGAGGCGTGTCAAGAATACGTCCACTGATATTTACGATATCCCTAAGGTCTTTTTTAGGGATACTCGCTCCAGGAGTTAGAATTCTGGGTACCTGAAGGTAAATTCTCTGGGAATATCGCCGTAGTTGTAATATACCCTAGGAAGCTGCCTTTAAGGAACTTCCATCAGGACGACATGGCTATCTTACCCAAAAATAGATTTTTCGCTTCGCTCAAAATCCGTTTTTTAGTTGAATTGTCTGACCTCAGTTATTTGAGGTTGGGGTGTGGAATTGATTGTTTCCCAAAGCTTCTATATGATAGTAGTATATCTTGTGACTGTTATTAATAGGAGAGATGATGGTGAAAAATTGAAGAACCCATTATTTCTATTAGCCTGTTTTTGTAGTACACCACACTTACATTCATTTACTTACAAGGCATTGTTTGGGACTATATGAACACATTTGGAGTAGAGATATTCTCGCCTTTCACCCAAGATCTGTTAGAGAGGGGAAAGGTGCTAGCTCGTAGCTTTTTCCCCAAGTGACTAGATCCTTCTCCTCATATTTATTGGATATAGCTAAATAGTGGTGGGTGGTTATACCTCGCTAAAAAGTCTTTTGGCTACTTTCAGCTTTTGTGGAAATATATATCCACTGTAAAAAACCGAAGGTTTGTATAATTAGGAAAAATATAATGTTTTTTTTTCCAAATTTGTCATGTTTCAGTATCATCTATCAAGTGCTCACTAGGATTATGACCTCATCTCAAAGTTGTTAAGAATTCTTGGATTAACAGTTCTTTTACACCTAGGCGACTGGCTAATTTCAAGTGACTTGTTAGAAAGGATTTGTGTTTAGAAAGTGTCCTTGCACATGTTACTAGATTGGATGGGAATCTGGTCAGTTTGAAGAAGCCTCTTCTGGTTTGAATCAGAAGATTATTTATTTGATGATAATAGTGATAATTCCTTTTTGGGGTTCTCTGTAGGGGAAAAGGATAGTAATTACCTGTACAGTACTTCTTTTGCTGCAAAATTCAAGATGTTGAGACCCACGTCATTGCGGATGTGAATGAATCTCCAGGGACCACGGCCTCATTAGAGAAATTTGTTGTGATGCGATGTCTAAAGATATGGGTTTTCCAATTTCATCTCAGTATTCATTGGAGAAGAATAGACGATCTACGTGTAGATATGAATAACATTCCTGTGATGGAAAACTAGCTTCAGCTGCTGAGTTGGTGGAAAGATCACAATCGGTTGTCTAAAGGAATTTCTTTGGAAATGAAGATCCCAGACCATTCTCTTATCTTAGATCATTTGCATCTATCAGGGAAATAGACATCCTAAGAATTATCTTGCCTTATTAGTTATCGAGAGCTTCTACCAATATTTAAGGCCCTTCAGACCCAAGAGCGACTGGTGGTAGGGAAGTCAATACTAGGGCATTGGCATAGATCTGAAATCAAGGGGGGACAAGGTCATAATCCCTGTACTGGATAGCAGAGGTGCTGTTAACTTGGACAAATTTGAGAGGGATAAGTCTTCTACAGTTTATTCCTGGGAAATCGATTATCCTAGAAAATTTGGTTTTTCCATACAAATGCTCTTTTCATCCATCAGTCTATCTACAAAGTTTGATATGCTGTGGTTGGGGTTGACTGAACATGACATGTTTACGACATCACTGAACAAAAATTTAGAGGTATTTTGTTCACCTGCGTCGGATCCCCTACGAAGTAGATTGCATGCCCTATTACAAGACTAGTCAAATCTGGACCATCATGATATCCACCATTTGCCATGATTCCACAGGTGATAAACAAGTTCAGGATTCATACAAACAGCAGATGAGTAGTTGCTCTGTTCTGGCCACAAATGACTGTTGTCAATGAGTCTGTTCAGAAAACCAATTTAAAAGGGGATTTACCCAAGCCTATCCATGCTACATGTAATTGTATGGAGACTGTCCACCATATCCATAGAAATAAAGGGATTTTGCAGCCCTCTAGATGCTCTATCATAGGTTCTAAAAGAGTGGTATACAGATCTGTGGCCTCTGTTGTTGGAGTGTCCAAGGAGATTGCCTTACAAGATCAGTCTTCATCCACATTCCCAAGCACTATATCTAACCGCATGGAGACTGTCTACTGTATTGCCAGAAAAAATGGGTTTCTAGGTCCTTTAACTTGTCGTATTTTTGGCTTGAGGAGATAGTCTACCAATAATTTATATCAAAGACAGTGGAATGTGTAATTTCATTGGTATAGGTCAGGGAATGTTTCAGTACTAAGAACTAGTTTGGATGATATTTTCCTGTTAAGATTTTATTGATTGGAGCTATTAAGGGTCATAGATCCATGCTTAATACCTAACTCAAACATCTAGGATTATATTATTTATCTTTGTCAGGTATTATTGTGGATTTTTTTTAGATACAGTATTATGTTATTGAGAAATTCTTAGTTGTCAGAACAGTATATTGGAGTTTAGTTATAGTTTTGCAATATTTACAAGGCTCTCATTTTGAACCCCTGGAAGATCTTTTTCTCTTAGCTTTGGCCTTAGGTAAACAAAGAGAAATACAGTTTCTTTCCTATAATAAAGGTTTATGTATTGAAAAAATGATTTGCCTCTTTTATATACCTTCTTGACTTAAAATGATTTTAAGACAAAAGGTATAACTGAACTTTTCCACAATCTCTCTTTGGAGAAGAAAGTTAGTAGTAAATCAGACTGTAAATTTCTTTGCCCCTTTAGAACTATTAAGTTTTATTAGACAAAACTGAAAACATTAGGGAAAGGTTCATTATTTGTTTGGTGGGAATAGGATTTCAGGATGTCCTCTCTCCAAGAATATTTGTTGTTTCTTATTAAGGGTTTAGTGAGAGGCTCAAATATAATGGGATTCAAGTCAAATGAAGAACTTGAAGGATAGAATTTATGATATTAGAAGTGCAGCTACTTCCTATGGAAAAAAATGTTGGCAGCAGCTCAGTGGCATACCCAGTCTGTTTTCACCAAATATATTTTACAATATGCCTGGTTTTCTTATATAAATTACTGGGCATTATGTGCTGTGGTAGCAGCAGGTGATACAGCATAAACAGGTGTTTCTTTTAGTTGAATTTCGGAAAATTTGGTTTATTTTATAGTATTAGTTTCTCAACGAGAAATTTCAGGGTGATTGGTAATATTGAAAGTGTATGCAGTAGTTTTAAAGTTAAGTTGTATGTGACACTAACCCTCATCGTTTAATTAGGGATATCGTTTCAGTGCAAGATGGAATCAATTATTAAAAGTTGGATAGCAAGTGGTTATCTAACTGGATAGGAGTAGGGAAAGGAGCCCTGCCCTTGTTCCAGTCGGATAGTCTTCATTTTTGTTTCAACTGCTGTTGTGGACATACATACAAGACAGCACTCTGTAACTATCTGGTTTCTATCTCTTTTCAGGAAGTGCATGTTAATCAATTGTGATGAAATGGAAGCAAGAAGTTTGTGTTTGCTAGGGAAAGGAAGGACTGCAAAACTGACTGTTGATCCTAACTCCCTCTGTGCCTCTAGTAAAGGGCATGACTGTTTGCAGTTATTACTTTGTACAAAGGGTCGATCGTGGCCTCCGATGCAATGATAGGAATACGCCATGAAGGAAAGGAACTGGAAAATGGCCAAGAAGATTCTGGAAAAGTCTTTTGCTGCTCCTGGCTCCTGATGGCTTGCCGCTGCAGCTGTCATGCCTATGCTTACGCCCCTGATTGGCGGGAGTACGTTGTATTTGTCAGGAGAACTCGGATTGACATCGTCTGAGATTTTAAGTTTGTCAGGAGTGTGGGGAACCCCTGGTATTTGTCACTCCCCTTCAGAGGCTGAGGTCTCCCATCTTTGACCCTGTGGACTGCTGATGATGAGTTTGACCTTAGGAAGGATTAGTCTTCTTGCCGTCTTTGAGGTAAGCCTTCCATGACCTTTTTGAGAGAGTTGGTCCCGGTAACACCCCGTGCATGTTGTCTCTCAAGTGTCCCCGGCGATGCCAATGGTGAAGGGCATGGTGGTTCCTCCTATATTATGGAGCCTGGTGGTTCCTTTCAAAGTAAAGAAGGGTAAGTCTGGTAAGGTACCTCCCAAACTGGCTGGCAAGGTACTGGGTTCAGGAGCCATAATCCCCATGGCCTTGAAAGATAAAGGTAAAGGGAAAGGTATACTTTGACCCCTATCCCCAGTATTACCCCGATTGCTGACCTGTGTGCTGATTGCCCCAATCTTTGTACCAAGGGGTATGAGGCTTGCTCCTCCTTCATTGTCAGTGGTTGAGCTCCAGCCCTGTTAATTGAGGAAGGTTGTGTGGCCTTCTGAGTGTGCTTTACCCTCCCTCTGTGACAGTGTGCCCCAATATTCTGGCTCCTGTTGGAGCAACCCTTTTGGTTTCTCCCATCGGGGAAGCATCGTCATTGATGGTCGCTCAAACCTCGACCACTCTGCTTGCAGAACCAGGAATTAGGGTGAGGAAGGGGAAGAAGTGTGCACGCTATTTTTCCTCCTGAGTCTGATAAAGAAGAGGAGGAAGGGAAAGAAGTCCAGAAAGGCCAACCTGCTCATGGCCCTCCAGGGTAGCCTGCAGGGTAGCCAGCCCATGGCCTGAGTCCAGGTCCTGGTTACCTCGGTAACCCTAGCTACCCTGGTAGCCCCGGCTCGCCATGTATCCCTGGAGCCGGCTGGAACACCTGTACGGCACCATGTACTGTCTATTCCAAGGTTGATGGATAAGTTTCGGCGACTTCCCTCCCCCTTACTTCCTGGACTTGGGACACCTAGTTCTCCCTCTATCGAAGCTTGGTCTCTTTATTTGATGGCAAGGATGGTACTATTTGAAACCTTTCTCAAGTTCATCCGTGCCTTGGTTGGTCTAGAATGGGAGATGGGAGGCCTTGCTTTCTGTACCCTAAGGAAGAGAAGTACTTGGTACTCCTGTTCCTGATGGGTCTCGTAACAGGAGATACGGCACCATATACTGTCCATTCCAAGATTGATGGATAAGTTTCGGAGACTTCTCATCCCTTACTTTCTGGACTTGGGACACCTGGTTCTCCCTCTATTGAAGCTTGGTCTCTTTATTCGAGGGCAAGGATGGTACCATTCGAAATCTTTCTCAAGTGCATCCGTGCCTTGGTTGGTCTAGAATTGTAGACGAAGGGCCTTCCTTTCTGTGCCTTAAGGCACAAGGCCGGGGTTGGCCCTCCTCCTTGACCCGCGGGAAGAGAAGTCTCGGTTCTCCTGTTCCTGTTGGGTCTCGTAACAGGAGATCTCTTTGACAATCCCCAATTATGTGCCCGGCTTGTCATTGGGACAAAACGGTTGAATTTGTAAGGGGAGCAGAGTCTCCGGAGCATGCTGCCTCACTTTCGACCTTGGCGAAGAGCGAGGGTGCTCAGCGGCAGGATGTCTCAAAGACTGGACTGTGGGCAGGAGCCAGCTGAGGCAGACTACCCCGAGTCGGAGATTTCATTTGTGAAGGTCCTTGCACTCATCTGTGAGTATGATAGCCCGGGGGAGGCTCCTTCATCACTTCACTTCAGACAGGGAGGACTTCAGTCATGGATTGGCATTTTGGTGTCCTTCGAGGGTCAAAGCCCTCATTGGAGCGGCTTGGTCAGATCTCATAGACTTTGCCTGGACTGAGTGGATAATGAGGTCTGCAGGTCTGAGAATTCATTCCGTGCCAGCAGGTCAAGCAAGATCCGAATCTGTGGCCATGGGGACTTCGGCCTTGGACTCTTCACACCGTTTTCTGGCTTGATCAGTGGTAATAAGCAGTGATGTACCTCACAAGGTTTATGAAGTTAGCAACTTCAGAGGATTTGGAGAAGTACAAGAGTTTTGTGCTATTGGGTGGGAAGGCACTCACTTTCCTTGGCCACCAGTCAGAAAACCTGTGGGCTAATTCGGGTCGCGAAGAGGTGAGACGCTGTGCTTTCTCACTTCTCAAGACAAGTTACCATGAAGGTGGTGTAGGCGTTGAGGAACTCGTCGGTATGGGGCGCCATTTCTCTCCTAACAGAGGGTAGTGTGTAGGCTGTGGTGGACTTATGGAGGACTGCTTCACAGGACTCTTTGATTCACCACGCTGTCTCTCTCAAGAGCTCTGGCCCCTTGAAGTGGGCATCGGCCAAACTTTCGAGGTCGCCCAACCCTGCAGGGTCGGGATCAAGGAAGGGCTCTGTGCCCGCTCCAAGACCTTGGCCCACAGATCCTCTGACCTCTTTCCAAATAGACCCCATTTTGGAGGGGCGGCATTGGGAAGAAGGGAGGGAGAGGGAGACTCTAATGCCTAGAGTAAATTTTGCTTGTCTTGCCAGTGGCTGACTTCTCAGATATACAGAGCCAAGTCTTAGATGGTGTGTGTCCTTTGGGACATTACTTACTACCTTTTCTGGACCAATGGTTTCCCCTATCTCTAGTTCAATAGAAATCTCGTTGGAGCATTCAACACCCAGAGGTGGAAGGGATGTTGGAGAAGAATATGCTCAAAGTTGTTAGAGACTGATCTCCAGGCATCTACAGTCAGATCTTCCAGGTGGCAAAGGAGACTGGGGTATGGAGACTGGTCATCAACCTCTCTCCACTGAACAAGTTTGTTTGTCAAACAAAGTTCAGGCTAGAGACAGTACAGTTTGTGCGGTCTTCAGTCAGAGAGGGAGACTTCATACTTTCGATAGACCTGAATTACACGTACTTTCAAGTGCCTGTTCATCAGATTTCTCGAAAGTACCTCTGCTTCTCCCTCTACAGAATGCTCTACCAATTCAAGACACCATTCTTCGGACTGTGTACAGCTCCCCCGGTGTTCACTCCTGTGCTCACCTTCTGATGTATCTCGACGATTAGTTGATCCTGGTCTCTTCAAAGAGGCAGTTGCTTCAGGTTCGAGATCAGATTTTCGCAATTTACCGCAATCTGGCAATTGTGGTAAACTGGGAAAAATTGAATCTTATACCCAGGCAACAGTGAGTCTTCCCTACAGACGATTGCATCATCAAGCATAAGGATATTGCGCAACCCTTTCTGTCCAAGAGAGAAATCCCAACTCAACACTTTCAATATCTTCTCGGTCATCTTTCCTTGAAGAAGCTTGTTCCTCATTGGTGTCTCCACCGGAGATCCCCTCATTGGTGCATGAAAAATCACTGGTCAGCAGCCAGGGATCCCCCGTTCCTTCCTGTTCCACTGTAACAAGAAGTTTGGGATGATCTTGCCTGGTGGCTCGATGAGAAAAATTTCACCTAGGGAGTCTCTTTCGACTCGCTATCTACGGACATGCTTTTATTTTCAAACACATCAAAGGAGAGGTGGGGAGTACACCTGAACGACTTTGTCGTCTCGGGGGTGTGGATAGAAGAGGAAAGACATATGCATATCAACATTCTCGAGATACAAACAGCCTTCCTAGGACTGCAAGCATTCCAAGAACATTTGAGGAGGATCTCAGTAGTGTTGATAGCAACAACACTATAATCGTAGCCTACGTCAACAAGCAAAGAGGCACAGTCTCCCATCCCCTTTGCAAGCTGACAAAACGGATGCACATATGGGCAGTGTTTCATGCCATTGAGTTGTCAATAAGGTACATTTTGAGCAAGTGCAATGTACTAGTAGACACACTCAGTCTCCAGAACCAGGTTGTAGCAGCAGAGTGTTCTCTACATCTCCTTGCCTTATTGGGCTCTCTGGTGATCGACCTATTTGCACGCGACTGAATAGGAAGCTCCCTGTGTTCTGTTCACCTATTCTGGATGAATGGGCATTGATTTAAGATGCCTTCCAACATCCATGGGATCCGCTGGACATGTACACCTTTCCGCCATTCAGCCTAATCCGGCCGGTAATCAACAGTGTTGGTTACACCAGAGATCAGGATGACCCTGGTGTCTCCCAGATAATGCAATCTGCATGCTCTTCGGGTTGAGGTCCCGATGAAACTACCCATATGGCCCACCCTTCTCTGTCAGCCGCACTGGCATAGGTATCACCATGCCGTGGAGTCTTTAGCTTTTCACGGATGGAGATTATCCAGCATCTGTGAGCAAAAGGCTTTTCATGAGGCACCGCACAGGAGATGTTTGGTTATCTCCAGAGGTTCTCTATAGTCGTCTACCAAGCAAGTGGGCCATCTTTTGTGATTAGTGTCTTAGATGGGATTTTTCTCCTATCAGAGCAACGTTTAGCACATATCCCGGATTTCCTCATCTTCCTTCACTAGGAGAATTGTCTCAATCATGGGAGTCAAAGCTTACCACTCTCCCTTGAGTATGGTCTTCCGACTGAAAGGCTAAGATCTCTCTTCTTCAATGGAGTTATTTATGCTTGTGAGAAGATTTGAACAGTTTTGCCCACCCCAGGATCTCAGGCCCCCAGAATGGGATGAGACTGAGACCTTGGTCCTCAAGGCTTTTATGTGTACTCCGTTTGAGCCTTTAGGAAGGTCATTTTCTGCTAGCCTTAGTGAAGAGAGTTGGTGAGTTGCACTAACTATCTTATGTTGTCACCCACACTGAGTGATGGAAAGAGGTCTCCTTTAGTTATGCACTGGACTTCTTTGTCAAGGGCTAGAACCCTGGGGCACAGGACCCCAGGTTCAAGTCATTCTCCATCTTATCCCTTTGGGAGGTGTCTGGTGGTGACCAAGAAGAGATATTCTTGTGTCCCGTAAGGACTGTGCTGTGGCGCTATCTAAAACAGACCCGACACCTCTGGCTTGAGTATCGGAGACTTTTCGTTAGCACTGGTATATCCAAGAAAGAAGTATCAGAGAACACAATGCCTTTCTGGCTGCATGACACCATTTGTCAGGCTTACTTTGACGAGACAGTCGATGTGCTTGTCAAGCCTAGAGCTCACAAGGTCAGGGGTATTGGCCTCACCCTAGCTTTCAGGAGGAACATGTCAGAGGGCCAAGTGTTGAAGTCTGGTGTCTGGAAGAGACAAACCACCTTCATGGCTTTCTACGGTCCCACAAGTCCCATGACACCTTTTTGCTTACACCTGTGGTGGCTGCTCAAGTTGTGTAACCAGCCCAGCTCTCACGTGGGGCAAGGATGCATCTCGTCTATGGTAACGTGTAGATGTACGCCTGGAATGAAAGATATTATAACTGGCCTTCTTCATTCTTCCGTCTCCCCAAATAGGGGACAAAAGCGGCTAAAATGTTACAAGCTTGTCGGACCAGATGCTGGTAAGTTACACTTGAGAGCACCATTCTCTAATTTTAAGGAAGTTTCTCTCTCTATCATCCCCTAACAAGCCGGAGGATGGTGGGTCTTATACCAACTCATTAATCATATACTTGGTATCTGACTCTAACTGATATCCCTTTCATTGGAAAGGGTTCCTGATGTCAGTCAAGTACATTTTTATGTACAACCCAGGACTTATCAGGCTTTCATCTATGTAACAGATAGATAGGTGTTGCCAAGGGTCCTTGCTTGAAGCCCATGCAGCTCAGGCATTGATCACTTACAGGAAAAAATTGAACCTTCTAGTTTGGTTTCAGAGGATTTCTAGGCCACCAAGCAGCGAGTCTCACTAATTAAAGAATGAAGGTTTGTATGCTGTGTTATAGCAAATCACAGATTTTTAAAGTAATTTGTATTTTTATAGCCATAGAAACATGAGTCCTTTAATAAAACTCCCTTCCTCCAACCATCCCTCTAAGTCCTGAGCCAAAAGATCAAAACAAAAGTGAAAACCATCCGACTGGAAGTGGGGCGGTGCTCTTCATCCCGCTTCCCTAACCATCTGGATATCCACTCGTTATCCAACTTTTAATGACCAATATTCCCAATTAAAGAACTCAGGTTTGTATTGCTAAGAAAAATATAAATTACTTAAAAAAATTGTGATATTGAGGGTGAATCTGATAAGAATTCTTTGATTTGAGATTCCTGTATTTCTTTTAATAAATTTTAGCATCTCTTGAGTATTTGGTATGGACATTTCTTTAATCTGGATGTGCAAGCTATTATGTGAAATTGTTTAGTATATGGTGAGTATCCATATAGTAGCATTAAGTAAAGGTAAGTCTTTATCGATTATTATACAGTCCATATTTAGGCCAGGATGTTAGATTTCATATCTCTCTTCTTCACTATCCTACCTCCATCAAGTGTGGGTTAGTCAGAATTTTGAACATCCCAGAGGTTCATAGAAATAAACAGAATTTTAATAATAAAATCAATTATTTCTATATTTGCCCAATGTTCATAAATATTGCCGCCACCCCCCCCCCCCCCACATCTACACTGAATAATGTCAAAAGGGCTATTGAGCTAGGTTTAACTTTGAGACTAAATAGGTAAAGGAGATATGGGGAACCTATGCGGAACTAATACCGTGCACTGCCACATAATCATATAAACTAAATACTTCATTAGATGGCCAAGGCTATTTAAAAAAAAAGAAAACAGGAAATTATTTAATTTTATGGTAGAATTTTACTTTTAACCAGCTTTGAGACAGAACCATTATAAACATCTGGTAAGTATAGAAATAATCCATTTTATTATGATTATGTTTATCACATACAGTTGATATCTGCCTATGTATTTGTTTCCTTCCTTAATAGTTAACTCCTGGGTGGTATTTTAGTATTTTATATGAATAAAAGGTTTTATTGCTAAACCAGCAGGAGCTGTAGATAATATTTGGTGCTACTATAGTGTGAGGTCTACCACACTATAGCGTGAGATCTACCTCCCGTTAGTACTATAGCGTGAGGTCTACTGCTGAATTATTCGTCCCTCATAGATAAAACACATTTCATACATTTGTTTAAGCAATAAACACTTAATTTAAACATATCTTAGAAATGACTTAAATAGATCATTGGATTTCTAATTACATAAAAAAAAAAGGAATAAAGGTAAAATAAACATGTTATCATATATTTCCATACATTTATTCTAGCGATACACTCTTCGTACATCAAACATGTTATCATATATTTCCATACTTTTATTCTAGCGATACACTCTTCGTGTATCCAACAGGTTATCATATATTTCCATACATTTTTTCTAGCGATACATTTTTCACACATCAAACAGGTTATCATATATTTCCATACATTTATTCTAGTGATACACACTTCGTACATCTTCTAAGAATGACACAAATAGATCTGCTTCTTGAACTGTATCCAAGAGATTGTGCTCTCTTAAAAAGGCGAGTGCTGCTGCTTCTGTCAGAATGACTCTTCTATAAAACTCCTTCAGCAACATTTTTAGTACCCTCAATCGATGATATCTCTTTTAGGCCGAGGGAAAAACTGATTTAGGAGCTGTGGGACGCTGGTCACGCGGTAGAACTCACCCTCAACCTGGGTAGGCGACATATGGCGGTAGACCTTACACTATAGTAGCACCTAATATTTTGTGTATCAAAGGATGAGGTCTGGAGATGGTTATTGTTGCTGATATTTCAAATATAATTTTTGGAATTTATCAGTGTAAAAACATTCTGGGAAGTAGTCTTTTTTATGGAGAATATTTTAACCATGGGTTGAGTAATACTGTATATTGTACAGTATTTTTTCTTGTTTAGAGCATGGTGACAGATATTTTAAACGGGCTATTGCATCAAAATATACGGCAGAATAGATGGTTTTTAAAAGATTTTGAAATTACAGAAAACTATAAAGCTTATGTAATGTTTCATTATAGACAAGTGCAATTTCGATGTAATGCTTTAATTTAGTAATTATTTCCAGGATGTAACCCAGATCTTCTCTAATGGGGCTGGTGAATATCTTGCGGAGAAGTATGGAATACCTTTTCTGGGCTCACTGCCACTTGATCCAAGATTAATTGAAGCTCAAGAGAAAGGATTAAACATTGAAGACTTGCATCCAGAGTCTCCTGTTGTACTACAAATGAAGAAAATCCTCAGTGAAATTCTGGTCAGGGTTGGGAAGTAGCCATACTATACTTCATTAATACAGTGTATTTCAGCAGATAAGACAACATTTGAATTAATTCTACAAAAATCTTATGAGGCAGGTACAAAAATAGAGACCTTAAAATTCTTCTCATAATATCATCCATAAAAAATTTTTAAGCTACCATTACAGTATTAAATTTTCGGCAAACAAATATATAAGAGCAGTATTAATATTACTGGTATTATTGTGTAGCCAAACTGAGATACTGAGTGAGTGCTGTAGATAAAAGGTATAATATATCTACAATCTGAATGGATTGAGTTAATACATTTAGTGGGTGTTCATTATTATATATGCAATATATTTCATTTATTTGATTTAAGGAATTTAATCCCCACAGTACTGTATATATCACCATATCAGTAGTTTCCTGCTCATTGACTTTTAACTTCAAAACAGATGTGTTGGTAGTTTGGGGGCCATCTTATATCCACAGTATGAGTTAAAATCAGAAATTCCGACGTAAATTTTGTGATAGGCTTGTGTGAAAGTTGCTTAATCCATACTAGTCAGAATTTAAAACTTTATTTTGTATGAATAGTTTACCTTTTGGAGATTTATTAACATATTTTATTATAATGCTGTATATACGGTATATTTTTTTAAAAAATTGATTACTGTTGTTTGGATTGTGCAGTACGCTATCAGTTTCTAATATACCGCAATAGTGTTTATAGAATATTTATTTCTATGAAAATTCCCTGATATTCATATTACTTCTCACGAAGCTCATTTTAATTGACATTTACCTGTGAAGATTTTCCCATTTTCTTTCCCTTTAATAAATACATGCCTTTTAAAAGAAGGAAAATTCTAGCGGAAAGTGGTAACTTACGCATCAGTGTCTGTTTCTACAGTTTCTCAGTCAAGTCGGATCTCTCCAGATTATTTGCATATTACTGTGCACAAAGATGTCTTCCCCTGGTTTTGTTAGCAATTCCTGTGTGGAGTGTATACAGGAACTGTTTCTAGGATCATGATCCACACTTTCTTTGTGTCTCTGATAGTGTTGGGAGCTATACTGTAATTTAATTAACTGTTATATAAAGTGCTTTTCTATTATGATCCAATGGTTGTCAATCAAGTTAACAGTTCAAAATGCGAAGAAAACTTTGTTAGTTAGGGGAAAAGCCAGGGAAGACTAAGCTAGTTGATTATAGTGATGATGATGGCAATCATACACCTCCATCTTTAGACAATTCATGTAATTAGCCAATATTTGATAGTGATGAGCTTCATAAGCTCTTGACATTGCTAGCTTCCTTTGTTAAAGTTCAGAAGTTTACTGAATCCTCTCTTGAAAGTGGTACAGTCTGGCCTCTCTTTATGCGAGTTCTCCCTTCACGATTTCACTTACACGCGACACAGAGAACCCCAATACTTATTAAATAGAAAATCACATATTCTTGATAAAAAGTCATGGCGCAATGATTTCATATAGCCCGCTCTCCTTTACACTTGGCGTGTTTGTGCCACTTACTTATCTCTCCACCCAGCTCATCTCAGCTCTCGCTGTAGCCTACACTGTATATACCCATTACTGTTGTAAAAGATTACTGTACAGCTATATTTGAAATAAAACATATTTTGATTAAACTGGTGTTTCACTTAATTGTTTTCAATAACAATGCTTGTAATATTCACATTTTAGTATCGTACTTGTAAATAAAAATGTAGCGAATTATAATCTTTTGCATTGTTTATGTTTATTCTTTCCAAATTAGCTGATTAACACTGCGTGGTCCGCCGTCGGTAACCTCAATTTTCGTATCAAGTATCTCCCTTATTATTAAGGTATGCTACCGACGGATATTTCATATTTCCTAAAAGAATTAGTTATTACTAAGATATTTATGTTTTTAGTTCATAGAATTCGCCATATTTCTGTTTAAGAAAGTATAAGAATAAAACAATTTTTGAGTTTTAACAATGTTTACAACTTTGCATATTGTCCTCTCTCTCTTTCCCTTAACTTCTTCCTTCTTTTATTTGATATTTCTCACTATACTTTATCTGGGTTAATATTTATATATTAACGTAAGATTTTGTGTAGACAAATTTATTGAGTAAAAGCAACGCTTTCCATGCCTTCCCAACACTCGCTAATGTTACCTAAATTTCTGTGAAGAATTTTCTTCACTACTCTTCTTCTTCACAGTTTATACGTAGACATTGTTATTGTTCGTGACGTCACGGCAGGGAAAAATGTGAATGATGGTTCTTCCATAAGCGAGTGTCTCAAGATAAATACTTTTGTGTTCATTTTGTATTCATTATTTTACCTTAAGTATTTAGGTACTTTAAATCTCTCAAATACAACTCAAGTCTGCTAGTATAGGAGGTATGGTTGTCCCCACACGTAAGCCCCTGACTTGCTATATTACATTTTAGTTTAATTTTTTTTTTTGTATGCCAGATGTTTAGAGTTGAAATTATCTTTGTCCCCGGGAGTTACAAGATTTCTCCTTGTATTCTAAATAAGTGTATTGCTTAAAACTCACAAGTCACAAGTGTTTCAAGCCTGTCCTAAATTAGAGTTGGCACCTCAAGACCACTGGCCTACGCATTGAGATGCGCCTTTTTTTGGGAGGGAAGGCGGACGCGAGCGACATGAACTCTACCTCACAGAGTGACAGGCCATGGTACTAAGTGGAACTGCCAAGCCAGGGTCAATAGGGCCCCGACCTCGTGCTCCCACTCTCCCCCACTAGCCTGTCCCCTTGCAAAATAACGGACCCAGATGCCACAAAGGACGAGGACAAGCAGATACCTTGTGTTAGTGAGAAAGCAGCTAGTTCCACAGAAACGTCTGTTCCAGTGTGGGGGCGAGTTGGAAGAGGCCATTGACTCCGCTAAACAAGTGCTGTAGGCCTAGTGAAGCAAAACTGAAGACCGCCACTCTCAGGACACGGGCGCCCACATTAGACAAAATCTTGTGAGTTCAATTAATGGCCCTTCCCCCTTTAGATAATCTTCTATTTGTCTCATAAGTCAAGTGTAGATAACTGGCATTACACCTTTCGGGCTGCGTGCATGGAAATTAATGTACTTTTACATTTTGGTCTGTTGGTAATTGCTTGAGGTCACTGACCACATGTTGGGACCTCACAGCAACCTACCACACAAGTTGTTTATCAGAAGATTTTTATTTTATTTATTCCGTTTGAAGGTTAATCCCACGAGTTAATTCCGTTTAATATTTTCAATATTTTGTGTCATAAACTCTGATTCTCTTTTCACTTATTAATTTTGCCAGATGAATAAATCATAATTGAGTTACTGATTCTCTTTTCACTTTTTAATTTTGCCATGTGAATAAATCATTACTGAGTTACTCCGATTCTCTTTTTTTGCTGTAATAAATTTATTTGGACTAGATTACAAACTTTGGTATCTTTAACCCCATTATATGAATTTTACCAATTCATACTAAAGGACGGGTCAGAAGCACCCGAGATGTTAAGAGTAACCCACTGTAGATACAGGTAAGTTGGTATCAGCAAGTGTACACTCTTTAACTTAGTGCTTTGAAGGTGAAGATCCCCATTTAACATTACTTTATACTTTTATACTCCACTGCTCCAATTTTTGTTATTGTCTCTAATTACTTAACGTAAGATTCCTGTCCAGCATCTCACTGGGGGCCCTCGGATGGAGCCAAAACTGAGCCTGAGAGTGGAGATGACTATAGACCTGACAAAGCTAGAGTAGGCCATTAAATTACTTTTATTTTCACGTGTGGAGTTCTCCGGCCTCTGGACAGTACAATGACTACATTTGCATTTAAAAGTGAGGGTTAGTAAACTACGGCAGTAAAGTTATTAGCAGGGTGTTTGTGCCCCGAGTGTAAGTGCTCCTTATCCTCCCCTGTTGATCTTTGAGCAACTGACGTAGGGAGACTTTCCTGGACTAACTAAGTCCCACTCAAACATTTAAAATTAATCATGAATATAATTCTCCACAATTTCTCTCTCTTTTTGTTCTTTTAATTTTTGCGTTCACATTACTGTATTCTTTTAAAAACAAATTTCATCTATACTTTTCATTTCATTATTCTTCTCATTCTCTTTTATATTCTTATTCCTGTAACCATTCCTTTTATTCGGTGTTCCCCCACTATACTTTATCTGCGCTAAATTTCTATATTAACATAAGATTCTGTTTAGACGAATTTATTGAGTAAAAGCAACACTTTTCTCGCCTTCACAAAACTCGCTAACATAGCCTAAGTCTCTTACTCTTTTATTTCCTGTAGTTTTTGTGTTCACGTTAATTTGTTCTTTTTATAACAAATTTCATCTATCATTTTCATTCCATTATTTCTCTCATTCCGTTTTTTATCCTTATTCCTTTTACCATCTCTTTTATTTTATATATCCTACTATACTTTACCTACGCTAATATTTCTATATTAGCATAAGATTGTTCTGTGTCTGCTGGCTATTCTGACCCCTCTCCTGTTCCCCTCCTCACACCCCTTCCCCCTCACTCACCTCTCCCCTCTATCTCGCCCTCTCTTGCGAACTCGTCATGTAATCTACTCTGTTTCATGATGCTTCATCTTCCGTTTTCTTTACGCTTTGCTTCTCGCATTCCCGTAACTATGCAGGTCCTTGTCCACTCAATGGAAGACACCGAGTTACGCCATTGGTGCTGGAGAGGTGAGCAAACGTTCTTGCACTTTCAACGCTGACAAAACACTGAGCAACGCATTAGAAATCGACCCTGGCCAGCCCATCAACACGTTGGTGGTGCGGTTTCATGTTGAAAAAATCGTTTTTCAATGCATACATTCAATACTGCGTGCATCATGAATCATAGTCTGTACTGGGCTTTAGCCTCACCTTCCCGCCCACCTTCCTACCTTCTACCATGCGTACTTGTTTTCCTTGTTTATGTTTTCCTAATTCTTTTCTTTGTGTTTTCCTCATAATTTTCCTTGCAAAATCCTTTTCCCTTACAGTTCTGCCTCTTCTGGCCGTCCTTCTTGCTCTCAACACCCTATTGTTCTTGTGTCTTGTAAATCATTCACCCTCTGAACTCCTGCTACCCTCCTCCCACCCTCCCTACCAGGTACCACAGGCCACCCACCCTCCCCCGCACCCAACACTCTTACTCGTTCCCGCTCTAGTCATACGGTTTTTGTTTTCTTTTTCTATCTCTGACTTTTATCGTTTCTTACAATAACCAATGATGGAAAGAAATCTCTTAATTATGGTCAGGAATTTGTATGATTAGCCTTGATTTTAGTGTTGCCTTTGATCCCATTAATCCTGTTGCCCTTGTTTTCAAATTTAAACAGTTGCTAATTGGTAGGTTTTTCTTAGCATCTTTCTTTAATTTTTGAGTAATAGATTGCATAGAGTTGTTGATGGGCACCAAAGTGAGTATAGGAATATCTGGCGTTCCTCAGGGTTGTGTTCTTGGCCCATTATATATCGTTCTATATACATGTGATATGTGATTTTGGCCTAGAAAACAAGCTTGTTGTATGTGTAGGATTGTCGGGAATTTTCGAACTGGCCATTCGAAAGTCCCGCCATTTGACTTCACGAACGTTTCGTCAAATGAGGGAAAGGCTGGGGGATCTCGCGGGCGAAAGACTGAGGTTTGATACACGACTGTATTGGGACCTAAATCTTAACCACCTGGTGGGGAAGGAGCGAGTGTTATGGAAATTGTCTGTTTATAATATATCAATGATGAATCTAACGTAAAATTGAGGCAACATGACAAAAATGTCTTTTGTATGTGTTTAGTGTCAATGAATTTCCAAGTCATTGGATATGGACAAATTCTGGCCCTCAGCCGAAGCCTTAAGCCTTCCCTTGTATTTAAAGAAAAGCCTTAACTGTTTTACGATCCTGTAGTAAATGAAAAGGCATTGTCAAACCCCATGCAAATAAATAAACTAAGATTTCCCTCCACTTTGCTAAGGAAACTTTAGTTAACGCGGGAAAACGAAGTTTTCTTCGAAGCTGCCGACCCTCACTCGGCCTCTTTGCTTCATCGTCCCCCCTAAAGATAAGTCATTTATTAGTTAGTCTCTTCTCTCTACCTCGTGTACCAGGTTGGATGTGGTGTAAATTTGTGTGAAAGACATGTAGTTTTTGTATCGCAGTTTAATGTAGAGATCCTTGTGATTGGGGATCTGAATCCTGAGTTGAATAAGAATAGGGATATTTGGTGTGTGATTCGTTGTGTATTGAATTCGAATTGTCACTATTTTCAGTTTTTTTAATGAGTCCGGTGTGGACCTTGTGCTTGAAGAGCACGCGTTACATTACCAAGGGTCAGTCTTGTTTTTCCTTAAGTCTTGTGAATGCTTAAGGATGTTGTTTGTCTTGTATCAGAGTTTATTTTTTATAATAAAATTGTAAATTTTATCACCGTATTTTAGTTAACTCCTGGAAGGTTTTGGGAATCTCGCCTCTTCAAGGCCTTGCGATCCGCCCAGTACATTGGGCAGATTTAATAAACTGGTGAAAATCACAACAAGGATGGTAGTCTCTTTCCCTCAATTTCATCTCCCGAATGTAGATCTGGGGTTGCAGAATCCCTTGATAGAGATCTAGCTAAAATTAGTTCATGGCGCAAATCTATGGGGCATGAAGTTGAACCCTTACAAAACTAAGTTGAACCCTTACAAAACTCAAAGTGTGATTGTATATAGGTCGAGGACAGTGGTTCTTCAACATCCAGAGCTCTGCATTGACAACGTTTTTAACACTATATTACTTCTTCAAAATGTTAGATGTGATTCCTCATTGTAAATTTACTTTTGAGAAATGCATTCGGTCTGTTTATTCTACAATTGTACAAAATAGGCTTATTAAGAAAATCTTTTAAAGTTTTTGATGAAAAATCTATTCTGAAGAAGTGTTTTAATTCTTTCATTTTACCCTGTTTTGTGTATTGTTCTCCTGTCTGGTCTTCAGCTGCTGACTCTAATCTTAATTTGTTGGACAAGAACTTGATATTAATTGCTGGTGCCATCATTCAGTTATTCTTTATGCATGTTTCATAAGAGTTTTCATAATTCTGACTATCCTTTGCATTCAGATCTACCCAGACTGCACCATCCCGTATGTAGTATTAGGCATGTAGTCAATTCTAAGTCATACCTTCTCCATCATAAGGCTCAAAATAAGACTGTACAATATTCTAGAAGTTTTATTCCAGTTGTGACCAGATTAGTATTTAATAATCTTCCTAGGCAGTTGAATTGGTAGAACTTCAGAACTTCAAACTTGCAGCGAATGTTTTTTTTATTGTAAAGACTTATATAAATCTCCGTTCATAGTTTATATATAACACACCAGTTTTAACATTGTTATGGATCTTATGGTATTTCATATTTATTATTCATTACAGTGGACCCCCGGGGTACGGCGTCCCCAGCTTACGTTTTTTTCATGTTACGGTGTGGAATACAATGTTTTTTTTGTCCCCTTGTTACGGCATTTTCCCCACCTTACGGCATTGAATTCCAAAATTCAAACTAGGCGGTCGGTACGCGTACGACTGTGAGAGTCACTCGCCTACCACCACACTCATACGTCACTGCTTACGTCACTAAGAAGCTGGTCTGCTATTGGTCGGCGTCACGGCGTCACTAAGATGCCGATACGCTATTGGCCGAAATCCCTCCCACAATGCCTGAGAGAGATGCTGCCTCTCTCTCTTTGTTAATCGTGCGCTCAGTTCAGAATCTCGTGTGTGTTTCGTAAAGACTTGATCTCATGTGAGTGCTTGCGATATCGTATTTTTTTTACATTTTAGTGTTTAATTCCAACTTTAATTCGTTAGCCATGGGTCCCAAGATTGCTAGTGATGTTAAATGGAAAAGTAAGAAGATGATTACTATGGAAACAAAGCTGGAGATAATAAAGAAATACGAAGAAGGCATGCGCATCGTTACCCTCGCTATTACATATGGCCATAACCAGTCAACGATTGGTACAATCATCAAGAACAAGAAAGCCATTAAAGCAAGTAAGTCTTCTAAAGGCATGACTGTCCTTGCCAGTGGAAGGACCTTAATCAACGACGAGATGGAGAGACTCCTTCTTCTATGGATTAAAGAGAAGGAAATCGCTGGTGATACACTCATGCAATCGATAATTTCGCACAAGGCGAGCGCCATCTTCGCCGATCTTGTGGAAACCCAGGGAGACGGCGGAGACGAAGGAACGTCGCAGCAAGCTCCCCAAGAGTTCAAGGCTTCTCATGGGTAGTTTGATCGCTTTAGGAAGAGGACTGGTATTCACTCCGTCGTCAGGCATGGAGAGGCGGCCAGTTCTGACAAGAAAGCAGCAGAAGAATTCCGCAAGAAGTTTGAGAAATTAATTTCCAGAGAAGGCTATATTCCTCAGCAAGTGTTTAACTGTGATGAAACTGGCCTTTTCTGGAAGAAAATGCCCTGTCGTACATATATCACAGCAGAAGAATTCCGCAAGAAGTTTGAGAAATTAATTTCCAGAGAAGGCTACATTCCTCAGCAAGTGTTTAACTGTGATGAAATTGGCCTTTTCTGGAAGAAAATGCCCCGTCGTACATATGTCACAGCAGAAGAAAAGAAACTTCCTGGCCATAAACCGATGAAGGACAGACTTACCCTCGCATTTTGTGCAAATGACAGTGGGGACTTGAAAATTAAGCCCCTACTGGTGTACCACTCAGAGAATCCTCGTGCCTTCAAGGCACAAGATATCACGAAGGATAGGCTCTCGGTATTTTGGAGGTCTAATGCCAAGGCCTGTGTCATGAGGACCATATTTATTGAGTGGGTAAACGTCTGCTTCGGTCCTGCTGTCAAGAATTTTTAAGAGAACAGTCTTCCCCTAAAATGTCTCCTGGTACTGGACAATGCCCCTGCTCATCCTCCTGGCCTGGAGGCCAACATACATCCTGACTTCTCCTTCATCAAGGTTCTCTATCTGCCACCAAACACCACCCCTCTCCTCCAGCCTTTGGACCAGCAAGTGATGGCCAACTTCAAGAAGCTTTACACGAAGCATCTGTTCAGAAGATGCTTCGAAGTGACCGAAAGCACTCAACTCACCCACCGTGAATTTTGGAAGGGGCTTTTTGACATCGTTCAATGCCTGGAGATGATCGATAAAGCTTGGAATGAGGTTTCACGGCGCACCTTGAACTACTCATCGAAGAAACTGTTGCCAGCTGTTGTGGCAGAACGCGACTTTGAAGGTTTCGAACCCTCAACCGAAGACGGAGCTGTTGATGATCATGCCCCTGAGGGTGATGTTGAGGAAATAATTTCAATCGGGAGGTCCATGGGGCTTGTTGTCAAAGAGGCTGACATCGATAACCTTATTGAGGAGCACAGGGAGGAGCTTACGACTGAAGACTTTAAGGTGTTGGAGGCAATGCAGTTGACCATCATTCAAGAAGAGCACCACTCTAGTGGTGGCAAGGACGGGGGAGAGACTGAAGAAACGACATCAGCAGAAATAAGGGAAGCTATCGGTTGGTATGAAAACCTTACGAGATTCATTAAAAAAAACACCCAGAAAAACTTCACACAGGTCGTCTTATGGAGAGTGTTAATGACAAGTGTATGAGTAATTTTAGAAATATTTTGAGGAGTCGTCAGAAACAGGCTTCCTTGGATAGATATTTCTTTGAAAGAGAAGTGTCAGAAAGCAAAAATGATATAAGTGATTCTAGTAAAAAAGCTAAAAAAGAGTAAAGCGAAGATGAAGTAGTGCTACTGTATAAAATTAAGTTCTAAATAAAAAAAATCATAAAAAAAATTTCAAAAGACAAAAATAAAAAAAAGCATTTTTAATTTTAATCGTTTAATAAGAATAAATTTATTATTAAGTGTAACATAATTAGCATTGATACGTTTTTATATCTGCCGTCTCCTCCCCCCTCTGCCCCCACCCTTTACCAGCTCAAGTCAGGTCACTCCAAAGGTAAATAAAATTTAATTTTTCCTTTACAGTACAGTATATAATTTTTATTTATAATGCTATTTAATTATATACTGTACAGTACATGTATATTATATATATGTACTGTAGTACAGTACTTATTATACTATTTTGTTACTAATTTTTAATATGTATATAAAATTTTGATGTTTTTACCTGGGGTTTTGCACGCATTAGCTATTCTATTGCCCGCCATACATTTTCACCATACGATACCAACTCCGGAACGAATTGATGTCATATGGCGGGGGTCTACTGTACGTATCACAGTTTATTTATTTCCTTATTTTCTTTACTTACCTGGGCTATTTTTTCCTGTGCTACATCTGATTGAATGGGGACTATCACCGTACCCTCAACAAATGGTTTCCAGAACCCTGTATCTTCTTCTTGGGGTATTAAAGCCAACACTTGTTGTTGGCACGGGCCTTTCCCTTGGTTGGCCCGTAGCAGAACCCTGTAGGTTGTGTATTATAAGGTCTAAAAGATATTTTACCAATTTTCCTTATGAAAAAAAACATTGTATATTTATTCTGATTGGTGTAAAGCTAAAAGTCTGTTAATGAACAAGTCTTGATTAAATATTATTAACGTTTTTGTGATTCCTTTCATATAGTAAGAAATGTTCAGTTTAAGCAATTAGGGTATATAGATCTAAGCTTAATTCTGTGTTTAAGCATAGGGGATTATATCTATCCGTTTCAGGTATAATAGCGATTGTATTGTATCATTGAGTGTTGAATGGCTTCCAATATTGAGTTGAGTTTTCTAGAATTTAGTTTTGGTTTTACAGTATTTAAATAATAAGAAATTTGAGCAGTTGAAATCTTTCTCTTAAAGATCTTATGGCTAAAAACCATTTCCTGCTGGCATTAGTTTTAGTTAAACACAAATGTTGATGACAAATGTTGTCTGTCAAAGTAAACTTTCGATAACAAAATATGATTTTGCCCCCTTTTATCTTCCTTAAGAGCCTAAAAGGGATTTTATGGCTATGAAGTTGAATCCTAACAAAATTCAAAGTATGATTGTAAGTAGGTCAAGGACAATGGCTCCTCAACATCCGGATCTCAGTATTGGTAATGTTTCTTTAACTTTGTATGACTTTTAAAATTCTAGGTGTGATTCTAGACAGCAAATTTACTTTTGAGAAACACATTAGGTCTGTGTCTTCAATTGCATAAAAAATTGGCTTATTGAGTAAATCTTTTAAGATTTTTGGTGATCAATCTATTGTGAAGAGGTGTTTTAATTCTTTCATTCTACCTTGTTTCGAGTAGTGTTCTGTCTGGTCTCCATTTGCTGATTCTCATCTTAATTTGTTGGACAGGAACTTACGGTCTATTAAAGTCCTTATTCCTGATCGGAATATAGATATCTGGCACCGTCGTTCAATTAGTTCGTTATGCATGTTGCATAGGATTTTTTATAATTCTGACCATCCTTTATATTCAAATCTTCCAGAATAGTTCTATCCTGTTCGTAATACTAGGCATGCAATTAATTCTGATAGTCAGGCCCTCTCCCTCGTGAGGCTCAATACTACACAGTAGCCTACTCTAGAAGTTTTTTCCAGCTGTGACCAAGTTGTGGAATGATCTTCCTAATCGGGTAGTTGAATCAGTAGAACTTCAGAAGTTCAAATTTGCAGCAAATGTTTTTATGTTGAACAGGATGATATAAGTCCTTTTATAGTTTATATATGAAATATATGTTTTACTGTTGTCAATGTTTTTTTTTTTAAATATTTTATTTTAATTATTCATTACTTCTTATATTGTTTATTTATTTCCTTGTTCCCTTTCCTCACTGTTGGAGCCCTTAGGCTTATAGCATATTGCTTTTCCCACTAGGCATGTAGCTTAGCTTATAATAATAATAATAATAATAATAATAATAATAATAATAATAATAATAATAATAATAATAATAATATTTTTCCTCCATTTTTTTTCATATCCCTTCTCTGAATATGGGTGATAGCGTTTCTTCAGAAAATAGGTCTCGTTGTCCAGTAAATTCATGTATTAGAGGTAGTGTCCCTAATTTGCTTGTGAATTAACGGTCCCTAATTAGCCGATGACTAAAAATGCAATATCATTTTGTAGTTTGATATTTGGTCACAGTAGCTCACGAAGAATTAGATCCAAATCCAATAAAAGGCTTGAAAGTGAAGGTTCAAGATCTTAGTAGTACCTATACTTCCCTTCCAATTTATAACACGAATTTGTTATAGGATATCACAGTTTCCATACAGTTCGTGTATAGCCCTTATTATTAGTTACCATCTCTCTCTCTCTCTCTCTCTCTCTCTCTCTCTCTCTCTCTCTCTCTCTCTCTCTCTCTCTCTCTCTCTCTCAAGATACACATCACTCAACGTGTCAATGTCTTTAGGCTACATATAGAATAGCAAATACTTAACATAGACTTCCAGCGGATGTAGTGAACAGTGACACGGTAAATAAGTTCAAGAATAAGTTAGACAAGATCATAAGAACTTTCTAATTGCTTGAACTAAATCGCTCTACCAAAGTCTTTGAGGCATCCAAAATCCTTGTAACCTTCCATATTTTGATTTTTAATTCATGGTTAAATCTTCACATTTCTTCAGATATTATTGTAAATTTTTTGTATAATTACTCTATGTTTCGGTAATGGGAATACTAATATTACTTGATAACTCATCAAAAAGAAACCACTTGATTTGTCACTCACCTCGCCAGAAATATGATACCATCAGACTTCTCTAAATTTGCGGTATGCAGTACTATTTTCATAACAACTGATACAGACCACTGGAACACTTGATATTGTTGCTCGATGCTTTGATGATAGGAATAATAAGATTACTCGGTTACTCACCGAAAGGAAATCATTAGGTTTGCCAGGGAGCCTTCTGCCAGAAACATGACGTCACAGGACATAAGGCGTGAACTCGACATCGAATGACTTGCGAAATATGTAAAACTCTTCTTTTTTCTTGCAAGAAATGAAAGAAAATACCAAACTTACCAAGAAAATGCAGTTTATTTTTTATAATGTAAAAGAAAATATATAATTTTTAAGAAAATATTTGTCCTATTAGTGTACTTTCTTTAGATAAATATTGATCTATTAGAGTTGAAATAAAACTAGCGTAGAGTCAAATTTACGCTAAGTAGGGCCTACTGTAGTACTCACAACAAGAGATACAGACCCTGGTATCGTTAGTTGATATTTTGATAATGGGAATACTAATACTACTGTAATTGTTACCTCATTAGAAGGAAATCACACTATTGCCTGCTTGCTTTCTGCCGGTAATATGACGTCACCAGATATTAAAACTTTTCTTGATGTATTTTTTAGTGAAAATGGATACTGTATATTATCAATAAAAGAAAGTACTAACTTACCAAGATAAATCAGTTCATTTTTATACAAGAGAATGGATTATTTCCAAGGAAATATTTGTCATACTAGTGTACTATTTCTGACATACTTGCGATATCATCAAAGTGAAAAAATTTGTCCTAAAGTCAAAGTCATAAGTCACATAGGTCGTAAGTCAACAACTACCTGTGTACTCACCTGATGCCCATATACAAGCCCACCCTCCTCCCCACTGCATAGTGGTAGCAAGAGGATAAGGATAATTTCGACTTTGAAACAAGAGACAAAGATCCTGCTGTGTCAGTTACCACTTACCGCTTGATGTTATTCCTTTACTAAGGGCATATGTTTATTGAAGGGAAAGAAAATGGGAAAATTTAAAACTTTCAAAAGATTTGTATGGGTAAATGTTGAGTAAACTGAATTTCTGGAAAAGAAACAATATAAACACCAGGTGAGTATAAAAATAATTATGTTTATTATTAGAAATATTCTTTTTTATCTAATTTATAGTTTCTTTACTTCTCCATATCTTAACTGCATTGGGCTGCTTTCTCTGTTTAACAAGTGGTTATCCAACTGTCCCCTTTCCAGTCGGAGATTCCTCACTTTGTTTCGACAGTTATCTTGTACGATGTACAGTCAGCGCCTGGAAAAACTTTATAATTTCTTTATCTTTTGTAGAAAGTGAATGGTCGTTTGTATGGAGGGGAAGCAAGAAGTTCGTGCTTGCTAGGGAAAGAGAGGACGTTGCACCCGGTTTATGGAGGATCTTCCCTTCCTTGTATGCACTTGTAGGGGGCACGACTGTTCACAATCATCCCTGTGTCCTGAATGTAGGTCGTGGCCTCTGGTGCAATGGCAGGTATAACACACTGAACGGGGAAGAAACAAGTGAAGCATTCATTGTGGTCAGAGTGGGCAACGCCCAAGAAGGCTATAGGGAAGTATTTTGCCACTTCCTTCTCCTCAGGAGATACTAATACTGCTACTGCACATGTGCATACGCACCATGATTGTTCTCCCGGAGTATGCTGCAGGTGTCATGAGAATTCGGGACTACATCGTTTTCAGTGTTCAGGTTTCACTGGTATGTAGGGAACCCCTAGTGTTCATTGCTCCCCTTTGAAGGCTGTAGACTTTTCTGCTGTGACTATTTGGACATCTGATGATGAGTTTGACTTAAGAAAGGTTGGGTCCATTAGTGAAAGGTAAGACGGGAGCCATGGCTGTAAAGGTAAGAAGAAGGGTAATGGTATGGTAACAAAAACGTTGCCCCCTGTCCCCGGTGTTACCCTGATCCTTTACCCGGTGCCTGTAATTCCCACCCCTTCCCCTTTGCCCATTGCCCCAACCCATGTACCAACGGTCTGGGACCTGTTCCTACTCCCTCAGGGCAAATAGTTGTACCTATGGCCCCTTGGGGCCTTATGAGTGCACCTTCCCCTCCCCCTGTGAAAGTGTGCCCCAGTGTTGTGGCTCCTGCTAGAGCACCTCACGTGGTTTCTCCTCTCGGGAGAGCGTTGTCATCGACCGTTACTCATACTTCGACCGCTCTGCTTACAGAACTAGGAGCGAGAACCAAAAAGAGGAAGAAGCATGCAAGATGTTCTTCCTCATCCTCCTCCTTCTTTTTGTTTTTTTCCTCTTCATTCTCTGAATCTTCTCATATAAAAAAGTAGAAGAGGGTGAAGAAGTGCAAGAGTGCCAACCATAGTCACAATGAAAGGGCTTCCTTTGACACCATCTCTCTCTCTCTCTCTCTCGAGGGTGGTGGATAACACCTGAGTGGGGATGTCTTAGAGACATCCAAAATTCTTGTAACTCCTTGTAGCTCTCCATATTTTGATTTTCAATTCATTGTTAAATCTTTTATATTTCTTTAGATATTATTAGAAATTCTTTATATCATTACTCAATGTTTCGATGATGGGAATACTAATATTACTAGGTAAACGCATCAAAAGGAAATCACTTGATTTGCCACTCACCTTCCACTAGAAATATGACAATATCAGCCTTCTTGTCTAAATTTACGGTATGTAGTACTATTCTCATAACAACTGTTACAGATCACTGGAACCCTTGATGTTGTTCCTCGATGTTTCGATGATAGGAATGATGAGATTACTCGATTACACACCGAAAGGAAATCATTAGGTTTTCCAGGGTGCTTTCCGCCAGAAACATGACGTCACAGGACACATGGCATGAACTCGACATAGAATGACTTGCAAAATATGTAAAACCCTCTTTTTATTGCAAAAAATAAAAAAAAATGCTAACCTCAGGGCAAATAATTTTACCTCTGGCCCCTCGGGGCCTTATGAGTGCGCCTTCCCCTCCCCCTGTGACAGTGTACCCCGGTGGTGTTGCTCCTGCTGGAGCACCTAATGTTGTTTCTCCTCCCGAGAGAGCGTTGTCATCGATGGTTGCCTATACTTTGATCGCTCTGCTTACTGGACTAGGATTGAGAACCAAAAAGAGGAAGAAGCGTGCAAGATGTTCTTCCTCATCCGCCTCCTCCCCCTCTTTGTTGTTTTCTTCTTCATTTTCTAATTCTTCTTCTCATATGAAAAAGAAGAAGAGGGTGAAGAAGTGCAAGAGTGCCAGCCTCAGGCACAATGAAAGGGCTTCCTTTGGCACTATATCTCTCTCGATAACACCCAAGTGGTTCCCGGTTACACCAGCAGATCCGGGTTTCCCAGACAGAGGTGTACGACACTGTACACTTCCTGATCCGAGGTTGATGGAGGAGCTTTGCCAACTTCAATATCCCTTCCTTCGAGGATGCTTGGTGCCCACTTCTCCCTCTTGCCTTAAGTTGTCTCTCAGTTCGGTAAAGAGGATGGTATCATTTGATTCTGTATTCCAGGGCATGCATGCTTTGATTGGTCAAGAATGTTGGGTGGGAGGACTTGCTCCTCATGGCTCAGAGCATGGAGTCGTGGTCATCCTTCTGCTGCGGCTCACAGGAAATGGAGTACCTTGTACTTCCCATTTTTCTGCTGGTTCTTGTACCATATATATATATAATATATATATATATATATATATATATATATATATATATATATAATGTATATATATATGTATATATATAAACACATAATTATATATATATATATATATATATATATATATATATATATATATATATATATGTTGCACTTCATGGTTGGAGATTATATGGTATCTCCTCCGAGTGAAAGGCTTTTCATGAGGGATTGCTCAGATATCTATGCTCCTATGACACTCCCCTACATCTGTCTACCAGGGGAAGGAAACTAATTTTTACCATTGGTATCATAGAAGAGGTACATTTCCAATAGTAGCAGGAGGATCCTTAGCAAAGATTGCAGGCATCCTCTTCCCTTTCTTTGCCAAATGAAGTGCTTCTTAGTGTAAGCAGGGAGAGGTTGAAACTCAGCCTTGAAGACAGTCTTTGGACTGAGGAACATAGCCATCTGGTCCTCGTGGGAGTTATCTATGTTCACTAGGAGCTTCGAGCAATCTTACCCAACTCTGGACCCCAGGCCCTTGAGTGGGATATGTCCTGTGTTCTCAAATCTCTTATGCATGCTTCATAGAAGCCCTTGAGAAGAGATTTAGACAATGATGTGACTCTCTAGATGGTCTTTAGGCTACCCATATCTTCGTCAATGCTAGTAGGCGAGCTTTTGGCATTTTGTGTGTCATTAGTTATTCCTAAGAATGGAAGAAGGTCTCCTTTAGTTAATTCCTGAGTTCATGGCTAAGACTCACGAAGCTGTCCATGATATCAGTTTCGAGTCCCTAGACATCTTTTCTCAGGAAGTGTCCAGAGAGGATCAGAATAACTGGTTTCTTTGTCCTGAGTGACTCCACGGTTCTATCTTAACAAGACTTGTTACTTCAGATCAGAGACTCAAAGACTTTTGTTAGAACTTGCTCGATGAAGAGAAAGATATTCTGAAACATTATTTCTAGCTAGCTTTGAGGGGCCATAAGTTACCGCTATTCCACTGCCTGGTCTGGTATTGCCGGACAACGTTTACCTCCCACTGCCTCTGGAAGTATACCCACAAATCATTGGGTAATTTTACCCTAGGTCCTGTGGTGGCTACTCGGGAGATTATTTAACTAGTCTGGCTCTCTCGTGAGACAAAATGCATCTTGTCTAAAGTAGCAGTTTTGCATAAACCTAGAATAAAAAGTAGAATGACTGGCGTTCTTCTGTTCTTCTTCGCTCTCTCATGGGGTGGGGGTGGGGGGGGGGGGGAGAAGGAGGTGGGAAACACAGAAGTCATATATGAGTTCTCAGATGCAGACAGAGCTTTATAATAAGCAACATTTCTTCACAGCAGAATATTTTCAGAAGTATTCCCCCCCCCTCATCCTGGACGACGGGGGGATAAAGTACATTCAAAACATTTCTTATAATAACTATAAATACATTTGGTCATGATTTCCCGTACGATGATATAATCTCTCCTGTGAATGAGTACCATTTGTTCTTGGTACAGTCCTAACCTAATGCCTGTGACATCCCTATGCACAGACCACAAGGAAGTTTAGAGTCATCCCCTTTGCTCCTGTACAGTACCATCTGCTTTAACAATTCCAAGGAAAATTAAACCAGCCATTAATTTGGTTTATAGGAAATTCTTCCTTCTCAAAGGATGATGATTGTTATTCTTGGAGGAACATATTGCAAACTTTAGAATGACTTTGTATATTTCCCAACTATAGACTACAAACCAAAGTCTTTTTCATACACCTCCTGTCTCAACCACCCCGAAGGTCCCAGGCCTAAAGGTCAAAAGTGCCAGTCTTGCTGACTGGCAGGTGAGCGAGGCTTCCTTGCCATCAGCTGGTAGATTGTTATAACTAGGGTTTCTCATTTTGGGAGTATGTCTTTGTTTCAGGATTCTGTGATGAAATTTCATCTAATCCCAGGATCATGGGATTTCCGGGTGATATCTGTTTTTATGAATTACCCTTATGACTCATTTTTGTTAATGCTACTCTGGATTTTAACCATATAACTATTGTTTTCAAGTATAGGGTAGTGTCATAGCCACTGTACTATGGTATTCCGTTACCCTTTTACTGGAGTTATCTGCATGAGATGATGAGAGTACACTCATGTTCACTTTACTGTCTTTCTCTCTTTAATTTTTTCTTAACTAGTTGTTCATCTCGCAAACCCCCGGCTTTTGTTGTCTTTTGACTGTTCTTGTGAGTGTGTAGATTGCCTTACCTTATGTAAGACTGTTCAGTTGGAGTGAGAGTTTGTCATTTAATAAATTTATTATAATATGGAATCGGAAATATATAATATTGATGAAAGTAGCTCACAATGTACAGTACAATATAAAGAGTTCATCATAAATGCTGATGTTTATAGTAAGAGTGCTTTACTTAAGGCGGCTCAATCATAAATCAGTTCTTAATTGTCCGTAAAATATATGTACAACTTTACAGTGCAACACCGTATAATATTATGCGTATGCTAATTGTTTTTTTCTTTTATTACCACTTACTGAAATTTTGAGTAAATTCAGTTATGTATTTTTCAGATTTTACTAAACTGAATTGAATGTCTTTATTTACAGTGGATAATATAACAAAATGAAAAAAAAAATTGTATCATTAAAAGTAAAATTAGGGGCACTGTCTGTAGGTAATATTTAGTACGAAATATGTAATGAATTTTAATTTAGTAATTAACCATTATTTGTTTTGCCGTTGATCATATAATAAAATGTAAAATATAATTGCATTGGTAGGTAGTAGGTTGGCCAGGGCACTAGCCACCCGTTGAGATACTACCGCTATAGAGTTATGGGGTCTTTTGACTGGCCAGACTGTACTATTCTGGCCTATTCTTTACACCTTCTCCTCTGTCCTCATACACCTGACAAAAATGTGATTACCAAACAATTTTTCTTACATCACTGTAATTGTTCAGTGGCAACCTTTATCTTTGTAAGGGTACAAGAAACTCTTTAGCTATGGTAAGCAGCTCTTCTAGAAGAAGGGCACTCGAAAATCAAACCATTGTTCTCTAATCTTTGGTAGTGCCTTAGCCTCTGTACCATGGTCTTCCACTGTCTTTTGGGTTAGAGTTCTTTTGCTTGAGGGTACACTTGGGCACACTGTTCTATCTTGTTTCTCTTCATCTTGGTTCGTTAAAGTTTTTATAGTTTATATTGGAGATATTTATTTTAATATTGTTGCTCTTAAAATATTTTATTTTTCTTTGTTTCCTTTCCTCACTGAGCTATTTTCCCTGTTGGATCCTCTGTGCTTATAGCATCCTGCTTTTCCGACTAGGGTTGTAGCTTAGCAAGTAATAATAATAATAATAATAATAATAGTAATAATAATGATGATAATAATAATAATAATAATAATATCAGTAAAAGTGAAATTAAGGGCACGATTTTATTATTATTATTATTATTATTATTATTATTATTATTATTATTATTATTATTATTATTATTATTATTATTGTGGAGAATTATTTTCTAATTAAATGTTTTGAGTGGGAACTTAGTTAGTCCAGGAAAGTCTCCCTACGTCAGTTACACAAAGATCAACAGGGGAGGATAAGGAGCACTTACATTTGGGGCACAAACACCCTGCTAATAACTTTACTGCCGTAGTTTACTAACCCTCACTTTTAAATGCAAATGTAGTCATTGTACTGTCCAGAGGCCGGAGAACTCCACACGTGAAAATAAAAGTAATGTAATGGCCTACTCTAGCTTTGTCAGGTCTATAGTCATCTGCACTCTTAAGCTCTGTTTTGGCTCCGTCCCAGTGACCCCAGTGAGATGCTGGACAGGAATCTTATGTTAAGTAATTAGAGACAATAACGAAAATGGGAGCAGTGATGTAAAGTAGTTATGTTTAAAGATAAGGATCTTTACCTTCGAAGCAGATAGATTAATACAAAGTTCCTCGCTGATTCATTTATGACTTACTTAGGCTTACTCCGTTCAAATATCGGGTATTCTGTCCCATGATCAAATATTCATAATAGGCACATTGAAATAAATGAGGGAGTAAAAATACAACAGGGTTTAATTAACCTAATCTTGATTTATTATACAAATTTACATCAGAATAAATGGACATCTGAACAACACAAAACGTAACAGAAAAATGCGAATTAATGAAAAATGTGGTTGAATAGACTCGTGGTCTTCTGCGAGAATTAATAATTGAAATTTGGTTGGACACATGGCCCATGTGACCCAGAGACTATGCTAGTCTCACAAACCAAAATACGTTAAAACAGTACACACAATCCCACCGCACACAGTCAGAAATATGTAATAGCCAGTTAACCTAATCAAGTTAAAATTTAATCTAAACTAAAAAATGGGAGAAAACTAAGTGGCCACAAATTGGTACCTGCACTCCTTGGAATACCGTCTTTGTCCTCAAATGGCTGTTGACCGGATTGTTGCACTCGTGCACCCTTGACTGGCTCACCCCAAGAATCCTCGCTTGTAGTAGTAGGGTTTTCCAGGTTCTACTCCTTCACTGTCTCCAGCCGGCAGGACTCCTGTGTGCGCCAAGTTATTGGAAAGGGGTTGGGGGTGAGCCAAGGGTGCACCGATTCACTGACAGGCTGGTCAGTCGGTCACGTAGGTCAGACCAAGGCCCAGACGGCCACAACTACTTCCGGACGAATGGGCTGACAATAAGGTCGAGAGGGCTCACCTGGCTTCACCTTTCCAAAACAGGTGAGAGTCATGATGTGCCGGGTAATCCAGTGGAGGTGCCATATCAGGACTTTAGGACAGTGCAATATATTGTCGTAAGGAGTGCGTAGGAGGTAGGATTTTGCATAAAATACCCTAGAGAAATATTGCTGTTCTAAGGGAGTTTATATATACAATAATCCTACCTGTTCTGGCTTGCTAAAGATTAATAGTTAAAATGAAAATAAGCAATGGGCTGGTGCGATGGGCAAACATCTTAAAATTAACAAACTTTAATTGGTATTGAGAAATAAAAGCTGCTTTCAAGTCAGCAGTATTAAGGTTACTACTGTATATTCAAATCAGTTTAATATTTAATCTCGAGACACGTAGTTTAAGGAAAGAACCAACATACGCCGGGGTAAGGCCTTTGCTGTGCGTATCTACGCTGTGACGTCATGAGCATGGCGTACGCTACTGTCAACAAGTTCAGTTGATTTAAAATAGTTCTCCCAATATTTCGGTACAAAAAACTTAATGCAGGAGAGAATGTTTAAGGGGTGACTACAGTATCATTGGGAGAGAACGAAATTTGTAGTGAAAATTTAGTAATTAACCATTAGACAACTCCTCATGAAATTTGTAATTAGTAATTTTGCTATTAAGAGAGAGTCTCTCTCTCTCTCTCTCTCTCTCTCTCTCTCTCTCTCTCTCTCTCTCTCTTTCAATAGTTTGTACAGGTGTACCGGTTTCAAATTACCCCCTCCAAATCTTACCCCCCGGTAATTTGAAACCGGATTCAAACTACCGGGGGGTAACTTGATACCGGTTTCAAGCTACCCCCGGGGGTAATTTGAAACCGGTTTTATGCTACCCCCCTGGTTTCAAATTACCCCCCTCGTTTTTGCGCAGGATCTCATCATTTATGAATATTAATAAATTGCTTTTGATCAGGGTCAACACAATCATTAGGTAATATGTATATACATGTACTGTTTCACCTATTGGTATCGTTTATTGATATCCAGCCTTTATCCGTCTTATGTTTATATCTTAGCTAATAAATGTCGGATATTCCATTATCAGTCATGGGCGCATATTTGACCGAGACAGGAAGACGAGGTGAAATTTGATTTTGACGGTTATTTTTTCCATTATTTGAAATATTTCATAATTATATTGCAAGCAAATATTATATAAGGTATAATCAACATATTGATCATAAGTATATATGTATACATATATATATATATATATATATATATATATATACTGTATATATATACAGTATATATATATATATATATATATATATATATATATATATATATATATATATATACATATATATATATATATATATATATATATATATATATATATATATATATATATATATATATATATACTGTATATATATATATACATATATATATATATATATATATATATATATATATATATATATATATATATACTGTATATATATATATATATATATATATATATATACATATAATACATGTATATGTATTTGTATGTATGTTGTAAATACTATATCATTCATGATATCTGTAAATAATTGACACTTTTAATAAAGCAAGATTGTAAGCAATTATAACAGTTTTAATAAAACATGGTACAGTACATGCTGTTTGCTTCTACTGTACTTACATTGGTTGTTTGTATACGAAAACACCTGGACTACGGAAAAGTCGTTACACTTTATAGCCCTCTATGGATGACATTGAACACAGCTTGTGTTAATCTCACAACTGTTGTTACTGATTTTAGCCTAAAGGCAGGCAGCTGTGTGTTATCATGGGCTAAATCAAATCCTATTTAAACCATCTTCCAGAATAGTAAGTGATGGATTCGTGTATGGATTTTTTTTCTCTGTTGTTGATCTCGAAATGGAAAATTATTGAAAAACGGTGTCATAAAATGTTTAAGAATTTTACCTGAAATGCATCATAAAGAAAAAAAAGACCTCGCCACATGGTCACCTGTACATTTCCATGCGGTTTATATAACACTTCTGCCCCTTTGTCATAGCTCCATTCTTTCTTATTACTCATTTCATCAAATGACAAAACAGCAATACCTAGTAATCGAGACTTCATACCATCTTTAATGTCCTCTGGTTTAAAATGAATCGAGCTAACAGTAGCTTACACAACGTTAATTCTGTCTGCACGACGACATGCATGTTGGTAATTTATATTTGAGCTTTTATTTTTTACGTGCATAGCATCCAAATACTACGAAGTTACTATGCATTATCAGTGACAGAATAAATGAATAAACAAAGAGATATATGGACACAAGGAGTTCTATTGTTATATTGCAACTATGGGTATGGTCAAACCATTTTAAGAGCAAACTCGGAGCCCAATAGCGGCATTGCCAGTTCTCTTGGGTCATTTTCAAAGCACACCTGGCTTAGCCGCTTTAATTTATGGGCGAGCCAAGAATAGGAGAAAAGGGTCAACTAATAAGTCATTCACCCGGATTTGAACGGTCTAAGAATATAATCCTTTAATTTGATACTCTCCCTAAATTATTTCCTTCGTTCTTTTTGTTTGCAACCACGTGGTGACAAGTTGAAACTCTTAAATATAACAAATAGCAAAATTGTTATAAAACGATTATCATACTAACAGAAATAATCTTAATTTTGATATCAAATGAATTCATTTCTCAATTCTGATTGATTATTAAAAGACAGGATTCTTTACAAAGGATTTAATTAACTATGTTTAATATGGTATATTTACGTAGGTGATTGTATTGTTTTAGAAATTATTTAATTAATCTACAAAATTAATTTCTTTACAACAAAGGTTATATTAGCAAACGTGGTTATGGTGACTTCGTCAGATGAAGTTAGTGCTATCACAAAAGATTCAATAAATTAGTTCATTCAGACCATTTTCATGTCTTCCTTTATAATGTTATCAGTATGCTTAATACCCTTGACCCAATTTACCTTGCAAATCTGAAACAAAGTCGTTTCTGACATGTTGGTTGCATCTGTGACACGTTTGATTGTTTGGTCAATTCCAAATTTAACAATTTCATTACCATTTTCCCATTTTTTTTCTTAATATTAAATTTAGTAAATATTTTTTTCC